>NC_090931.1:837513223-837816254 GCF_040938575.1 Ambystoma mexicanum
CAGTACTTTTTTGCCGGTGAAGACTCCTGCCCTAGCTTGGGAGCACAATGTGGTTTTGACTAAACTTAAGGGGGCTCTTTTTGAGCCGATGCATCAGGCCCCGGTCAAGTTTCTATTGTGAAAGATTGCTTTCCTCGTGCCGATCACCTTAGCCAGGCGGGTCGTGGAGATGCAGGCTCCGTCGTGCAAGCAGCCATACTTGTCCTTCCACGCTTCAAAGGTGGTACTGCGTACACACCCCACCTTTATGCCGAAGGTGCCGTCGGAGTTCCATCTCAACGAGCCTTTGATGTTGACTGTCTTCTTCCTGTATCCATCGTCGCCAGTGGAGAGGGCCTTGCATACGCTGGATGTTGCTCGTGCTTTGAAGTTTTACGTGGCACGTATAAAGAGATTTTGTAAGACTTCTCAGCAGCTCTTCAGTTTTGGACCTGTGAATCACGGAAAGGCCTTGTCGAAGGCTTCCATCTCCAGGTGGCTCTGCGGCTGCATTATGCATTGTCATCGACTGGCTAGCAGGCCGCTGCCAGGATGGCCAAGCGCCCACTCCACCAGAGCCATTGCAGCAACAATGGCATTTCTCTCTGGTGTGCCCCTGCTCAACATCTGCAGGGTGGCTATGTGGAGGTCTACACATACCTTCACAAGGTTCTACTGCATCGACAGTCTGTTCCAGGAGTAAGTGTTTATTGCTTCTGTTAAGCCTTGCCACCTGCAGTGGTTGTGTATTTGTACTGCTATGTAATCATTATTCATGAGCATGTGAATCCATGCCAGACCCCATGCTAGAGAAGGTTTAAGTTACTTAACTGTAACTATTGTTCTCCAGCATGGGTCTGGCATGGATTCACATGCAAACCCTTCCGCCTTCCCCTGTGTGGCTCTTCGTGGTTCATACTGCCACTTTAGGTGCTTACCAAGTCTGAAGATGGCCACCAGGGGTGAAGTTTAGGGAGAGGATTGTGATTGGATGGGGGCAGTATGACCCAGAGAACAGTGATTGGTTTAGAGTAGAACTACAGTTTTCAAGTGAAAGTGAAAGTTTTTCTTTTACCTAGGTTTCCCAGCCTGACGACTGGGAATATTCATGAGCATTTGTATCCATGCCAGGCCAATGCTGGAGAACAATATTTTCAGTTAAGTAACTTAAACCGTCCTGTCCTCTCAGGGTGCTTTCTTTAAAAACTGTGTTTAACAGCCATTGTCTCTGCGGGTTAGCGAGCTGCAAGCTTTGTTGTCTAAACCAGCATTTTTTTTAAAAAAAAAATGTTTAATAAGGACAAGGTAGTTTTGAGGGTGCCCCCCTGTTTTCTACCTAAGGTGGTTTCAGAATTCCATTTGGCACAAAACATTGCTTTGCCTACTTTCTACCCTTTTCATCCTTTTAAAGAGGAGGAAAGACTCCACAGATTGGATCCCAAGAAAGTGTTAAGCTTTTATATTAACAGACTAAATTAAGACAGGATGAGCAGCTTTTTGTGGGCTATGTCGACATAGGATGGGGCAGGCTATTTCAAAACAGACCCTGTCTCGCTGGATTATCCTGTGCATTTTCCGAGTGTTCCAATCTGGCTGGAAAGGGATTTCCTGAAGCCTCATTCCGTTAGAGGGGTGGTTACTTCCTCAGCCCTTTCTGGAGGGGTACAAATGCTGGATAGTTGTATTACTGCCCCCCGGTCTACGTTGCATACGTTCACAAAGCATTATTGCTTAGATTCTGTATCGGGTAAGAACGCCAAATTTGCAAAAGCTGTTCTACACAGCATAAATCAGAAATGAATGCTATTTTTCCACTCCTGCAACATACTGCCATGGGAGTCTATCAAAGATGAGGAATGCGTGGCAGGACACAATCCATTCGAAGAACAAATTACTTACCCCTGGTGTAATATTCTTTAGACTGGATTTTACTCCCACGTATTCCTCATCACCTTCCCATCGTACCCCTCTATCGGGGAGAATTTCCGTGATTTGCACCTTCCTCTCTGTTAACGTTCACATCTTTTCATTTTGAAGACTGCTGCGCTTGTGAGAGGAAGAACATGAACTGAAGCAACAGGCGCGGTGTGTGCCATTTATACTGTCGCCATGCCATTGAGGGACACAATGTTGGCGGCAACGCATGGTGCCCTCTATTGTGAATGTTTTCCAAAGCTGCAAGCAGGATATCGGAGTATATCAAAGATGAGGAATACGTGGGACGAACATCCACTCAAAAGAAAATTAACAAGGTTAAGTAATTTGTTCTACTTTTCCAGTGTCCTACTCCTTGCTCTTGCCCACACTGATCCCATGTGAGTCCAATGCAGCCATTGAACCCCGATTATTCGCTGATCACTCCACTGTAATGGCCTCACTTAGAGCTTCCTGAGTATGGAAGCGACAGCATTCATTATTTTCATGAACACGTGGTGCTTAATTGAAGCCAAACAGCAGGACTTTGTATTGGAAATGTATCCCCATTACTGTGTACCTCTAAAAATGTTTGATGTGGTTAGATAAGAGTCCTGCAGATCCAGGGCGCACATCCCTCTCCCTAACAGAAGGCCTCTGCAATAAGTGCTGACATCACCATGGTGAATTTTTCTGGGGGCAGGAAAAGGTTGACCTAGATGTCCTTCACAACTCTCAGCACTGCATTATTCTTTTTCGGGAGTGCAAAAATCCTAGAGTAAAACATGCTTGCCCTTTCTGATTGGGGAACCTGTTCCACTGCCGGTCCTCAATGAGGTGTGCAGTCTCTCTTTGAACAGTGAGAGAGAGGGGGAAAAGAAGGTAGCTGTGGTGGCAGGGGAAGTCGAAAGTCCCTAGAAACCACTGACAGAATTCATGGACCTTTAAAAAGGTGACGCCAATGCTGACTGTGAAGCGCTAGCCTGCCCCCCAACCAGGGTGCTATGGATCCACATGCCAAACTGTTTTTTGGGGGGTCATATACTGGTGCAGAGAAGGAAGGGCAAGAAAAATACTTTTGGGGTTCTGCGCTGTTGTTTGCGCCTGTGCACGCTTGGTGATCTGTCTGGTTGCCAGACCCTGCTTTCTTGGAAGCCTCTGAAACCCCTACACTACTTGCTGCAGTCTTTGACAGAATTGCCAGTGATTTAACTTTGGGAACTGGCTTTCTTTTTTGTTCTTCATCAGTTGACGAATGGAATAGAATAAGTTGAGTTTCCAAAGGGCAAATCTGATACTCCCCTGTACATCCATATTACATTTGATGGCATGCACCCATGAGGTACGGTGCATATTTGTGCGCACACAAATCCCTTAACTGGTACAATCTTTGGAGGCTAACAACCCTAAGAAGTCTTGAGCTACTACTTTTGCTTTGACTAGACCTTCTTTGAAAGCAGCTTGCCTGTGAGTTAGGAGATCCTGCAAAATAATCTGCTATTGCTATACCACAATCTTTGATTGGCCATTGCTGACAGTCTACATTGGCTTGACTCGGATTAAGGTTTAAATGTAGATGGAATTGCTCCCCATAAGCTTCTTACATTTTTTCACAATTTGATGAAAAGGATGTTTTGATATAATATGATATGGCATTCATAACGTGCCTATAAACAAGTGCGGTGCGACGAGGCAAGGGAGGGGTCAGAGGGAACACAGAGACAACGATCCCACTAGGCCAGGTGACATTGAGATTGTGCAGGGGAGGGAGGGAAGGGAAAAGTGCAGGCGGAACGGGGTGGGGACAGTGCAGTACATAGGATAACATTAAAATAAATAGAAGTGCGCCCAGCAGGTGGCAAGTGCAAGGGTCAGTACAGACATCAGGTGGCAAGTGCTAGTAGCGGCTGTAGGGATGTGCCTCAATGGAAGCAAGACCGAGCTCATGACATTCGGTTCTCCATATGCTAGGGCTAAACTAGATCCTGCTTACTTGTCCTTTAAAATCAAAGGCTCAATGATGAGGGTTTCTGACGAAGTTAAGACACTAGGTGTCTATTTACAAGCATCCCTGGGAGCTGATGCTCAAGTTGCATATCTGAAACGCAACTGTCAGTATCATCAGTGACTCCTTAAACTGATTAGACCCCTGTTAAGCAAACAAAACAGACCCATCATCGCCAGAGCCACGATCCTATCAAGACTGGATTACGGGAACTCGCTGATGTTGGGATATAGCAGTAAATGTATTAAACAATGTCAAGTCATCCAGAATAACGCAGTCAGGACTGTCGCAGGAAAATCGAGGAGGGAACACATTACTGGTGATAGAAAATGTCTCCACTGGCTCGGCATGGAAGACCGCATAATCTTTAAATCAATGTCTTTAGTCCACCATTGTCTATTTGGAGTAGCCCTACCTACCTAAAGAGACAATTCAGCCTATATGAACCAAGCCGCGCTCTTAGATCTAAGGCCCAAGGACTAGTGAATGTCAGCTACTCAAAAAAACACAATGGACCAGGCAGGACCTTCCCCTCCAAAGCAGCCGCCAAATGGAACAAGCTGCCTAGTCACTTAAGGCTAGAACCCAACTACCCACATTTCAGAAAGAAACTGAAAACCTTCCTATTTAAATAGACAACTACCTTAAGCACCAAGACGAAAGCCAACCCCTCAAAAAGGGACTGAAACTTTGACTTTAATTATACCATGTTGTCCTGTTTCTTCATGTTGGTCCTCGTCTAATTGAAATGCGCCCTGATGCCTGCTGCGCTATAGAAATACATGAATAAATACAGAACAGTCCCCGAGTGCAAGGATTACCAGAAGGGCAGTGCAGGTGTGCAACTGGCGGGTCAGGGGACCTGAGCCTGAGATCACAGGGCAGCCAGGTAACCAGTGCAGTTTCAGATTCAGCCAGGAGATCAGCAGGAGAGAGAAGGAGAGCAAGCAGAAGCAAAGAGGAAGGTCTTGAGGTGCTTCCGGAACCGGATATGGTTCTACTCAAGATTCAGAGAAGCAAGGAGGCTATTCCAGAGAGATGCCCCAGCAGAAGAAAGAGATCTACCACCAACTCGCTGCTTGGAGAAGCGACTAACCCGGAGGGAGTTGGAGGCGGATGGGTGAAGAGCTCCAGAAGGAAGATATTTAGGAAGAGAGAGTTGAAGGTATTGAGGTCCCAGTCCCCAGAAGACCTTGTGGACAATGCAGAGGGTTTTGAACTTAATCCTCGCCGCCACTGGGAGCCAGTGCAGAGATTTCAGTCCTGGAGAGATACGATCCCTGGGCTTGAGGCCAAGGAAAAGTCTTGCAGTTCTGTTTTGGATGAGTTGCAGAGGGCAGAGAGTAGGTGCAGGCAGATTAGAAAGAGGCTATTGCAGTAGTCCAGCCTAGAGAGAACCAGTGCTCTGGATACAGTGAGCTTCTGGGGGAAGGAGAGGAAAGGAAGAATACCTCTGAGGAGGTGCATCTGGTTGTGTGATTTCTTAGAGACGTCAGAGATGTGAGAGGAGAAGGAAAGTGTGGAGTCGAAGATGACCACAAGGTTTTTAGCCTAACAGGTGGGAGCAGGAAGAGGGCCAAGAGAGGCTGGCCAGAGAGTGACAGGAAAGAGAAAGCAGATGTGCCGATGAGGAAAATCTCAGTCTTACTGGCATTAAGGCAGCGATCATTGGTGGCACACCACTCCTGGATGGCAGACGGCCAGAGATGAGAGAAGAAAAGGTGGTGGAAGGGTGCCTGAAAATGAGTTGAGGGTCATCCGCATAGCACTGATAGTTGGGGCAGAGAGCAGCACTGGGGTGGGCAATGTTAGACAGAATCCTGTGCAGTTCCCTTAGGGAGCACTACAGAATATGAAGACTATAGGTATATGCAATAAATCCCCTTTGGTATCAGTCTGCCCCACAAAGATTTGGTTGGTAGCTGTGGCTAAGCAGTCAGACTTATCTCAAGAGGGAGATGAGCAGTATTCAGGGTTTACACATTAGGGCTTCAGTAGGAAGCATCTTGCGGAGTTCCCTGGCCTTAGCCATACTTTTGCTGTTATTATAATTATAATTCTTATTCTTTCCCTTCCCCACCCCAACGTCGACCCTCAACCTCGACGACGGCTGGAGAAGTCATCGACCGTCGACTGCTGCACGACGGATCTGGGCCTCGGAAGGCCGCTGGCCTCGGCCCGGGCCTAGTAGGCCGCTGGCCTCGGCCCTTACAAGTAGGGAGAGTGGGGGGTGGTACATACTCTTCACTCTTGATATATAGTTACATTTTATATATTCCTACACTTAGCAGCCCGCTGCCTTAAGGTGCGTATGGAGGGTACCCCTTTTCAATTCTGCCCCAAGTGCAATCGCAAATACCCTTGGGTCGACAGGCACGCCACGTGCAATCTCTGCTTGCCGAGGGATCACCCCGAAGCGAACTGCAGAGCGTGTAGTAGGTTTAAACCTAAGACACTTAAGGACCGTTCGACAAAGCGTTGGGCCCACCACGCCAGGCAGGAGGCCATGGCAGCGGAGGGCGCCTTCAGCGATGGCAGCGACGCCGCACTTTCGGACGGCGAGGGCATTACGGCGTCGAAAGACAGCCGGCGAGCGCAGGTCCCCGACCTCGGAAGGTCGTCCGGCAGGGCGACTATGGGGAAGACCGCGGCGACGCAAGCGCTACACACCTAACACACACTAAACACACTAAGACCAACCGGACCTCGACGACGTCGACTTCCCGGAAAGAGGCACAAAAAGAACGGTCCGACTCGGTGTCCTCTGGGCGCTCTCGATCGAGATCGCCTCACGACGCAAGGCAATCATCCACTCTTGCCAAGAGTGCCTCGCTACACACATTAACGGAAGTTCGATCGTCGGGAGACGAAGACGACTTCCACCCCCAGGCCGCGCTCCAAGATACCGAGACCGCGGTTAACACCAGTGAGGCCCCACGCCCGAAGCACACAGATACCTCTCCAGACCCTCGGCGCCAGGCGTCGAAAGTCTCTGGGGCCTCCAAGGGACAGGGAAAACATTTTTCCACGCACGGGGAGGGGGGGAAACAGCGGAAAGCACAGCCTTCAACCCCTGTCAAGCCATCCTCTCACCCTAGGCAGACAAGCAAACACAAGTCTACCCTTGAAAAGTCCCATAAATCATCACCTGCTAAAGTAATACCCTGTTCCAGGGAATGGTCCAGTGAAGACATAGACAGGGTTATGTCTAGGATGTCTTCCTTGGCTGATTTTTATGATAAGAACCCAGAACACTTTCTTTCATATAACCCTCAAGGGGCCACACCCTCAGGCTCCTCCGATCCTATCCCGCTAACTAAAAAGCCCCGGTTCGAAAGACCCGAACCCTTCGAGGTTCAGCCTTACTCCACTCCATATTCTACTCCACTCCCCAGTTACCAGGGACAAGTTTTCCCTGAAGAGGACCAGGAGTTTCAAATTATGGAAGAACAAACCGGGACAGATTACTATGCAGAGGATGAGGACCTGGAGGAGGGAGAAGATGAGCAGGAAATTTACAGAGTAGATTCCCCAGTACAAAGCGAAGCCCCAGTTACCGACTCTCCAGTTAATAACCAGCCCCTCCTTAACGAGGTTCTCGCTCGAGCAGAGGAACATTTCCACATCGACACCCACGGTGTACAGGAGGAAAGGGACTTCGCGGAGGAGTTTGTAGGAGAGAGAAGACCGGTCGCTCAGACCATCCCTATCCTCAAATCCATCCAACGAAGAATAGATCCTTCCCTGGTGAATCCTAACCTCACCAGAGCTGTCAACCCCAGAATTGAAAAGATTTTCCGGGCAGCCCAGTCTGACCCTCTGTATATAAGGGGACATCTTAAACCAGATTCCCTAGTGGTTACCAACACTAGGAAAAGGGCTGGCACGCCCTTATCTTCATCAGAAGCTCCTCCCGACAAGGAGAGCAAAAAACTTTACGGGTTTGGCAGGAAGGTAGCCTCAACGTCCGCCTACCAAGCAAGGATTGCGAATTCCACCACCCTGTTGGCTAGTTACAATTGCCATCAATGGGAAGAAGTCGCGGCGCTCATTGCCTCTGCTCCAGAACCGTTAAAGGGCCAACTGGCTCGGATCTCGGCAGAGGGGAGAGCCGTGTCTGGTTGCATTTTAAAAGCAACTTTCGACGCCGCTGACAACGCAGGGAGATTGATAGCAGAAGGTACTGTTATCAAGAGACATGCGTGGTTACGGCAGTCGGGATTCAAGACAGAAACCCAGGCTTCTTTAATAGACAAGCCAGTGGAACCCGACCTATTGTTTGGGAAAGCGGTCGAAGACGCACTTAAAAATGCCAAAGATGAATATGAGACTCTCAAATCCCTTGGCCAGCTTACCAACAAACCCCCTAACCAGAGGGGGAACAGTAATTTTCGTCGCCCACGCGGCCAAAATTCACAAAGAGGCAACTATGCCCAGGGACAGGGTACACAATGGAATAACAACCAGCAGTCTACCCAGAGTTACGGCAGGGGTAACAAGAGAGGTCGTGGAAGAGGCAGAGGCAGCCCCAACAAGGGAGGTGGCACGCCTCCACCAAAACAGTGACGCTCAGCTCAGGGTCCCTTGCCACGCAACCCCAGTAGGGGGACGCATTTCCACCTTCACCCAAGCTTGGGAAGGGATCACCTCAGACAGATGGGTGCTGTCAACAGTATCCGCTGGATATTGTATAGAACTACTGCAGCGTCCCCGGAACCATCCTCCACGACAAAGAGTGCACTCCCTAGAGCATCAAAGGATCCTTCTCGAGGAGATCGCCATTCTGCTAGAAAAAGACGCGATAGAACTCGTCCCAGGACAGACACCAGGTAAACAAGGGTATCTATTCAACTTACTTCCTTGTGCCAAAGAAAGATTTGACAATGCGCCCAGTATTGGACTTACGGCCTGCCAACAAGTATGTCAAGCCCCAAAAATTCCGTATGACCACGCTACAAGAGGTAATCCCCCTCCTAAAAAAGGGGGATTACATGGCAACCTTGGATACGAAAGATGCTTATTTTCATATTTCCATGCTCCCAGCGCACAGGAAGTACTTGCGCTTCAAGGTGGACAGCCGCCACTACCAATTCAAGGTACTGCCCTTCGGGATAGCCTCAGCACCAAGGGTATTCACCAAGGTACTGGCGGTGGCGGCTGCACACCTACGCAGGGAAGCAATCCCGGTGTACCCTTATCTGGACGACTGGCTCATAACGGGGGAAACCCCAGGAATTTGCAGGTCAAACATTCAGAGGACTATCGACCTCCTCCACGAATTAGGCTTCTCCATCAACGAGAAAAAGTCAAGTCTGGTGCCAAGCACCTCAAAACAGTTTCTAGGAGCTATCCTAGATACTCAGAAAGGATTGACCTTCCCTTCGGAAGAGAGAATTCGGAATATACTTCTGCAAATTCCGTATTATCAGTCAGGTCAACAGATAACAGTACGCAAAGCTATGCGGTTTCTGGGCATGATGGCGTCATGCATTTACTTGGTCCCCCACGCGCGTCTGCGCATGCGTCCCATGCAGGAATGGTTGGCGAAACAGTGGTCTCAGGCAAGTGGTCATTGGGACGATCTAGTGGTCGTTTCGCCAACACTCGTACAGAGCCTACACTGGTGGACAAGAGAGAATCTCGCAAAGGGGAAACCCTTTTACGATCCCGAAGTACAAGCCGTGGTGACTACAGATGCATGCCTGACTGGGTGGGGAGCTCACCATCTCCACCACACAGCTCAGGGTCTCTGGTCTCACTCAGTAGCCAAGAACCACATCAATCTGCTAGAGCTTCTGGCAGTATTCCGAGCGCTAAAGGCGTTCGAGCCCCATCTACTGAACTTGTCGGTGCAGGTCAGGACGGACAGCACGACAGCCATGTTCTATCTGAACAAGCAAGGGGGGACTCGTTCGCCAAATCTGTCCAAGCTTGCCCAGAAAATATGGATATGGGCACTCAGACGGAACATCTTCCTGTCATCGCAACATGTTCCAGGGGAGCTCAATTCCCTAGCGGATACTCTAAGCAGAGACTCCCTCCCAGAAGAACACGAATGGGTCCTTCACAGAGACGTAGTAGAAGATCTCTTCTCTCAGTGGGGTTTCCCCACTATAGACCTATTCGCCACAAGCGAAAACAAACAATGCCCAGGATTTGCATCCAGGTTCCCCCAGCCAGACTCCCAAGGGAATGCCCTGTGGATGAACTGGTCAGGGATGTTTGCGTACGCTTTTCCACCAACTCCTCTCATCAGGAAGGTGGTGTACAAGATGAACAAGGAATCGATGACGCTCATCCTAGTTGCTCCCATGTGGGCGAGACAACCATGGTTTCCACACCTACGCAGGATGGCGGTGTGCGAACCCATCAGACTTCCAGCCTGGTACAACCTACTGTCCCAGCAACAGGGTCAAACAGTGCATCAGAAACCCAACTCTATGAACCTAGCAGCATGGCTCCTGAAGTCAGAGTTTGGACATCTCAAATTACCACAGAGATGTATGGACATTCTAAAGGAGTCCAGGAAACCTAATACAAGGCACTGTTACTTTGATAAGTGGAAAAGATTCGTTATCTGGTGCCAGAATAAACAAATCAACCCGGTTGATTGCACTCCTTCCAACGTTGTAACATACATGCTCCACCTGCTAGATGCAGGGTTGGTTTTTAACTCGCTGAAAGTACACCTGGCAGCCCTCTCGGCTTACACCACATCCCATAACAAGGTCTCGTGGTGGAAAGTACCAGTGGTTAAAGCCTTCATGGAAGGAGTAAAGAGACTTCACCCTCCTATTTCGAACCCACCGCCAGGATGGGACCTCAACGTGGTGCTAGCTAAGCTCATGGGACCGCCATTCGAACCCATGCATAAAAGTAGTCTCAAACACCTGACTTATAAAACGGCCTTCTTAGTAGCCATTACCTCCATAAGAAGGGTCAGTGAAATTCAGGCTCTGTCAGTGCAGGATCCTTTCTTTACTATCCACAAGGACAAACTGGTTTTACGCACACACCCTAGGTTCTCACCTAAATTCATATCCAAATTCCATGTAAACCAGTCCATCGAGCTTCCGGCTTTCTTCCAAAACCCGCAAAGCTCGGCTGAGGTGAAACTACACACCCTAGATGTGCGTAGGGCGGTCCTATACTATGTAAATAAAACCAGACCGCTAAGGAAAACAGATCAACTGTTTGTCTCCGTAGCTACAGGCAGAGAGGGGGATCGCGTCTCTAAGGGCGCTATCTCGAAGTGGATTATCAACTGTATACAGCTGTGTTACTCTCTTTCTAAAAAGACTCTGCCTTTTACGCCAAGGGCCCACTCTACTAGAGGCATTGGTGCCACTCTGGCTTTCATTGCAAATGTTCCCCTCGACACCATTTGCAAAGCGGCTACTTGGAGCTCTATTCACACCTTTACTCAGCATTACTGCATTGACACTCATTCCAAGACAGATACACAAGTGGGACAAGCGGTTCTAAGACACCTGTTTGCTCATGACCCTTCTCACATCCCACCTCCTTCTTCTGGTACTGCTCGCTAATCTATGCACAGCATGTGATCTAAGCAGATTCCACAAGCCTCAGAAGGGATACATTACTCACCGTAATCGTATTTCTGATGCTTGTATCTGCTTAGATTCACATGCGACCCACCCTTCCTCCCCTCCGAGAGAAGGCGCATGATTGCTTGTAGTCTTACCTTTCTGTCTATCTGCTTGGATTATCTGTACTCACGCTACTCCTCATGCTTCCTCATGTCAGAAAAAATACAATCTGAGGATCCTACACGCGTGAGGGATCTTGGGTACAGTGGACGTCACACTAGGGATAGTATTACTGGCACGCCTGTGTCGACGCCCCATTTTCGACTTTCGAAAAACAAACTGTAATACTCCGCAGCTTCCACTAGATGTCGGCCTATGCACAGCATGTGAATCTAAGCAGATACAAGCATCAGAAATACGATTACGGTGAGTAATGTATCCCTTATTTTACACACTCTGATGTTCACACACAAATCACTATTATTAAAGCAAGTTAAATCAGTCGAGAAAAGTATACACACCTCCTTTTTTAAATTGTAGACAAGTTTCAGCAAGAGTGAAAACTGAGCAAAACGGCACAGTGTAAACCAAGCAGAAATGGCACTCTAACAATTTCTCAGAAGGGAGGGAAAGGACAAGTTATACAGGTTTAGACTCTTTAACACACCAGCAACACTTCCCAAGTAGATTGTGAACAAGTTAGGCAAGGCAATACTTTAGCATATGCAATACTGAGGTGAAAACCAAGCAAAATGGCACTTCACAAGTTCAAAAAAGGGGAAGGAAAAAGGTGGTTATAAGAGTTAGGCGCACCAACACATTTCTAGGTGAGAAGCAATCTAGAGAAGGCAGTTGTAACAGATTTAGCCAGAGACAATAGGCCTGTGCCAAAGTCAATGGTACAAGGCAGTGTGCCCAGGATCAAACTGTTCTAGTAGCCGCAGTCAAGTCTTTGTTTAACGATTTGAAAAGGCGGTTGCAGAAGGTGAAAGACAATGTTGGCTGATGGGGGTGGCCAACCCAGTAGGTAAGTAAAGGATTTAAAACACCTTTAGCGGTAACCAACGAAACGGGAGGCCTGGCGGAACAATGTACCTTTAAAGTGGAAGAGGCTTCTGCGGTGGCAGTAGTTCCTGGCAGTTCCTGCAGTTCGGGAGATCCAGCAGAGGAAGAGAGACTCTCGTCGTGGAGGAAGGTTCGAGTTACTGCACTGCCCAGGGATGAAACCAGCCGCGGTGCTGCCAAAAGGATATTCATTTGAATGTATATTTTGTAAATTTTGTAAATCTTCCTGTAATAATCTTGTAATACTCTGTCACATTGCCTTGTCATGCTTTCATCTTGTTGTAACTAAGTTAAGCGCCCGGTTGCCCCTGGGCCTGGTGCGCTATAGAAATAAATAAAATACAAAAAATACAAATACAAAAGGTTACGCTCCTTTAAATCGCGGTAGTGATGGACGGGTGCCTGGCTATCCGGTCTCCCGAGTGCAGGGCACTGGCGATTCGACCAAGGCAGGTCCTGGAAGGCGATTGGCGAACTGGTTGGCCCAACCAGCTCAAGGAAAGAAGACTCTTGCAGAGGAAGATCTTCTGAAGTCGTTGGAGAAAAGTGGTGAGTATCTGCAGCAGGGCTTCTCCGGTGGTTCAGTCATTGCAGGTGTCTTCAGCTTCTCTCCTCTTCGGTTTCTTAGTTCCAGTGGCGACGTCTTGTCCTACAGTCCTCAGGACCCTGCTTTTATGCAGCAAGACCCCCATTCATACAGCCTAACTGTCACTCACACAGTGGGGTGGCTCACCCGGCGGGAGAACCCCCCAGCCTATCAGGGAAGAGTGCGACTTGGGTTGCATAGGCAACCCTGTCCAGGGTGCCGATTCCCCCTCCCACACATCCTGTCTACCCCAGACTCGGTGGCGCCAAAAGGAGGGCTTCTGTGCAGAAGCCTGCCAAAAGGACAAACAAAGGATCCCCGACCTGGGTTAGGATTACAGAGAAAGACACGAGAAAGAATTATTATTAAAGTTCTGGCAATAAAAACCTACCAGAGTAAAGTTAATATGGACTCCTGTCAGAAAAAGTGATAGCCTCGAACAATGGGGAAAATCCCATAGGGAAATATCCGCGGTCGAATATTTACGGTAGTAACCACTGCCACCAGCCAGAAACTTTTGAGAGAGGGACTGAACAGTACCCCCTCAAAAATGAACATTGGAGGGGGTGGGGGGGGACTATTAACCCTTTCCAGTACTTCCATAGTAAGATGAGTTCTACTGGTTTAGTTCATAAGTATTGACTAGTAAAGTCAATGGGGACTTTACATGCCCTGGGAGACAGTCAGTCCCAGGGTATGGAGTCTGTTTGGGGGTCCCTAGGACACCCCTGTGTTACTGCACTGAGGGTGATGTGTAACACACATGTAAAAAGATGATACCTATGAGGGTGAGAAAAACCCCATAGACCATAAGCACAGAAGATAGCCTAAAACATACACTAGCAATCTGTCTAAGAGTCGGAAAAAAGGGTCTCACTCTTAGCAGGAGAAAAAAAGAAACCCTTCAAATCCAGCAAAGCTGCTGGGGGACTCTATAGGTAAGGGAAATTAGCCTTAGATGAGAATTCTCCCTAACAGGCAAGAAGTGCCAGGTATTGGTTGAACAGCCAGGGAGAAAGTTTAGACCCCTGGGGAACACCACAGGTAGAGATAGAGGAGAGGAAGGACCCAAGTTGGACCTGGGAGGGTCGATCGGAGAGGAAAGAGGTCAGCCAAGCCAGAGCCTGATCAGTGACCCAGGTTATCACGGAGACGGTTGAGAAGGATGTTATGGTTGACTGTGTCATAGGCAGAGAAGAGATAAAATAGGATGACGACACAAGGGGTGTTGGAATCGAGGTTGGAGAGCAGATCTTCACGGATGTTCAGGAGAGTAGTTTCCGTGCTCCTGGCAGCTCTGAAGCCAGACTGAAGGTCATGGAGACAACCAACAGATTCAGTGTGAAGATTAAGCTGGGAGATGGCCAGCTTTTCCAGGAGTTTGCCTAGGAAGGGAGTGATGGACATTGGGGGTTAGCCGGGTAGGAAGGGTTGACAGAGGGTTTCTTAAGAAGAGGGTGCACAAGGGAGTGCTTCAGGAGGAGGGGAAAACTCCAGTGGCGAAGGAATGTTTTCAGAAGTCGGCCAAAGCAGGAGCCAGGGTGTCAATGTGGTCCTTGATGTTTTTGGAGGAACAGGGGTGAAACTGTTTTGACAAGACTTTCATAGATCGGACTTGTCTAGAAACCTTGTCAGGTGAGAACAGGGGAAAGGCAGAGAAGGATGGAGGAGGTGTCGATGAAGAAGGGACAGAGAAAGAGCAGGGAGTAGATGGAGAGTTGGGGGAGAGGAAGAGAGAGCGAGGACAGGATGTCCTGAGTTTTAGATATGTAATGAGAAGCCAGGGCCTGGGAGTGGACAACAGAGGGAGAGACTGCAGCAGGATTGGCCAGCTCCTTGCAGATTTTAAAGAGTTCCTCTGAGTTGTTACATGCCGCGGAGACGCAGGCTTGGATGTGGGCTCTCTTCTTGGTGCGGACAGAGAGCCGGTATTGCCTTTGGAGCAGGCGGCAGGCCAGTTTGTCAGAGGATGTACTGGAAGCACGCCATTTCCTCTCAGCCATCCTGCACTTGCGTTTAAGGGTGATGAGGTCTGAGTCATACCAAGAGCTACACCTGGCTTTGGGCTTCAAGCGGATCCTCATGACAGGGGCAAGAACATCGAGAGTATCAGATATAGCAGAGTGGAGCATGGAAAGGGTTGTGTCAGGGTGTGCGTCGGAAGGAGCTCGCCCACGACGAGGAGCACCTGGCTGGAGCCGGTGCACTCTGGCGACCAATCCATCCAAGGTAAGCCTCGGAGGGCACCCTCTTCATTTTCGGAGCTCCCGCGAATAATGCATGTGTAGTGCATCTTTCCCCCGACTTCACATCCGCTATGCGCACAATTGCTTTACTTGCGCCATGTTCCTGCTCCATGATATTGTAGCAATCCAATCTGCTGCAACCCACGGGCCTTGTGATTTCCCACGAGTATCTCTCTTTGCCGGATTACCATTCTAAAATGGCCGACATCGCTGTACCGAAATCCACCTAGCCTGATACTCGCCTGCATCAGCAGCCGAGCTCATCATTGGCTAGGAGCTGTATACAATCAGCCAATCGCCAAGCCGGCAGGCGGAGCCGGCCCTACCGCAAAGGCCCGCACCTAAGGCCCTGTTGGTACCCCCGTTGTGCCTGTGTCTGCCGTCTGCCAGACTCCCTGTCTGTCACATTCCAGGTAACTTTCAAGCTCTCATAGCACTAACATTGCGGTGCAACGTCTAGTCGCTTGTCTTTACTGTCTTCTACTACCACGCTCGCCTGTGGTACACCAGAAAACAACATATAGAGTGCCATAATCTTGCTCAATGCTGGACTGTTTTACAAATTGTATTTAGATTTCCTGCCTAGCAAACTGCATCTAGATTGTTTGAAACTGCCCTGATTAATGGTCACATTAGTAAATTGGATTGTGTATCCTTGATTCTGCTTGACTTTATTACAATTGCATTTAGAGTGCCTTCCTAGTAACTGCATCTAGATTGTTTTAACTTGCCTGACTATTGCCTCCTTGTTGCATATATACTACCTTTTAGCCCTGATTGCTAAAAATCGAATCTAGACGATCCACTGTTTGTGCATACTGTAATTGGCCCTACTTTTAGCCCTGATTGCTAAAAATCGAATCTAGATGATCCACCGTTTGTGCATACTGTAATTGGCCCTACTTTTAGCCCTGATAGCTAAAAATCGAATCTAGATGTTCCACTGCTTGTGCATACACATCTCTTTAACCTGCACATGCCTAGTATTCAAGCCTAGACATAGTAGCATTCTATATGCCTACTTTGATTACCAGTATTGTACTTGGTCTCCCCTATACACCTTGAAGCATTCCCTATTACCTTTCCTCACTTGCATGCCAGAATATTCTGCGTATAGCCTACCTGATGCAGTACTTTATTAGCTACTGCTGCAGTGCACCAAGTGCCCTTGTGCCCTAAATGTGTCAGATACCTTAAATTGTATTTGCCTTAGATGCTACTAGCCTTAGACTGATTAGCATTTGGCCTCTACATTTGCCTTGTATTACACCTATGCTATTATACATGGACATTTTCTATACTTTGCTTGATTCCTTACCTGTTCTTTGTATACAATGTACTTCCCAATGCTTTACACTTTCCTACTAAGAACTCTCCTATACATTACTAGCCTACATGGCCACACCATGTTCCTTAATCCACCCCCACCCTTGCCAGCGCTGAATGCCCTCAAACGGGCTGCCATGATTACCATACCATGCACTGTTTCACAGAGGAACCTTAAATTACGTGCCAGACTACCTAGGCTCTATGACTTTCCAACCAAACTAGCGCACAGTAATGTCACTCGCAGCCTGTGTAATCCAAGCCATCACCGGCACCCACTCCAACTTAACAGCAGACTTTTCCGAGAACCTATCCGGCCGAAACGCAAACTTAAAACACAACTAGCAATCCTGAAACCAGCCCAGTCTGGGATGAGAGCTGCTCTTATAAATGCACGCTCTATGGTAGCCCATGCTACCGACATAGCTGACTTACTACAAAACGAAAACTTAGACTTCTTAGCTGTTACTGAATCTTGGCTCCACCCAGCAGCCGGGCCAGCAATTATGCTAGCTGTGCCAGACGACTACACCCTCCTAAGACTCGACCGTACCACCGCTCGAGGTGGTGGTCCTGGTATTCTAGTTAAAACCAACTTATCAGTGAATCTCTCACCACCACACAACATAAGTTCTTGTGAATCCCTAACGGCTAAGCTAACTCTATCTAATACGCAGACTGTATCCATTCACCTAATATACAGACCTCTGGGTCCATTAGGATCATTTGAAGATGACTTAACAAATATTATATCACATAATCTCAAGAACTCCTCCCAAAGCATCATATTAGGAGATTTTAACCTTGGTTTTAGAGACCCGTTAGACACTAATGCTAGTATAATCAATAACACCCTAGAGGAACTAGGTTTCACTCAGAAAATCACAGCCCACTCAGTCTAATCTATAATTCCACAGCCGTGGTCTGATCACCTGATCACATTCTCCCTAGAGCCCACACTATCGTTGCAACCTAACAGCATAGCTCCAGCTGTCCCAACTAGAAATAAGCGAAATATCACTCCTTATTCCTATGATCCTACCTACTCTTACCGCTATTCCCGACATATGGATCCCTCAACCATGGTAGATCTGTACAATAAAGTAATGCTATCCTCCCTTGATGCCACAGCACCTCTCAAAGTGAGAAAGAGCAAACCTCGCAAACATGTGAACAATTGGTTCTCTCCTCACCTTAAGGCTATCGGAGAGGAGAAACAACGCTATGAAAAAATCTGGAGATCCGATCCATCTGAAATTAATAAACCTATGTAATTTAGCTACCCAGTACAAAAAAGAAATTATCCTTGCAAAACCAAACCTCCTTATAACCTTCGAATCTCTCAAGCGAAATCTAATACTAAAGAGCTCTTCTCAATTCTGAAAGAAATAGAAACTCCTGTCCAGCCGCCTGACTCTTGCATCAAGGACAAAAACTGGTGCACAGATATTCAAAAAGCTATTGCTAATAAAATTACTTCTCTGCAAACTAAAATCAGTAATAAAAAAGATTCCTTTCTCTCCATCTCCAAATTGAGTAACACCAGTTCCACTCCTCAACCCATCTGGACGTCACCTCCTGTGCCCACCCCCCTCTTCAACTTCAGTAAAGTCTCTACTAAAGAGGTTGAAAAAGTTATTCTTGCACTCAAACTGCCATGGGGATCTATGCCCTGCACAACTGATAAAAGATGCAGCTCGAGAACTCTCACCATTTATCAGTAAACTAATAAACGCATCCTTTACAGCCGGTACCATACCCAATAACCTGAAACAATCCTGGGTCCTCCCACTCCTTAAAAAAACGAATCTAGATCCTGCCATCCCTACCAACTACCGTCCCATCACTACAGGGCCGTTTCTTCTCAAAATCCTTGATAAAATAGCATACCAACAAATTCAACAATACCTTGAACTTAACCACCTCCTAGGAGTCTGACAGTCAGGCTTCAGACCTCAGCACGGGACCGAGACTGCGCTCATAGATCTTAAGGCACAGATAGATGAGCTGAGAGATGAGGGCAAGACAGCACTTCTGTTACTTCTCGATCTCTCAGCTGCATTTGATCTGGTCAACCACGAGATCCTCTGCACACACTTACAGTCGGCAGCTCACTTCTCCCAGGAGGCAACTGAATGGATCCAGTCCTTCCTAAATAACCGCACTATGCAAGTTTTTTCCCCTTCAGCAGCCGCTGACCCCATGCCCATTACCTGTGGTGTGCCACAGGGTTCGTGCCTCTCCCCTACCCTGTACAACATTTTTACAAAGCCCCTTTTCAATGATCTAGATGGCCTGGGTATCACCTACACGAACTATGCTCATGATACCCAGATCCTCATCCCGTTGACGGGGGATTATGACAATGATTTAGCCTTTGTAAATTGTGTGTACCTCATCATACAGGCATGGATGGTCTCTCATGGTCTATGACTGAATGGTGACAAGACAGAACTCCTGATCCTAGGCACTGCACCCAACCTTAATAAATTAGGTCAAAACTACTCCTCTTTTGTCATTGACAATAATATCAACACCATAGCTAAGGAGGTTAAAACCTTAGGATTCTATTTAGATTCAACGCTCACCTTCAAAAAACAAGTCAATGCCATGGCTTCCGCTACATCTTATACATGTAAACTCATTAGGGCATCCAAACCATTCCTCTCACCAAACAACTGCATCACTCTAGCCAGAGCATTGATCCTATCCAAGTTGGATAATTGCAACGCGCTCTACGTAGGCAGTAACAAATACATTACAAATAAAATTCAAACCCTGCAAAACAATGCCTTAAGAGCAGCCCCAAGCCTCCCGAGGAAAGCACATATCTCAGAGACTAGAAGATCGTACAATAAAAGATAACATTTTCCTTCAATCGGTCTCTCTGACCTACACATGCCTACACCAAGCTTCTCCTCAATATTTGATAACGAGATTCACCAGACTGACTTCCTGCCGCCCCTCTAGAAAGGCCAACTCAAACCTCCTCCTTGTCCCAAGATTCAAACGTACTATGTCTGGAGGAAATAGCTTTCCTGTCAAAGCAGCACAATTTTGGAATTCCTTACCACCATCCCTTAGGGGAGACCTTCCCTACCCACAATTCAGATCTAATACCATCCGCTGGATCAAGGAACATGACACCTAAGGCTAGGACATCTAATCACCTCCACTGCTGCGCCTATTGTAAATTGTGTATAAATTGTATATCCTCTCACCTCTGTGCTTATATATACACAACTTGTAAACTCTGTATATTCACTTATAATTTATACTTTGATGTATTGGTCCAAATGTTGGATGCTTCCAACACTGTAACCTAGTTGAATTCATTTACTGCGTGCTCTGTAACTTAAGTTGTACACTCCTCTTGTTGCTTTCGCCTGCTACCCACGGATTAGGTGCGCTTTACAAATAATAAAAACAAACAAACAAACAAGGGGGGCGGCGGGGGTGAGAAAGTGGCGAAAGCCTCAACTGACACACGCTTCGTGGGCCGGATAACTGAGAAGGTAGGTGGCAGTGCTGGAGTTGGCTTGGCCTGAGGGGTAGAGATGGTGAGCTCGGAAGAAAGGAGAAAGTGAACACTCCAGGAGAGAGGAGTGGTGAGAGGGATCGAAAGGGGAAGTTCTGAAGGGATCAGAATATCCAGGATGTGCCCTGCAGGGTGAGTCTGGCCAGAGGGGAGAATAGAGAGTGAGAGAAAGTCACAGATGTCAGGAAAGAGTCCAGAGGAAGGACCGGAGGCATCCAGGTGGATCTTAAGTCTCCAAGAAGGAGGAGTTGAGTGGTCGAGACCAGGAGGGAAGAGGAGAGGATCCGCCCACTGAGAGGAAGGAGGAGAGAGGACCAGGTGGCCGATAGATGGTAGCCACAGTAAGGGAATGGTCAGGAGAGAGAGAGCCTGCAGACGAGGCATTCAAAAGAGGAGTAGGCCTGCGTAGGAATGACCGAGGCAGGAATCCACTCAGGGAAGATCAGGGCTACACCCCCTCCAGAACGGTTGGATCTGGCCGCAGAGAGGATCTTGTAGCCATCAGGAAGGAGAGTGTCAAAGCTTGTAACAGAGCTGGCTGTTACCCATGTCTCGGTGAGACCGAGAACATTGAGGTCAAGTTCCTCCAGGAGGCGGGAGATGTCAGAGGAGTGTTTGACAGTTGAGCGAGAGTTTAGAGTGGCAATATGGAGAAGGTTGCCTTCTTTGAAGGACTTCCAGGGAGGGGTACAAATCAGAGGTACGCCCTGCGGAGGTGTAGAAGTAGCCCGAAGGGGGGCAGAAAAGGATGGAGAGGGCAAGGTAGCCAAGGAGGAGCCAGCAGGGGGGAGGATGAGGCTGAGGAGGATGTTGCAGCAGACGTTTTAGAGTACAGGGAAGGCTGGGGGTGAGTTGACAGTAATATAGTTTCTCCTTCAACCTATCTAAATGTAGCATTCAGCCTATTAACTGTCAGTGTGATGTGGGGCTTTTGCCATACTTTATTTGCCAATATCACTATATCCTACAGCAGGGGAATCCTTTATTTATTTGATGCTCTTAGTTGGTTAGTATTTCAGCCAGTACTCCAGCTTCTGGCTGCTCTTGTTGCGGTAGGGGGGCTCCTAGCAAGTCTACCAGACCCTCAATACGATCATAGGAGGATCATGCTGCGGTATGTATCTGGCTCCTCTTCCCCATCCATATCCACTTGCTGTAAGTACCTCGCTGATTGGAGACTGTTTCTCCTGCAGAGAGGTGTAGGCCTTAAAACAATGGTGGCTGGATTTTCAATCCTAGCCAGAGAGGCCTCCTGGTTGAGGCTGTATAGGCTTGAGCATTTGCAGTGGGGTTGGTGGGACCACGGGTACTAGAGTAACAGTAACAGGCAGAAGTGGCAGGGTCGTTGTTAGTGGAGGAGCTGCCACCGGTACTATTGTGCATGCCTATTAGGAAGCACGGCAGCTGAACAGACATTACTGAACAGACATTGGCTGCAGGTGCATCTTTGGCATCACTTCATTAATAACATTTTTTGGGACAACATTAGCTCCATAAACCTATAAAAAAGTATTTCCTCACAAGCCTCTTGAGGTCTGCAGTATGGAAGATTGTGTTGCAGCAGCAGGAGTCCAAGTAGCTGTTGCAGGCTTGTCTGCGCCCAAACTGGATTGATGAGACCATGCCTCTCAGTTGCTTCAAGATGACGACGATGGCGGATGTGAGGCAGGAAGTACACCAAGGTGTTTGCACCCGTGACCATTCCACCCTTTGTTAGAACTCCTGTCTCGGAACTGTAAGATCTGTTTTGGCCTGTTTGTTGATTGAGCCACCACTTCTGAGGGGGGCGGCCCTCAGGAGGAACGTGTCTTCCTCAGTGGGGGTGCGGATGCACCTGATCATCCGGCCACCATTTTGTCTGCTGTGGTAGCCTGCTCGGACACCATTGCGTCTGTAGAACGCTCACTAGGAATGTGCAGAAAAGTGGAGTCTAGTGCAGAGGCCATTGAAGGCTCACGAGCGGGAGCTCAATGTTTCTGGGTACCTAGAGGCCTTGACCAAGTAGTCTTGGTGCGTCAAGGCACTACCTTGGGCCTAAGCCCAATATCAGAGCTGTGAAGTCCCTCAGGCACTTGCCTAGTATTAGTGCTGTGAAGCCCCTCAGAGCCAGTCCTGGAGGGCCTGAAGGCCTCTCAGCACGCACACTGATGGCTCTAGGAGCCTCGGTAAGGGCCACAATGGAACGCTTCTGATATGGTAGCCCCTGTCTGGGTGCTATGGAGAATAGGGTACCTACCTTCTCTGCCTTTGACTTGCGACATACCAAGTCCTTTAAGGGATCCAATGGGGATTTTGAGAAAATTTCACACGAGCTGGAAAGTCGTTTCTGCAAGGATCGCTGTGTTACGGTGTCGCAAGTTGCACAGGTGGTCGGATAGCAAGCACTCTAGACAAGAGAATGTGCAGATGTGAAGCTGGGAAGGAGGCCTCACAGGAAGCGCACTATTGAAACCTGTTGCACCAGACATGCGCTAGAGGAAGCGAGGCACTAGAGGCCGGTGAAATTGTAAATAGCCACTGGGAAAAGTCAAAGCCCTGAAACAAGAACAAAAATTAGAATTATAGCTACACACAACCATCTATTCTCCAGCATCGGGTCTGGCATGGATTCACATGCTCATGAATATTCCCCGTCGTCAGGCTGGGAATCATTGGTAAAGAAAAAATCAGTTTTGTTTCTGAACTGTCTTTCTACTAATAACCAATCACTGGTCTCTGGGGTCATACTGCTCCCAGCCAATGACTGCCCTCTACCTAAACCCCTCCTCTGGAAGCCTTCTTCAGATTTTTACTGCACATTAGTGTTGGGAGTCCTCGTGCTATAGCTATCGACCTTTTAATGCGTGTTACGTTTTTCCAAAGAGCTTACTCTTTATTTTCCGGTCAAATCGAGCCTCAAGCTCCACCGATTCATCTTCTGATTAACGTGGACCCGTTTCGGAAATGTATACGCCCCTCAAGGGTGAATTTTCGTCGACTCTCACTTCTTGGAGGATTCCGAAAGATCTTTGAGGCCTACCCCGCATGGAGATGGCCCAAGACAAAGGAGACTCGACGCCTGTTGGACCCAAGCTGTTTAGGATCTGCCCAGGATGTGGACTACAGAACGTCTTCAAGGAAGAGGAGCACTCCCGGTGCCTCTGCTGCCTTCACGCCGACAAGTCGCACGTGGAGGAAGACTGTGCGTTCTGCAAGAACATGTCCGTCCGGACCATGAAGGACCATCGTAAATGACACTCTGACTAGCTAGAGGCGAAGAGCCCAACAGTAGGTGAGAAGAAGTCAGAGCGGTCTTCTAAGACCTTTGAGGGCGCTCCGGCAACAGGGGCCCAACAAAAGGCAAAGCACTGCGAGTCTGCGGGCACCGGGAGCACCGTTGGTTTGGGCTCCTCGGCTGCCAGGCAGGGTGCAATATCACAGACGCCGTCAACCACGAGCCAACGGTCCGGCTCGGTGAAAAGGAAGTCGGAGAACCCGGGTAAGCTTCGGGAGAAGCCCCAGCCGGTCCTGACTGAGAAAGCCAAGGGGGAGCGAGGCGGTGACCCTCCCCTCACGGTGAAGGCCTCAGGCGCGCCCAATATCGTGGAGGCCCAGATTCACCCGGCTAAGGCCTCGATGGAAGGAGTCGTGGCGGCCCTGGCGAAGCCTGTGGAGGCGACCCCAGTGGAGACTACCTCCAGGCCTAGAGTTTCCCTGCCATCCCGGAGGGAATCGTCTTTCCAACCGATTGAAAAGACCCCGGTGAAACCCCAGGCTGAGAAAGAGGGGGGGGGGCAAGGGAGTCCTAACGGACTCAGATACCTCCTCCGAGGACGAGCTGTCTGTCATCAAGGCAACCCTGGATAAGAGGTTGAAGGAGGTCCGGGGCCCGCAGGAAGGATCCCGACGAGGCGGACTCTGTAACGCTCACCTGACTCCCACGGAGGCGCTGTTCTAGTCTGGGTTGCTGTGGCCTCTTCAAGCGTGATGTGCAGAACTTGGAACACCGACTGAACAGGACCCTCAAATCTTGCTTGTCTGGCCCGTAGGAATATCCTTCTTATGGTTTGAAAGGATGAACTCTCCATCCTGCTTCTGGTGCAGGGGCGCGTGTTTGTCCAGTTACTTCACTGGTTTTCAGAATGGCGCTGGCAAAATCCACTTGACTTTTCCGAGCGGAATGCCGCAAGTATGAAGATTACAAAAGTTCAAGTGTAGAGCCTCCTTTCTGTTGCCTTCCTAACCTGTGATCTGTCCTTTATTTCAGGTGCAGAATGAAGGCGGTGCGTTGAGGGATTGAATTGCCGATGGTAAACTCAGGTGAGTTAGCGATGGGGGCGATCCCTCTTAATGTCTTTATATTCCTCCAGTAATGTCTTTTGTCCTTTCCCCATAGGGGCCGGGGTGCGGTACCTGCCAACGAAGCGGCGCCGACCCGAAATGAGGAATGGTCCACCAGCAGAAGACCGATAAGTGTTATGGCGGAAAATTAGGCTTTCCTCATATGTTCCTTCTGCTCACCTTTTGTCTCTTCTTCTCTCCCCTAGGCGCAGAGATGTGGCGACCGGTGTAGACAGTCGCGGTGGAGCCAGAAGAACTCCCGAGGACAGGTGAGTGAAGCGCGGCGCTGCAGGGAGCAACGCAGTGCTTTTAAATGAAAGTCTTTTCTCAGGAACGATGGCGTGAAGGTTCCGGATGTAGGTAAGAAGTTTGATAATATTCTTGGTTTTCACCTTTCTCTTCTCTTCTTTCCTTACAGGTGTTCCAGGATCGAGGCGGGCGTGGCTGGAGATCAGATGCAGGAGCAGACACGGTGAGCGTTCAGCTGCTTGGATGCAGAACAACGCGAAGCATGAGCTACTGTCTGGGCGTGGCTTAAATAGCTTCCAAAGTAGTTCCAGGTAAGTATCCTTCCCTGGCCACGCCCGAGTGGCAAAATAGTCCCAATGAAAAAATAGTCTCTTTCAGGTCTCAGGGAGGCCTGAATCTTGCAGCATGGTCTGCATCAGGTAAGTGCACAAAACACCTTCCTTTATGAACCTGGCGCCTATGGCACCAGGACTGATGTCGAACATGAGCCTGGCGCCAACGGCGCCAGGACAGAGTCCAAAGAGCCCCTATAAGGGGCCGCTGGGCTTTTACCCGGGGGCATGATGCCTGCTCCCGGGGGTGCTGGGCCTGGCCTGGTGCTCCGGGGGTAGGCATCATGACAGACATAGAGAACGAGGGTGGAGCTGACGAAAAACAGCAGATCGACGAGGAACCGGACACCACACCCCTGCCAGTGCTCCCGTCACAACCAATGCCACCGCCAACGGACAAGTCAGATGACATTTTGATGGCACTGCACACACTGTGCAACGAGATAAGGATGAGGTTTCCCTTGCCTCCGGTGGACGATCCAGCGGTGCCTGGACCGTCGGGGAGTCCTCCACCCAAGCGGAGGTGAGTCCATCCTCCCCCACCCTTCCCGCCTTCATCTCCATCCCCTCCACCGGGACGGACGCCGGTGGTGACGATGGAACAGATCACCCCCTCCCCGGCCTTCCCCTCCCGAGGAGATTGGCTCCTTTCACGCCATGATCGCCAGGGCATCTGAGCTTTTCCAGCTGTGCTCCGAAGAGCAGAATGAGGGGTTCCTCTACCAACGACGAGAGGCCAAGAGGAAGACCGTCCTCTCCGTCCCGTTGCTGGACGACATCTGGGACGAAGAACTGTCCCTTCTGTAGAACCAGTCCATGGCCCCTGCGAAGAGAGACCAGTACGAGAAGAAGTACCAGGTCCCAGACTCCGCACCTATGAGCCTCACGGTGCAGCCGTCCCCAGATTCGGTGGTCTCTGCGGCGGGCAAGAAAAAATCGGCAGGGGTGACAGCATCAACTTCCACTTCTACGCCGGACGGCGTGGGAAAGAAGCTGGACGCCATGGACGACGGGTCATCTCGTCAGCAGCGACGACCATCAAGGCGGCCAACGCTCTCGACATTGTGGCCCGCTACGACAGGGAGCTTTGGTTTAAGATTGTTCCCCTCCTGGACTTCCTCCCAGATGACTAGAGGGCGGAAGCTCTTGAAATCCTGCAGGAGGGCGAGGTGGCGTCGGACCATGTCATCACATTAGCCACGGACATCGCAGACACTGGTTTTCGCCAGATGGGCAACAGCGTTTGCCTTCGCCGGCGCGGTTGGTTCAGGGTCACCGACTTACGTCAGAACGTGCAGACCAGGGTACTGGACATGCCCTTCGACGGGAACAACCTGTTCGGCAAGGCAGTGGATGAGTCACTGCAGGCCATCAAGGCAGACACCGAGACGACCCGGACCGTGGGCACTCCATCAGCGACGGCCGTCCTTTCGGACTTCCGGAGGCAAGTCTCAAGGTACCTCCAACGGATTCGGCGGCAGCTCCTCATCGTACCGCCAGGCGGCCAGCTCTTCGTTGCAGGAAGCCTACAGAGGCCACAACAAGACTGGTGTACACCGTTGTTGTCGCCAAGGGGACAGGGCGTCGGCAAAGCAAGACTGAACCGGCCGTGACGTCGGGCCCCCACCTGAGCACCCCGGTGGGAGGCCGGCTGGCCAACTAAGTCGGCGTGTGGATGTCCATCTCCACCGACCGTTCGGTGCTGGATGCCCTGGCCCACGGGCACACTCTGGAGTTCCAAAGGAAGTGTCTCCACTTTCCACTGGTGGCCAGGAAGGAAAACCACATTACACAACTGCTTCTGGATGTACGAACAATGCTGAAGAAGGGCGCGATAGAACTCGTCCCAAAGAGGCTCTGGGGCTCCAGAGTATACTCACGGTACTTCCTCGTCCGAAAGGAAACGGGCGGCTGGCAGCCCATTCTAGACCTCCACCGCCTCAACAAGTTCATAAAATCCCAGAAGTTCCGGATGGACACCCTTCAGCACGTACTGGGACAACTGGAGGAAGTCGACTTCTGTCGTCACTGGACTTGGAGGATGCCAACTTCCACATCCCCATACACAAAGGACATCAAAAGTTTCTACGCTTCGTGGTCCAAGGACGGCACTACCAGTTCAAGGCACTGAAGTCGGCGCAAAGGGTCTTCACCAAGTGCCTGGCACTGGTGGCGGCTTGGCTGTGCCTGCAGGGGATCCACGTCTACCCCTATCTGGATGATTGGCTCATCTGAGCGAAGGCAAGAGAACTCGCCGTCGACCACACAGCGAGGACCATCCGCCTACACTCAGAACTGGGGTTCTTGATAAACTTTGCAAAGTCCTGCTTGGTGCCATCACAGGACGCCCTGTTCCTGGGAGCCAGACTCAACATGGTAACACGGCTGGCTTCACCGTCGGAGGAGAGGATGAAAGCCATCCTGGGCAAGGTACAACGGCTGTTGACCACGGAGGTTGCCAGGGTGAGGTCCATCAAGTCCCTGCTCGGCATGATGTCATCATGCATCTACCTCGTGCGACTGTGCAGATTGCGAAGACCAGATCTCCCTCAACGAGACGTTCCGTCAGGCGATCCAGTGGTGGGGCACCCGCGCGCATCTCGCAGCGGGCATGGATTTCCAGACCCCGGCGCATCAGGAAACGGTGATGACGGACGACTCCATGGAGGGATGGGGCGCGCACACCGGCGATCTCCACGGAAGAGGCATTTGGCTCCCGGAGGAGAGGTCTCTGCACATCAACTTTCTGGAGCTCTGGGCCGTGTTCTGGGCCCTCAGATCCTTCCTCCCGACCCTCAAGGCCAAAGTGGTATAGTCTTCACCGCCTACACCACCCCGATGTTCTACATCCAGAAGCAGGGGGGCACCAGATCCCCAGCCCTATCCAAGGAAGCGCAGGATCTGTGGCACTGGGCCGTCGCCCAAGGGATGTTCCTGATACCCTTCCGCCTGGCAGGAGTAAAGAACACCGTCACTGTTGGGGAGAATTCTCTTAAAAGGCTAATTTCCCTTACCTATAGAGTCCCCCAGCAGCTTTGCTGGATTTCAGGGGTTTGTTTTTTTCACTCCTGCTAAGAGTGAGACTCTTTTCCCACTCTTGGGCACTTGTGTGATATGTGTTTGAGGCTATTTTTGTGCTTATGGTCTATGGGGTTTTTCTCACCCTCATAGGTATCATCTTTTTAAATGCGTGTTACACATCACCCTCAGTGCAATAACACAGGGGTGTCCTAGGGACCCCCAAACATAGACTCCATACCCTGGGACTGACTACTGTCTCCCAGGGCATGTAGAGTCCCCATTGACTTTACTAGTCAATACTTATGAACAAAACCAGTACAACCCATCTTACTAAGGAAGTACTAAGAAATGACATGTGCATGTTCTACCTAGCTTTACCTCATTCACACACCAATCGTTAATAGTTTTTCCCTGGTTTTCATTTTCGAGAGGGTACCGTCCAGTCCCTCTCTCCAAAGTTTCTGGCTGGTGGCAGTCGTTACTACTGTAAATATTCGACCGCAAATATTTTCCTATGGGATTTTCCCATTGTTCAAGGCTACCACTTCTACTGACAGCCTCTAACATACTGCCGGTTTATTTTAATATTAACTTTACTCCGGTTGGTTTTTATTGCCAGATCTTTGATAATATTTCTTTCTCTGAAATCCTAACCGAGGTCGGGGATCCTTTGTTCGTCCTTTTGGCAGGCTTCTGCACAGAAGCCCTCCTCCCGGCGCCACTAAGTCTGGGGTAGACGGGATATGTGGGAGGGGGAATAGGCACCCTGGACCGGGTTACCTAGGCAACCCAAGTCGCACTCTGCCCTGAAAGGCTGGGGGTTTATCCCACCAGGATAGCCACCCCACTATGTGAGTGACAGCTAGGCTGTATGAATGGGTTTTTTTTCTGCATAAAAGCAGGGCTCTGAGGACTGGAGGACAAGACGTTGCCTCTGGAACTAAGAAACCCGAAGAGGAGAGAAGCTGAAGACATCTGCAACGACTGAACCACCGGTGAAGCCCTGCTGCAGATCCTCACCACTTTCCTCCAACGACTTCAGAATCTCTTCCTCTGCAAGAGTCTTCTTCCCTTGAGCTGGTGGGGCCAACCAGTTCGCCAATCGCCTTCCAGGACCTGCGTTGGTCGAATCGCAGTGCCCTGCACTCAGAGACTGGATAGCCAGGCACCCGTCCACCACGGCCGCGATTTAAAGGAGCGTACCTTTTATTTCGTTTTGGCAGCACCGTGGCTGGCTTCATCCCTGGGCAGTGCAGTAACTCGAACCTTCTTCCACGACGAGAGCCTCTCTTCCTCTGCTGGATCTCCCGAACTGTAGGAACTGCCAGGAACTACCGCCACCGCAGGAGCCTCTTCCACTTTTCAAGGTACATTGTTCTGCCAGGCCTTCCATTTCGCTGGGTACTGCTAAAGGTGTTTTAAATCCTTTACTTACCTTCTGGGTTGGCCGCCCCTTTCGTCTAACATTATCTTTTTACATCTGCAACCGCCTTTTCTACTCGTTAAACAAAGACTTGACTGCAGCTACTAGAACTGGTTGATCCCGGGCACTTTGCCTTGTACCATTGACTCTAGCACAGGCCTATTGACTCTGGCAACAGCTGCCTTCTCTAGATTGCTTTTCACTTAGAAATCTGTTGGTGCACCTAAACTCTTATAACCACCTTTCCTTCCCCTTTCTATATTGCTGAAGTGCCATTTTGCTCGGTTTTCACCAAAGGATTGCTAATGCTAAAGTACTGCATTGCCTAACTTGTTCACAATCCGATTGGGAAGTGTTTCTGGTGTGTTTAGGAGTCTAACCCTGTATGACTTGTCCTTTCCCTCCCTCTGAAGAAATTGTAAGAGTGCCATATTTTGCTTGGTTTACACTGTGCCGTTTTGCTGAGTTTTCACTCTTGCTCAAACTTGTCTACAATTTAAATAGGGAGTGTGTATACTTTTCTTGTCTGTTTTAACTTACCTTAATGATAGTGATTGGTGTGTGAACATCAGAGTGTGTAAAATAAATATATATATTCTTTTTGATACAAAGCTTTAATCAGTGTTTCCTTGTTCCATAGTATTGTAGTCCTATTGTGTAAACCCTGAATACTGCTCATCTCCCTCTTGAGATAAGTCTGACTGCTTAGCCACAGCTACCAACTAAATCTTTGTGGTACACACTGATACCAAAGGGCATTTATTGCATATACCTGTAGTCTTAATCTTCTGTAGTGCTCCCTAAGGGAACTGCACAGGATTCTGCCTAACAATGGTGTACAGCGGTGAGGATATAAGTATTGGATTTACTTTTTAGAGTGCTGCTAGTACCTTGGTTCAATTAACCACAAAGCTTAACAATCACTAAAAAGTTAATTTTAAAAAGTCAAAGATGGAAAGCTATAGCCAGGAGACCCTCCTTGTAAGTACTGCTGATTATTTAACCCTTTAACTGCCATGGGTTTTTCCCCCCAGCTCCAAAGCCTTTTTTGGTGATTTCGGTTGGTGGCCATTCAATGCCTTGTAACTTTTTTGTTACATGAGATATCTCGGCCAAATTTGGCCCCTTTTTTTCACACATGTAGATGGTCGTAACACCACCCAGGAATCCTAGGCTGCTGTAGGTGGGTGAGAGAAAATAAGTAAAAAGGGCGAACATTGTGTTTTTTCAAAAAATGCCAATAAAATTATGTACAAAGAAGCCTGTGGTTTTTTCCTTGTAAGCGCTAGGAACAAATGGTTTGCTGTGCTGAATTCCCCAATTTCCTGGCTTTCAGGAACAGGTTGAGTGGAAACAAAAAAAAATATTTTGATGTGGTTATCAACCATTTTGTGAGAGGTAGGCGATTTTGGCAATTTTTGCCAATTGACATGCATGGACGGAATGGAAGAAAAGGGTAGGAAAGCCGAATTGGAGGACAGAAAGGCATACATTTCTGAAAAGTAGACAAAATTCCAAGTTTAGGAAGGGGTGATTTGCGTAGGTCGGGCAGCAACTAGGGGAAAATGCCATATATTGGGGGGAAAAGCAGGAAAATGACCGAAAAAAAGGTATGTGGTGGACATGGTTGGCTTGGTACGGCAATGGCTTGTATGAATTTTGAGAAAAGCAATACTTAATTACATTCCCCCGTCTCTTGCAGTTAGGAAAGCACACATTTTTTGTAGTTTTTTACAAAACAAGCAATACCACAAGCCAAACACTGAGCCATGGTACACAGGAGTTTTATGCTTACGGCCTGAACAGACGCATTTAGCATGTGTAAATCGGGAAAACCAATGTGGTGAGGAACGGCAAGCATACATTTTTTGAAAGAGCACAGGCAGACCTTTTCAAGGGTAAGTGACTTATGCAGGTTACAAAAGTGTATGGTGCCTAAAGCAGCGACTAAATGTAAGGCACATTTGGGAAATGAAAGGGTTGTGTGACAAAGGGCACCAGCAAATGGGTCAAAAAGTTATGAAAACCACACAAACACAACAAATGTTATACCTTCCCGCGTTCCCACAGGTGTCCCGATGAAAACGGTACCTCACATGTGTGGGTGACCCTACCTGGGCGCCAAGGGGAAAGCCTAAAACACATGTAACCCCAAGTATGTTATGACAGCTGAATTTCACACTTTGTCCAGACGGGCGCACCATACAGATATGGGCCTCGGGTGTCCAAGCCACCAAGGAAAACAGGGAACCCCATGCATTTACGAAAAGAGGATACCCGTGGGAATCCGCAGAGGTATGATTTGTGCAAATCGCCCCAAATGTATTACCCAGAAGACCCGGCAAAGTCTGAAATGTGGCAAAAAACCCCACATTTTTCCCTTTTTCGGGGGTTCTGGGTAAAACATTCTGGTCCACTTCGTGCAAGTTGGATCTCTGTGGATTCCCACTGGTGCCCTCTTTTCGGAAATGCATGCGTTCCCAGTTTTCCCTGGTGGCTTGGACACCCTATTTCCAAATCTGTAGGTTATCTCCCCAAACCCTTTTGTGGTTACCAGTGGGTTAGCCTTTTCCCTTTGTGGCTAGATAGGTGCGCCCACACATGTAAGGTACCGTTTTTCGTTGGGACACCTGTGGGAACGCAGGAAGGTATGACATCTGTTATCAGCAATTTGTTTCAGGTGGGTGGGCAGAGAACACTGTATCTGAAATTTGCTGGAAATAAACAATTCCCACAAATTTCACTCTGGTCACCCATCGAAATAGGTTGCCAACAACACATGTCCTACCTTCCTGCATCCCCACAGGTGTCACTATGAGAGGCAGACCTCTCATGCGCGGGTGTCGTTCCAGAGTGACAATGGAAACATCATTTGTACAGTAAGTTCTCTTTAGTGCGTTCAGGAAACAGTAAAGTACTGTCACTAAGCCATTTCAGATGCACCTTTCCTCACACTTCTCATACATACCAGTCACAATGCTATAACACAGGCAAGGTGGGATTTAGCACAAGGCCGAACCTCCTTGTATAGCACAAGGAGGATCGTTGTTGTGAGCAGTGATGCCATGACAAGGCACCCACCGGATCACTGGCCATTCGTACCCCTTTCGTTTCTGCAGTCAGTAGGCATCCATTTCAGCAGTTGCACTTCTACCAAATCACTTGCGCCAGAGCTAGCGTATCTACACTTGAGCATATCTACACACTTATAGCACATGCACATCTACTCACAATGCAACCGTGTCTCTAGCAATACCTTGTACATCATTTGTCAGCAATTGCATAGCAACTGTGTCTGCATTGAAACTCTGTGCCTGCAATGGTATGTGGACACTGATAGCAAGTGCATATTGGCTCACTTGGCTACCTGCCCTACAGGTGCTGTCTTCCACGCCAACTTCAAGTATGCCCTTAGCCACTCTGTTCAAACATTCATATGTTCAACCGTACCCACACAAAACACACACCCTGAAACATGGCAATCATTTCTGCAGTGCTGGGGAAAGTGCATTCACAGAAATGACATGTGCATGTTCTACCTAGCTTTACCTCATTCACACACCAATCGTATCCAATTCATTCCTACAGAAGACATGTCACTTACACCACACAGAACATTACTTCTGATGTTTGTTAATCTGCTTAGAATAACATGCTGTGCATAGTCCGGCATCCAGTGGTCACTGCGGAGTATTGCATTTTGTTTTTCGTAGTCGAAAAGGGGACGTCGACAAGGCGGGTCTGTAACACTATCCCTATAGTGACGTGCAGTGTACCCACAATCCCTCATAGTTGAGGTCCCTCAGATTGTTTTTTTCCACCCAGATACTGGTCGCCTTTACGCGGAGCTCCTCGAGAGAAATTGCAAAAACATTTACTCAACCCTTTGGTCGTTATTTAAGATTATACATTACATTAGATCCCTCCTGCGACGTCGTAGCTGCGAAGCTGTTTCACCGCCGAATAAGAACTTCGACGGCGGTGACTTAGACGGAGGAGATCCTTCGGCGCTGCCGAACACGTGGCCTGGCCTCGCCGGCCTAAGACAATAGGGAGAATGGGGTCGTGGGACATTTCTTGTTCTTTCTGAGAATGCCTTTCTCTTTCCCCTCCCTTTCCTTTGGGGTCGTTATCACGTTTAACAGTTTCCTCAGCTATGGAGAGGACCTCCTTTAGATTTTGCCCGCGCTGCAAGGGAAAATTCACTTGACTTGAAAAGACCAGCACAAACGGTGTAACCGTTGCTTATCCCTCGACCACAAAGAGGACGGCTGTGCGGTCTGTAAGCTTCTTAAGCCAAAGACTTCAAAGGACCGCAGGGTCAAGAGGTGGGCAGCCTATGCTATGTCTAGGTCTGGTTCCTCACCCGCCGCCCCCGAGTGTGACGAGGATAGTGATAACCCGACCTCCGCTTCGGAGGTTGTAGACCTCTCTAGGGAGCGTTCCCGCTCCTCGTCGTCTGTCCCCGGCCCCGACAAGCTCGGCTCACACCCTGCTTATGGGGATGAACACCCCGGCGACACTGACGAACACAGAAAACACAAACATAAGCACACAACCCACGGCACGTCTTCGTCGAAGACAAAGACAGCCCTAGCGCCAACGGAGACACTGGGCATACCGGTGACCTCCACCGACCGTAAGGGTCGCAAGCCCTCCCCGCCACCGCGACTAGCGACTCGGCTACCTGCAGACAAGGGCGCTACCACCAAAACATCAGGCGACGCGCCTCGTAAGAGTGCTATTGTCGCCGAAAAAGACTCCGCACCGCCCAGCACGACGCCAGCCGAACCTTCGACTGAGAAACTAATCGCCGAGAGCTTGGCGTGTATAGTTTCCAAGGATGGCCAGAGACGGACGGCGAGTGACACGCTGAAAACCGCCCACAAGGCCAGGGAAGCGCAGAGGATGCCGGAAGTAAGGCAGGGACCACTCCCGCCGTCGAAAGAAGGCCCTAGCCTGCGAGAAGATTTCTCAGAAGGCGAAGGGACCTTATCCTCGACGTTATGGGACAGGCCTAGACGGCTGCAGGCAGAGGAACCTCCTTTTTTTCGCCTCCAGACCGTTCTGTTTTACCATACTGGACTGTTGAGAGATTCCAGTTATGTATGGACAAGCTGGACAGATTCATGTCCACTCCTGAAAATAAAACGCCCAAGAGACCAAGGGAGGCACTTCAGGAGGACCCCAGGGCTAAATATCCTAGATTATTTAACCCCCTTTGAGAGGACATGAATACTTATGACCTCACTGAAGAAGATTCTCACTTCCAGGAAGATGAGGAGTTCTTAAATAGTGAAGACCAACAAGACCTCGGAACAGAAGGTTTTCATGAAAACACTGACATGGGTGGGGGGGCTTCGAGGAAGACCCAGATGAAGGTGGCTCACAGCCCTGGCAGTAACCAACAGAGTCTACAGACCCTGACATCATAAACCTTCCCTCTCCTCAGACCACACCGGTCAGGAATCCATCACCAATAGATGATCAACCCACCTTCAACGCACTACTTCGGAAGGCAGCAGCGCGTTTTGAGATTGAAACTGGTGAAATTACCCCCGATACTGATTTTGTAGAAAGAATCATTAAAGAAAAACCTCCCACTAGTCAAACCATTCCCCTCCTCGTCTCAGTTAAGAGACAAATTACTCCATCGCTGTCCACACCTGCACTGGTAAGAGGGGTCAATCCCAGAATTGAAAAATTGTTTACTCCCTCTCATTCAGACCCATTATACATTAGGGGTCACTCAATTCCGGACTCCTTGGTGGTATCTACCACAAGGAAAAGAGCAGGGGTTCCGCTGTCAACCAGCGAAGCACCCCCAGACAAAGAGGGAAAGAAGCTCTATTCCCTGGGTAAAAGAATTACAGCCTCAGCAGCTTTTCCAACCAGAATTGCCAATAATACACTACTGGCAAGTTATGCTGATGTCCAATGGGGCAAATTACGGCAAGACCGAAGTCCCTGAGCCCTTAAGAACTCGCTTATTGGCCACAGTAACAGAAGGAACTCTGGTTAACCAGAGAATCATAAAAACACTCTTGATGCTGCAGAAACGGCTGGCCGTTCTTTAGTGCAGGGAATTCTTCTGAAGCGTCATGTCTGGCTCCGCAATTCCGGTTTCAAGCCAGAAACCCAGGCGTCACTCGTTAATAAACCAATAGAGGAGTCTAACCTCTTTGGGAAGGCAGTGGACGATGCACTGGAGACTGCGAAGGAGTTCGACACCCTCAAGACCTTAGACCAAATCTCAAGGCCTCCCAATAAGCGAGGATTCGGCAACAAACGTTTTTTTCTAGGCCAACGCCAACAACAGCAGTACACTGCAGGCAACTGGTCCTCTACTCAGGGAACCAGTGGCCAGTACACGCAAAGAGGACAGCGCTGTGGCAAGGGCAGAGGTCGGGGCCCCACTCCCAGAGGTTCCCCGGCTACTAACACCAAATGACCCAAAGATTCGGGTCCCCTCCCATGCATCACCGGTCGGGGGCCGGTTAACATCTTTCCTACCAGCATGCGAGGGAATAACATCAGACCGATGGGTATTGTCAACTATAGCCCACGGGTACTGTATAGAATTCAGTTGATCCCCCACATACAGACCCCCAAGGGGACGACGCCTGTCACCGGAACACCTCGCCATTCTTCTTCAAGAAGTGGAACTACTGTTACTAAAAGGAGCAATAGAGGTCGTGCCTCTATCACAAGTAACGGAAGGTATTTTCAGTGTACTTCCTTGTACCCAAAAAGGACTTAACCATGCGCCCTGTACTAGATCTGCGCCCAGCAAACAAATTTGTCAAACCTCAAAAATTTCGCATGGTGACCCTACAGGAAGTAATCCCCCTGCTTTCACAGGGAGATTACATGACAACACTGGACATGAAAGATGCATACTTTCATATTTTAATGTTGCCAGCGCACAGAAAATACCTCCGGTTCATGATAGAGGACAAACACTACCAGTTCAGAGTGCTACCCTTCGGCATAGCATCAGCACCGAGGGTATTCACGAAAGTACTGGCAGTGGTAGCGGCCCACCCGCGCAGGTTGTCCATCTCAGTATACCCTTTCCTCGACGATTGGCTCATAACAGGGGATTCTTACGAAACGTGCTTCTCAAATACCCAAAAGACTGTAGACCTTTTGTTCCAACTGGGCTTCTCCATCAACGAGAAGAAGTCCGGCCTAGACCGCAGCCAGATCAAACAATTCCTAGGGGCTCTAATTCGAACAAAGGACGGCCTCGTCTTCCCCTCCAACGAGAGGGTCCAAAATATGCTGTTTCAGATCCCTCAATATGTGGCCGGTCGAGAGGTGCCGGTGCACAAAGCAATGCGTTTGATAGGAATGATGGCGTCATGTATATATTTGGTACCTCACGCGCGACTGCGCATGCGCCCAATGCAAGAGTGACTCAACAGCCAGTGGTGTCAGGCCAGCGGACAATGGGACGATCTAGTGGTGGTCTCGCAGGCCTTGGTTCTCTTGCTACGGTGGTGGTCGAAGGAAAACCTTGTAATAGGGAAACCATTCGCCACCCCCACAGTGGAGGCCACTCTAACCACAGACGCATCCCTCACAGGATGGGGGGGCTCACCTATCCCATCAGACTGCACACAGAGTTTGGACTCCGAGTGTAGCGATCAAACACATAAACTTTCTGGAACTGCTAGCGGTCTTCAAAGCACTGAAGGCTTTCCAGGCACACCTGCAAGGGAAGACAGTGATGGTCCTCACAGACAGCACCACAGCCATGTACTATCTGAACAAGCAAGGGGGCACTCACTCTCCAGGACTGTCCAAGCTGTCCTAGAACATCTGGAAGTGGGCTCTCAAACACATGTTCCTGTTGTCACAACATGTACCAGGGGAACTCAATCTGCTGGCAGACGAACTCAGCAGAGACTTCCCTCTGCCCGCAGAGTACGAATGGCGGTTACAAGAAGACATCGTCTTCGACGTTTTCACACAATGGGGATTCCCAGAAATAGATTTGTTTGCAACTCTGGAGAACTCACAATGCCAAGATTACGCCTCCAGGTACCCCCAGAACCAATCCAAGGGGAACAGTCTATTGATACCATGGTCAGGGAAATTTGTTTACGCCTTCCCCTCCCCCGACTCCCCTTCTCAACAAGATAGTGCACAAGATGCACCAGGAACCAGTTACCATGATACTAGTGGCCCCTATGTGGGCCCGGCAGCCATGGTTCGCTCACTTGATGGAAATGTCTCTATCTCCTCCAGTGAAACTTCCCTGCCCGTACAACATGCTGTCACAGGACAAGGGCAGAACACTACACCCATGCCCACAGACCCTGAACTTAGCAGCCTGGCTCCTGAGGTCATAGAATTTGGACATTTACAACTCCCTCAAAGATGCATGGACATTCTTAGGGAGGCTTGAAAACCTAACACTCGTTACTGCTATTCCAGCAAATGGAAAATATTCGTCATCTGGTGTAGAGATAAGAGCATCAACCCAGTTGACTGCTTTCCCGCACAGATTGTTCTTTACCTGACTCACATATTAGACTCAGGTTTGGTCTTTAATTCCATTAAAGTTCATCTAGCTGCACTTTCTGCATACACCACTTGTCAACACAAAGTGTCATGGTGGAAAGTCCCAGTTATTAAGGCCTTCATGGAGGGAGTAAAGAGAATACACCCTCCTATAGCTAACCCAGCTCCCGGATGGGACCTAAATGTGGTACTTACCAGGTTTATGGGCTCAGCCTTTGAACCCATGCACAAAGCATCCCTTAAGAACCTCACTCTTAAAACTGCTTTCTTAATAGCCATCACCTCCATTAGGAGAGTGAGTGAACTACAAGCGCTCTCTATACTAGACCCCTTTGTAACAGTTCACAAAGATAAGGTGGTTCTACGCACACATCCTAGGTTTGCACCAAAATTAATTTCTAAATTCCATGTCAACCAATCAATAGAACTACCAACGTTCTTTCAGAACCCTTCAAATTTGGGAGAAAAGAGCCTGCATACACTAGATGTGCGCAGGGCTGTCATGTTTTATATGGAAAGAACTAGACCTCTGAGAAAGACTAATCAGTTATTTGTCTCAGTGGCAGCAGGAAGAGAAGGAGATGCAGTTTCAAAATCCACTATATCTAGATGGATTGTCCAATGCATCACTCTCTGTTACAATCTTGCTAAGAGAGAACTACCCTTCAAGCCAAGAGCACATTCTACTCGAGGCACTGGGGCTTCCATAGCATTCATTGCAAATGTCCCTCTGGAGTCCATTTGCAAAGCGGCAACCTGGAGTTCTGTACACATCTTTACAAAACACTACTGTCTAGATGCCCACTCTAGATCTGATTCTCAGGTGGGGCAAGCAGTGTTAAGACATCTTTTTTCTACTGTTCCTTCTCACAACCCACCTCCAACTCCGGGTAATGCTCGCTAGTCTATGCACAGCATGTGATTCTAAGCAGATTAACAAACATCAGAAGCCAGAAGCATTACTTACCGTAAAAGCATTTCTGATGGTTGTATCTACTTAGATTCACATGCGCCCACCCTTCCTCCCTGCTCGGATGGAAGGAACATAGACATCCTTATCTTTCTCTCTTTTCTGTACTCACTCACGTCTAATAGGCTCCCTCAGGGCAGGAAAAATACAAACAGAGGGACCTCGATGCGTGTGGGATTTTGGGTACACTACACGTCACTATAGGGATATTGTTAGACACGCCTTGTTGATGTCCCCTTTTTGACTACGAAAAACAAAATGCAATACTCTGCAGTGACCACTGGATGTCGGACTATGCACAGCATGTGAATCTAAGCAGATACAACCATCAGAAATGCTTTTACAGTAAGTAATTCATTGTCTTACAGTAAAGCAATAAACAAGGCAGGATGTTACAAGGTATGCAAGACACCGCCTCCATACAGTTTGTGTCCAAGTACCACTTTCATGACACTTAGACCTAAAGGCGTTTACTATTTTCAAAAGACACCCCTTGAGTGGAGGGAACCTGAATGGTGTTTCGGTCTTCCCCAACGCACCCGTCGAGAAGAGGGAGCGGGACTGGCGTTTTTTTGCATGCCAGGAGCCGGAATCGGGTTCCTTTCCAATGCACGCCGGGAGCAAAGGGGGCTTCCCTGACATGTTTTTCTACGGTAATCCTAGTGTGCCTTGCCAAGACACCCCAAAGGGGAGTGACCCAGAGTGCTGTTGCCTTCTTCTCCAAGGAAGGAGTGAGCTGGAGTGGCATTCCTTTCCAAGATGCGCCTGAAGTGGAAGGAGCCTGAATGGCGTTACTTTGCAAGTCACACTTCACGCAGAGGGAGCTAGACTGGCGTTTCCTTCTGAGGCAGACCTGAAGTGAAAGGTACCGGGATGGAGTGCCTTTCCAAAGCAGGTCTCAACTGGAGGAAGCAGGACTAGCATTGCTTGCCAAAGCACGCCAAAGGGTACTGAACCAGAGGGGTGTCCCTTCTTCTCCATGGCAGGCCTCAAGTGGAGGGAGCTGAAGTGCCATTTCTTTCCAAGAAGCGCCTGAAGTGGGTGGAGCCTGAATGGCATTACTTTGCAAGTCGCACCTCGTGCAGAGGGAGTTAGACTGACGTTTCCTTCTGAGGCAGACCTGAAGTGAAAGGTACCGGGATGGTGTGCCTTTCCAAGGCAGGCCTCAAGTGAAGGGAGCAGGACTAGCATTGCTTGCCAAAGCATACCAAAGGGGAATGAACCACAATGGAGTTCCGCTCTCGTTCATGGCATGCCTCAAGTGGAGGGATCCGTAATGAATGTTCTTTGAGAGGCAGGCCTATAATGGAAGGAGCCTGATTTGCGTTCCTTTGCAAGTCACGCCTTGAGCTGAGGGAGCTGGACTGACGTTTATTTCGTAGGCAGGGCTCAAGGGAAAGCTACGGCAGTGGTGTGCCTTTCCAAGGCAGGCGCAAGTAGAGGGAGCAGGACTAGCAATGCTCGTGAAAGCACTCTAAATCTAGTGAAGTGAGTTGAAATCATGTTGCATTTTTATTGAAAGTACACCTCCAGTCCAGAGAGCAGGAGTGCCATTCCTTTGTAAGACTTGCACGAATTCAGAGCCTAAGGGTCCCCTTCAAGGAATGATGGGCATTTTCGGAAATCAGTCGATCTCCCAATATTTTTCCTTTGTATGATACAAAAGGAAACAGGGCTGAAAGCAGAGGGGTGGGTGGGAAGGGCATTGGGGACAGTACACCAGAGTATCCTTCCTTTTTCCTTGTTTTGTACACACCTTACATTTTCTGTATGGTTGTGACTTCGTGGCGGTGGGAGGAACATAATCACCAAAGTGTCGCTCTTGCAATCTGGCCACATCTTCTACCTCTTGAAAGGCGGGAATTTATACATGGCCCATAGTCGGAGAATTAACAACTTCTGTTTCAAAGTTCAGAAAAGAAAATTTATTTTGTGGAGTAGCTGCCCGGTACACCACATACGCATTGTACGTTGCAATATGCACAATACGTGTGGCCAACTTTTTGTACCAGAAGCGCGACTTGTGCTCAGCACGGTATGACTCAACCACTTGGTCGGTTTTATCTACTCCACCCATGTACTTGTTGTAGTCCAGAATGCAGTTGGGCTTCCACACTTGCCGGGTCTGCCCGCGCGGAGTGACTGCTGAAGTACTTTCATCATGAATAGTACTTAGCATGTACACATCCCTTTTGTCACAGAATTTCACTGCTAACAGTTCATCCCGCCGCAATGCCATACATTCTCCCTTGGTCAACTTCTTACACACAAGTTGTCTGGGGAAGCCTTTCCGGTTACTGCGGATTGTACTGCATGCCAGTATGCCCACATTCAACAATTCCAGTGTAGAAATTGTCTACATACAAATGGTGACCCTTGTTGAGCAATGGTGTGAGAAGATCCCAAACTATCTTCTCACATGTCCCTAAATGGGCTGTGCAGCCCGGAGGGTTTAGGGTGGAGTCTTTGCCAGCGTAGACTCTCATGATGCTGACATACCCAGTGGTACATTCACACAACATGTACATTTTGATCCTGTATCGTGCTCTCTTGCTAGGAATGTATTGGCTGAACACTAGGCGACCTTTGAACAACACCAACGATTCATCAATGGACATGTTCTGGCTGGGAACATACACCTCCGCAAATCGCTGACTGAAGTGCTCCAGAAATGGCTGGAGTTTGAATAGCCTATCAAAGTTTGGGTCAGTTCTGGGTAATGCTGCCGACTTGTCATTGAAATGCAACATGCAGTGCTTGAAACTGATTTCTACTCGTTATAGCTGGAAAAAAGGGGCTAGAATGTGCCGCTATAGTAGGCCAGTACATTGAGACAGTCGGCTTCTGCGAAATTCCCATGAGCAGAATGAGAGCCCAAAATTTTCTCAACTCACCATCGGTTGTGGGAACCCATGCATGTGCTCTGGACTTGGGGTTTCAGAGTGGCACCCCCTTGACCTCAAGAACTGTGCAGCGTATAAATTGGTTTGGTCACCCACATCTGCAATGAACCCATCATCAACAAAAAGGTTGCAAAAATCAATAGGCTGAAACCCATCTGTATTTACTGTGCACCCAGATGTGCCCCCTTTTACTGGTATAACAGGCTGAGCCATTGCTGGAGGCACCCACTGCGACTCTTGAGCCATGTCAGGAAAAGGCACATTGCGTGGAAGTCCTGCACGTCCCCTCCCCCTTCCAGGTCCTCTGCGTGTGGGATGTGTGCGCAAAGGTACATGTACTCTGTCATCCTCTTTGTCATCAGATGAGGAGGAGGAGGAAGAGGAGGAGGAGGAGAAGGATCAGGAGGAGGAACAACCTTCATCCATTAAAAACTCACTTCTCCAATCACTTTCCTGCTGACCCTCAGAAGCACTATCTGTTTCAGATTGCATATCCACCTCTGTGCCTTGCTCCGAGGCAGACTCCATCACTGCAGCAAGAGCCTCTTCACCAGACATTGATCGGCGAGAATACATGAGTGCTGTCGCTATGGAACCCTTCACTGCCCAAAGACCAGATGAAGACTGAAACAATATGTATGTGTGCTTCTCAAAGTATGGAACGTAGTACAGTTAGTGGTATTCAGTGCCACAAACCTACACCACACTAGTACGCCCAAAGGTCCAGACTTTGCTCAGAAACTGTAGCAGCCCTCTGCAATATGAGGTACTCTCCACGCTACAAGAAATGGAGTACTATTTTGCAAACACTCATGTGAAATGCTAAGTATCAGCTGACTGCTTTCCTACAAGTGGGTAGACTGCTACAACACACCTGCACCTAATACAAAGACAACAAAAAAGCTAAGGACGATGTACTCTTGGGCTATACATTACACAAATACAGGTGTAGGGACGAAGATTGCACCCACACTACCAATGCACAAACAGCTAACGTGCGTTGCACCATCCCCTTCTCCATGGGATGCTGGTGGATGGGAAATGGAGGTGAGAAGCAACCATGCAACATATAAGTGATTGGGTGAGTTGAAACGCCAGAGGCAATCAAGACAGACGGGGAAGGTAAGAAAATGACATGGCAGGCCCTTCCAGACAATTGCTAGCACACTTTTGACAAAAACACCTGCACATTCATAATAGGTTCTGTGTTGGAAAGGGGAAGGTCACAAGGACGAAATGAATGCAAGGGCAAGCAAGTGGAATTAGGTTAATGAAAGTGATGATGGGTAGCAAAGAAATAAGCACCATCGACATATACAAAATACATTGACATGCCATGCACAGAAATCAATTGCGAGGAAGTGGGAGTCTCGCAGTCAACATACTTAGTGACATTTTTAGTCCATCAGTTACTGGCCTCCTCCACGCACAATAGCGTCTGGGCAAAGCTCAAAATGTCTTCAATGAAAAGGTCCATGCCTTTTTTTGAAAGGTGGTCTCCATCTCTGTGAAACATCACTTCCCCTTTGATGAAGTCATGGTATATAGTCCGAATTCTGTCATTCTCCTTTGTCAGTCTGGCAAGCGCCCCATTGAGTTTCCTCACCGAGGAGTTGATAGCCCTTGCATTCCCTGGAGTTCTCCAATCCCTCCTGGGAATCATCTGGGACAAGGCCACCACAGTGTTTGCAAACCTCTGCGATCAATTCCAGTTCCGCCATGAGCTGCTCCCGTACCCCCTTTCATCCCAAAGACGCCAAATCATTTCCTCCTAGGTGCACCACTATAAGGTCAGGGGGGGGGGACACATCTCCTTTTGCCTCGGCATCGCTGATGTCTCCTTGGAGCTGATGAAGGCGCACCCCCCAGATCCCAAAGCGATGCACCGCGTGGGCATCCCTTCCAGACCCAGATGTGGTTGGCCCTCAGACAAGTTGTGCGGCCCTTTTGATGAAAGAGTGGCCGAAAATCCACTCAACCCTCATCCTCACTAGGAAATGGAAACAGGAAAAACCCCATGAATATGGCCAAACATACAGTTTACCAATTAGCACAACGATTGCGTCAACACGTGGCTCTTGTAACAATCCCAGACACACACTTCACCCAATCGGACATGCACCTCTCATGTGAGATAACAGTAGGTCGATACGTAATTGGCACATTCTTTTCAGGGGAAAGAAGTGAAGACAGCATTTCACCTTGTGCCAATAACTCAGTTGTGCTGGCGCAATTGTAATCAGTGAAGGTTTCTACTCATGTGGGCCACCAACTGCACTGAACGGTGTTAAGGTGACTTGCACATGCTATACTTTAGCAGGGTGACTACTCTGCCAGAGGAAGTCCACAGCAAGTGTGCTTTGTACGCTCTCTGAATATAGGTACCCAGACAGAATGTGCCCCATTTTCCACAAATGGATGCAACTTTAGACACTCTGATTGTGAGTGCGTCGGCCACAGCTCCAGGACCACTGGTGAACTTGGGGGCACTCGACTACCAAGGCAGCGAGGCGGCCAAGGTCACACACATCAACCACCACCACCCTACATCTCTGCCTGGCCAGCACTACAGCTTTCCCATCCAGGAAGGGATGGGGACCCTGCCGGTGCACCCTGCACCCACTGCTGAATTTGGGGGACAGAATATCCACCTGGGAGACGGACGCCCAAGGCTAATGACATCACCCCCCCGCCCCATGTCCTGGCCCTCTAGCTACCCTGCATCACAGCTTTTCCCCCTGCAAAAGGATGGGGACCCTGGTGGGGCTCACTGGGACCACTGCTCGAATGGGACCACAGAAATGGTGACCGTTACAGTAAAAGGAATGCGCTCTGTACCAAGTGTGCATAGCATGCTCAAAATAAATGACCATCTGCATAACTACCGGAAACATTTTTGAAGGTTTGCTGCTACTTATGTCGGCCAAACTTTTCCTTCTGCAAATCAGCCACCTTCCTCAATGCAAGGCACACCCATCACTGGCCCCCGAACCTCCCCACTACCCTTTCCCACCCATACCACTGACACTGCAGCCACAGTTCCTCCCACCACAGTAGCCCTCTACCCCCACATTACCAAGTAATAAATGTAGTACTTGCATAAGTCAGCGATAGCTTTTCAGTAGCCGCAACTGCAAAGGACCACCAGATACATGACACTTCTCAGTCATCTACCACCACAGAAGGCTGGACTGCACACTGATTGGAAATGTAAATACGACCAGTGGGCGTATGGCATCCCCCAGCACAAACAAAAACCTCCTGGAAATCATCTGGGACCAAGCCAGCAGTGTTTGGAAACCTCTGTGCAATCCATTCCAGTTCCTCCATGAGCAGCTTCTGTATCCCTTGCCCTCCCACAGACGCCAAATCATTTCTTCCCAGGTGCACCACTGTAAGGTCAGGAGGGGTGCATCTCCTTTTGTCTGGACATCGCTGATGGCTCCTCTGAGCTGGTGAAAGTGCTTCCCCCCCGACCCCAAACCAATGCACCGGGAGGTCATCCCTTTGAGACCCAGATGTGTTTGGCCCTCGTAAAAATCGTGCAGCCCTTTGGATGAAAGCGTATCCAATTATCTACACAACCCTCATCCTCACTAGGAAATGGAAACAAGTAAACCCCCATGAATATGGCCAGACCTACAGTTTACCAAATAGCACAACGTTTGCGTCAACAAATGGCCCTTGTAACAATCCCAGACACACACTTCTGACGTGCACCTCTCATGTGAGATAACTGTAGGCCGATACATAAATGGCACTTTCTTCTTAGGGGGAACGAGGTGCAGAAGACAGTATGTCACCTTGTGCTAATGACACAGTTGTGCTGGCGCAATTGTCATGACAGAAGGTTTGTGCTCCTGTGGGCCACCGATTGCACTGCACGGTGGTACGGTGGCTTGTACATGCAGCACCGTTACACTTCGACAGGGTAAGTATTCTGACAGAGGAAAAGAACTCCACAGCAAGTGTGCTTTGTATGCTCTCTGAATATAGGCACCCTGACGGAATGTGCGCCATTCACCACAAATGGATGCCATTTTCGACAATTTCATTGTGAGAGCTTCGGCCACTGCTCCAAGACCACTGGTGACCTTGGGGGCACTCAACTAAAAAGGCAGAGAGGCACCCAAGGGCACACATATCAACCACAACCCTCCTATCTCTCAGCGCTACAGCTATCCCCTCCAGGAAGGGATGGGGACCCTGGCGGGGCACCCTGCACCTACTGCTGAACTTGGGGGAAAAAACACCCACATGGGAGACGGGCGGCCAAGGCCAGTGACATCACCCCCCGACTGTCCTGCCCCTCTACCTACCCTGCGTTACTGCTTTGCCCCCTGAAAAAGAATGGGGACCCTAGCGGGGCTCACTGGGACCACTGTTGGAATTGGACCACAGAAACAGTGACCGTTGCTAAAAAAGGAATGAGCTCTATAACAAGTGTGCATTGCATGCTCAGAAGAAATGACCGTCTGCATTACTACCAGCCAAAGTTTTTGCAAAATTGTTGCTAATTATGTTTAGCAAACTTTTTTTTTCCTGCAAAGCAGCCACCTTCCTCAATGCAAGGCGCACCCATCACTGCCCCCAGGACCTCCCCAGTACCCATTCCCACCCACACCACTGACACTGCAGCCACAGATGCTCCCACCACAGTAACCATCCACCCCCACATTACCATAGCTATCCACAAAAGTAACATATGCAGTACTTACATAAGCCCTGGCATTACTTTTAGGTGAACTAAGAGAAGAACAAGTAATGTACTTAAAAGCAAAAATTGGAGCCTGTATATGTGTCTTTCGCTTTGAAATGTCATTATACGGTATTCTTATGTATTCACTCACCCAGGTCTGTTATACATGTGCTGAAAAAGTTTCCAATGCAGCATTCATCTGGCAATGCGGAAAAATTGTATAATTATTTAAATGCAATGTCTGCCTTATCTATTGGAATTCATAATCCAGTTTTTGTTTAATGACTGAGAAGAGATAATAAAAAACTATTCTCAGATTCTATTTAATTCACTTACATGAGTGCGTGTATTTCCTCTCCTTTGTCCTTATACCCATCCTGTGGATATGCATAAATTATGCTACAATATAGGAGCAGATACTCCTCAAATTTCTTTTGCATATAACTAAATTGCAATTAGCTTTAACTCCTTAGACAGGACCCCCCCTCTTGTGTTCCTTACATAAGCCAGCAAAAGCTCTCCAGTAGCCACAACTGCAAAGGAAACAAAAAAGAATTACGTTCAGTACTTAGCCTACCAATAACACATTCACACTGTCTGCCCGCTATCTGTAAACTTTTCGATTCCTTCCACCAGATGCATAGCATATCCGAGTCATCTACCACCACGAAAGGCTAGACTGCACACTGATAGGAAATGGGAATAAGACCAATGAACGTATGGCAATCCCCAGCACAAACAAAAACTATTACGGATGGCTTAGTGGCAAACTGCCCTTCAAGGGGAGCTGTTCAGCTGGTCTGGGGGACAATTTGTGCACTACCCCGGCAAGTGTGTCCCTGGCCACCCCAATAACTCCCCAGAGCACCCACTCCCATTTACTCCACCAACACTACAGGCCCAGTTCCCACCCACCCAGTAGCAATCTGTCCTCCGCATACTATACAATGTTGAAATAACCAAAAGTCCATACGTAACTAACAAGGGAGAAGCTTGAACTGCACAAGTCCTGTAAAGGGAAGAAAAAAAAAACATAAATTATCTGTGTCAGCCCAGCCAAATACCAAACCACCCACACAGGCCCTCCATTGAATCGGGCAATAGGTTGTAGGCACCTATGGTAGGTTGCGGGGGCACCTAATGCAGGCCTCCCTGGGCCTCCTACAAACTGCTGCGTGAAGTACACCCCCCCTCCATTTGGGGTCGGGGGGAGAGGGCCACCAAAAATGTGTGGGACAGGCACCCCGGAGGGTGGGGCAGTAAGGTGTGGGCACCCTGGGGCCAGATTGGCACACCAATGTGCTCCTCTGCGCCAAGGCAAGTTTCGTAAACAAAGAAAAAAATGGAAAATGGTACACTACACTTTAGGGCGAGCTGAGGGGCACCCTAAACCGCCAGGTATTTTTCTAATGTAATGGGAGGGTGACCCTCTACCCCCTCACACCAAATACAGGGGGGGGATCTCATTCAGCCCTCCCTGGGGGCAGATAAGAGAGGGGCATCTCATGCAACCCTCCCTGGGGTCAGATACCCCTTCCTAGGAGCAGATATCTGCCCCCAGGGAGGGCTACAAGGGGTGCTCCCATTTCCCCTTGGGGTGAGGGGGAGAGGGCCACCCCCCTTCCCTGGGGGCAAATGATCAGCCATCTGCCCCCAGGGTTTATCAGATATGTGCCCCCATGCTTTGGGGGCCGGGGGGGAAGAAGGCTGCTTACTGTAAGCAGCCCTCCTCCCCCCACGTCACAAACGTATCCCTGGTGATCCAGTGAGTTGCTGGTCACGGATCGAGCGCTCTGCGCCGATCCGTGGCAAGCAATGCGTCATACATGGTGTCGTTGGAAAGGGGAGAATCTCCCCTTTCCGACGACACCACTTTTTTCCAATATCCCTGGTGGCTAGTGGGCCCCAAACCCCTCCCACCTCCCCCTTCCTTCGAACATTTTTTCTTTTCTTCACCCCTAGGGCAGATGATCACTGCCCCCAGGGGTCTCCAGCAGCACTGTGGCACCATGCTTTGGGGGCTTGGGGGAGAGGGGGACCCGCTTACCTAGGAAGCAGCACACCTCCCCCCGTTCCTAAAACAGATCCCTGGTGGTCCAGTGGCCATTGCTGGCCACGGATCGAGCTCTGCGCCCGATCTGTGACCAGCAATGCTGTCACACAAGGTATCGCTGGAAAGGGGAGAATCTCCCCTTTCCAACGATGTCTGCCTCGAACTCCGGCTTGAAATACAGCCGGAGATCGAGGCAGAGGGAGAAGGGCTCTTACCTTCTCTCTTCACCACGGCAGCTGAAAATGGCTGCCGCAGTGAATATACTTTCAATTCCATATCGGCGTGCGTCACGCACGCCGACGTGAAATTGAAGGTGATCCACCCCCCGGGCACTGAAGGGGGACCTCCCCCTCACATAGCCCGGGGGTTGGATTACAGTTTTGTCCTTAGCAATAGGGACGGAATTCCAAGGACAAGATACCTCGTCCTTGGCACTAAAGAGGTTAAGGGAATCTGTGCAGACAGAAAAGTCTTCCTGTCAAAGGCAAGAAATCAGAAATGATTGAAAGATTGTTAGAAAAACAAAGACTGGAGAGTGGGGCTGTAGTGCCTACCCCTCCAGCAAATGTAGCAAACCTTAAGGATGATAATGTTGATTTTGTTGTTGAAGCAGATGAGGAAGAGGAGGCTGACAATGTAACCCCCTCTGACCCTCTGCCTGTTCAAAGGCCTCAAGCTTTGGCTACTGGACCATTGTCAGGTCCCACAATAAGTCCTGAATTTATCTCACTAGAAAAAATTAGGCTTGAATTCAAAATAATTAGTGCCCAAACTGAACAGAAACATCAAGAACTAAGGCTCAAAGAAATGGAGCTCAATCATGAGCTAGAGATGAAGAAATTGTCTTTGGAAAAATCTTCTCTTCCCGAATCCTCTAGATCTTCCAGTTCAAAGAGACCCCAGATGCCTAAAGAGCTTGTGGGTATGTATGAACCTAAATTGGATGTGTTAGATTGGTTAGCTATGTTTGAGTACCATCATGGGCTCCAGGAAATTACAGGGAATCAGTTGATCCCCTGATTATTCTCTAGGCTCCCCCCTGTTGTATCTGATGTGGTAATGGAGTTGGGGGAGGTGGATAGGATGGACTATGAATGTGTGAAGCTAGCTTTAATTGCTAGATTTGGGAAGACCCCTTCCCAGTACCTTAAGAGGTCTAGGACCCTCAAAAAGCATGATGGTACCCCTTGGGCTACCTGGGTGTGTGAATGTTTGAAATACTTAGATCGTTGGATTAAGGGTTACAGAGTTAACACTTATGAGGGAATGAGAAATCTTGTTATGTTGGAGTCTATTTATGATGCCTGCTCTCCTGAGCTCAGACAGCACTTGGCTGATTCTAAGGAAATGGGTCCTAGGAAGTTAGGCAACGCACTGACTTGAGGGTTGCCAACAGGGCTACTCGCAAGAAATCTGGGGCAACTCAGAAGAAGGATGATGGGAAGCAGCCACCAAAAGTGAACCAAGATAATTCTAATAGCTCCCATCCCAAATAGGGCCACAAACAACAACATATCCAGGGTAAGTCACCTGGGAAACCAAATAGGGCTAGTGAACCCTCTGGGGCCCAACCAGAGGTAGGTCAGCAGAAACCTCCATTCCTGAGGATGTTCCTAAGGCACCCAAAGGTCCCACAACATTTTCTGGAGGTCCTGTCCAATTGGTTCCTATTCTACCAGCCCTCATTCAGTGTAGTAACATGACAGCGAGGATTCCTGTCAGTGTTCAGACTGAGGTGCCTGGGAGAGTCCTGTTGGGCAATGACCTAAAAACTCTAGGAGTAGTATCCAGTACCCCTAGGCCTCCCAGTATGGAGAAGCAGAACCAAACCAAATTGACAAGAGAGGCAACCTTAAGAGACCACTCTAAGCCTGTGGGTACCTCTACTGAGACCTCCACTGAAAGCCCTGATGTTAGTAAGATGACCTCTAACACAGGCAAATCTGAGGCTAGAATGTTAGGGAAATGGGAGCCCCAACCAAGCTCCACCATTGACCATCGAATTATATTTGACTCCCCATGCTTCTGAGGAAGAGGTGGATAGACAGATTGGACCCCTCTCTAGGCCTGTGAGAACTGGTAATTCTCAAAGCTGGTGGAAATCCAGGAACAATAGGCCCAAGGCTAAAAACCTTAAGGCTGTGGACTCTTCTACTGAAGACTCCAAAAGAAAACTTAGTGTTAGGAAAGAAACTCCTCCACCAGGTAAAACCAGATCTCAGAAGAGGAGGCCTGTACTTTGCTTGACCTCTGACCCTCCAACCAGGATGCCTGAGACCCAACCTGCTCTTGAAAGAGAGGTGGTGAGGAACCAGGGAGGCCCTTCTAGATCTAAGGGAATCCTTCTTAAGGACCCCTTGAGAAGACCTAGTTTGGGTTCAGAAGTTATTGCAACTTCAAGGGGACTGTTAGTTCAGCTCCCTTATACCTTAAATAAAAAAGATGTACCAGCAAGGGTTTGTAGGTCATATAGCTTACAAAGGAAAACCTTTGAGCACAGGTCAGGATGTCACCACCGAAATGCTGATGGTCTCTCTAGGATGTTTTTAACCGACTAGAGGTAAGAGACTCACCCAGGAGTGGATTAGCTCCTCCTGTCCATTAGTCGGGGGGGGGGGGGGAATGGGGCGAGTGTTAGGGAGAATTGTTAGGCAGAAACCTGTGCAGTTCCCTCTGGGACCACTGCAAAAGATTTAAGACTACAGGTGTTTGGCAGTAAACCCACTTGGTAGCAGTCTGTACCACACAGATTCACTTGGTATCTGTGGCTGAGCAGTCAGACTTCCCTCAAGAAGAGTTAGGCAGTATACAGAGTATTCACCATAGGTCAAAAGAACACAGTAGAACAAGCAAACACTGACCAGAGCTTGGTGTAAAAGAGATTTAATTATTTATTTAAAACCACATCGAATAAAACACACTGGCACTAATATCAAGCAGTTCAAAAACACGGTCACTAAAAGATATACACTCCATTAGACAAGTCTTAAGTAAAGCAACACTTATTTTCAGACAGCGGTGAGCGCTTAACGAAGATGGCACTCTAATCAATCGGTTTAAAAGGGAGAGAAAGGCAGAGCAAAGATAGAAACAGATCCCAACACTTTCGGAAGAACACAGTAGGAGAAGAAGGCAGGTTAAAACCGTAAAGTCAAAGTTAACAAGGCTGGATCCACTTTAAGAGGCTCCGGTCGAAATGTGTCCAAGGTCACACGGTTCAAAGTGCCCAAAAATCTCGCAATCAGTTCAGAAAGAGTTGGACCAAAAGAAAGGGACCGGTTAGATGGTCAAGGCGGCCAGCCCAGTCCAGAAGGTTAAGGTATTATTATTACCTTGTAGCAATCTTTAGAAAGGGAGGCCTGGCGGACACGGTACCTTAAAGTGGTGAGAATACTCCAGCGGGGGCAGTTGTTCCTGGCAGCGGATGCAAGTCGGTGCTTCGTCCGGGGGAAGAGAGGATCTCGTCGGGGACGAAGACAGGAGTCCGTTGCACTGCCAGGGAAGAAACCAGCCGCAGAGTTCTCAGTTAAAAGGAGCGGTCCTTTTATTCGCGGTCCAGTAGTAAGTGGCTATCCGGTTGCTGGGGTGCTTTGCACGGGCAATTCGACCACAAGACGTCCTGGGATGCGAGAAAAAGAAGGTAAACTGGTTGTGCCCACCAGTCAGGGGAAGAAGACTCTCCAGCCCGGGAGATCTTCTCTGTCGTCGGGAAGTGGTGAGTCGGTTCTGCAGAGCTCCACCAGTGGTGTCGTAGCAGGTCAGCTCAGCTTCTCCCTCGTCGGATTTTCAGGTCCTGTGGCGACTTCTAAAGTTCCAGTCCCAAAAGCCCTGCTTTTATGCAGCACACCCCCATTCACTCAGCCTAGCTGTCAATCAAACATGCTAAGTGGTGAGCCGGCCGGCTCACCACTTGGGCCAATCACACAAGAGTGCGACTTGAGTTACCAAAGTAACTCAGTCAAGGGTGCCTAAACCCCCTCCTACACCCCCTGTGGTACCCAGACAGAGTGGCACCACTTTTGGAGGCTTCTGTGGAGAAGCCCGCCAAAAAGTGGAACAAAGGGCTCGACTTGGGTTGGAGTCACAGAAGAGAACACAAACGCCATTTTAGAATCGAGTTCTGGCAAAAAATACCAACCGGCGAATTAATATTAAATAAATAAACCAGCGGTATGTTCGAGACTATGAGAATTAAATAATTAAAGTTGGTAGCCTCGAACAATGGGAAAATCCCATAGAGATATATTCACGGTCGAATATAAAAAGTAGTATCCACTGCCACCAGCCAAAACTCGATCAGGGGGGACGGAGGCGTGCCCCCTCGAATAACAGACCCCGGGGCAATCTAATTGTCCCGACCAGTACGTCCACAATAAGATGGTTTGTACTGGTTTCTGTTCATAATTTGGGACTAGCAAAGCCAATGGTGACTTTACATGCCCTGGGAGACAGTAGTCAGTCCCAGGTTATGGAGTCTATTGTGGGGGGTCACTGTGACACCCATGTGTCACTGCACGGAGGGTGCTGTGTAACACACATAGTAAAAACACATGAGACCCTATGGAGTAAAAGACCCCATAGCCCATAAAACACATTAACAGTCAAAGGAACCCCTCAAATCATGTCCAAGAGTGTGAGGAAGAGAGACTCACTCTTGGCAGGAGAAAAAAACAAACTCCAGAAATCCAGCAAAGCTGCTGGGGGACTCACTAGGTTAGGAAATTCAGCCTAAACAGATAATTCTCCCTAACAAGAATTCTCTTAAAAGGCTAATTTCCCTTACCTATAGAGTCCCCCAGCAGCTTTGCTGGATTTCAGGGGTTTGTTTTTTTCACTCCTGCTAAGAGTGAGACTCTTTTCCCACTCTTAGGCACATGTGTGATATGTGTTTGAGGCTATTTTTGTGCTTATGGTCTATGGGGTTTTTCTCACCCTCATAGGTATCATCTTTTTACATGTGTGTTACACAGCACCCTCAGTGCAGTACCACAGGGGTGTCGTAGCGACCCCCAAACAGACTCCATACCCTGGGACTGACTGACTACTGTCTCCCAGGGCATGTAAAGTCCCCAGTGACTTTACTAGTCAATAGTTATGAACAAAACCAGTACAACCCATCTTACTATGGAAGTACTGGAAAGGGTTAATAGTTTTTCCCTGGTGTTCATTTTCGAGAGGGTACCGTTCAGTCCCTCTCTCCAAAGTTTCTGGCTGGTGGCAGTGGTTACTACCGTAAATATTCAACCGTGCATATTTTCCTATGGGATTTTCCTATTGTTCGAGGCTACCACTTTTACTGACAGCCTCTAACACACAGCCGGTTTATTTTAATATTAACTTTACTCTGGTGGGTTTTTATTGCCAGATCTTTGATAATATTTCTTTCTCGTGTCTTTCTCTGAAATCCTAACCCAGGTCAGGGATCCTTTGTTTGTCCTTTTGGTGGGCTTCTGCGTCACTGAGTCTGGGGTAGACAGGATGTGTGGGAGGAGGAATAGGCACACTGGACAGGGTTACCTCACTGTGTAAGTGACAGCTAGGCTGTATGAATGGGGGTTTTTCTGCATAAAAGCAGGGCTCTGAGGACTGGAGGACAAGACGTCGCCACTGGAACTAAGTAACCCGAAGAGGAGAGAAGCTGAAGACTTCTGCAACGACTGAACCACCGGTGAAGCCCTGCTGCAGATCCTCACCACTTTTCTCAGGCTTTGAGAAGATCTTCACCTGCAAGTCTTCTTCCCTTGAGCTGGTGGGGCCAACTAGTTCACCAATCGCCTTCCAGGACCTGCCTTGGTCGAATCGCCAGTTCCCAGCACAAGGTGACAGGATAGCCAGACACCCGTCCCCCACGACCGCGATTTAAAGGAGGATACCTTTTATTTAATTTTGGCATCACCCCGGCTGGCTTCATCCCTGGGCATTGCAGTAACTCGAACCTTCCTCCACGACGAGAGCCTCTCTTCCTCTGCTGGATCTCCCAAACTGCAGGAACTGCCGCCACCGCAGGAGCCTCTTCCACTTTTCAAGGTACATTGTTCCGCCAGGCCTCCCGTTTTGCTGGGTACTGCTAAAGGTGTGTTAAATCCTTTACTTTCTGGGTTGGTTCGTCTTAACATTATCTTTTTACTTCTGCAACCGCCTTTTCAACTCGTTAAACAAAGGCTTGACTGCAGCTACTAGAACTGGTTGATCCTGGGCACTTTGCCTTGTACCATTGACTCTGGCACAGGCCTATTGACTCTGGCACAGACCTATTGACTCTGGCTAATTCCGTTACAACTGCCTTCTCTAGATTGCTTTTCACTAAGAAATGTGTTGGTGCACCTAAACTCTTATAACCACCTTTCCTTCCCCTTTCTATATTGCTGAAGTGCCATTTTGCTCGGTTTTCACCAAAGGATTGCTAATGCTAAAGTACTGCATTGCCTAACTTGTTCACAATCCGATTGGGAAGTGTTGCTGGTGTGTCTAGGAGTCTAGCCCTGTATGATTTGTCCTTTCCCTCCCTCTGAAGAAATTGCACGAGTACCATTTCTGCTTGGTTTACACTCCTGCTCAAACTTGTCTACAATTTAAATAGGGAGCGTGTATACTTTTCTTGACTGTTTTAACTTACTTTAATGATAGTGATTGATGTGTGAACATCAGAGTGTGTAAAATAAATATATATATTCTTTTTGATAGAAAGCTTTGGTCAGTGTCTCCTTGTTCCAAGTATTGTAGTCCTATTGTGTAAACCCTGAATACTGCTCATCTCCTTCCTGAGATAAGTCTGACTGCTCAGCCACAGCTACCAACCAAATCTTTGTGGTACAGACTGATACCAAAGAGGGACTGACTGTTCATCTAAGCATTCCCACCAGTGCTGTTGTTTCTGTGACTCATCAGCCAACTCAGACGGTCCCGGTGCAGGATGATCCTCGTCGCACCAGCGTGGCCAAGGCAAATATGGTTCCCGGCCCTTCTGGATATGTCAGCTTCCGCCCGGTAAAGCTACCGACGGACGCAGATCTTCTCGCCAGGGAAGGAGGCGCGATTCTGCATAACGACCCAGGATCGCTGAACCTGCAGGCATGGGTCCTGCAGCACTACAGTTCAGAGGCTAAGATATCCCGGCGGACTGCAAGGAGGTACTTGCCCAAGGGCAGGGCGTCCTCGACTCGCAAGTGTTATGGACATAAATGGAAGAAGTTCTCTATCAGGTGCCGTGCACAGAAGATCAACCCTCTACGGATTACGGCCCCTCGAGTGCTGCCGTACTTGCGGTCGCTGGCCAAAGCGGGTCTGGCACTTGCATCCATCAAAATTCATCAGGCGGCTAGCTCCCGCTACACCAGAACTCCGGGGCGGTCGTTGCTGTGGTCTCACCGCCTGGCGAAGGAGTTCATGAAAGGACTGTTCTGCTCGTTCCCGCCAGTGAAGGCCCCGGTGTGGGAGCTCAATGTGGTGCTGGCCAGGCTCATGGGCCCTCCATTCGAGCCTTTGCATTCGGCACCACTGAAGTTTCTGTCATGGAAGACAGCGTTTCTTGTGGCCATCACCTCCGCACGACGAGTGGGAGAGATCCAGGCCCTCTCCTGTAAGGCTCCATATCTGAAATTCCACGAGACGAGAGTAGTGCTGAGGACGCACCCCTCCTTCATGCCCAAGGTGCCGTCGGACTTCCATCTCAACAAGCCCTTGGTGTTACCCGTTTTCTTCCCATCGCCTTCGTCGCCGGCTGAGAGGACTTTGCACTCGCTGGATGTAGCTACAGCGCTGAAGTTCTACGTGGACCGCACAAAGAGTTTGCGGAAGACATCACAGCTGTTTGTGAGCTTTGGTGCTGTGAACCAAGGGATGGCCCTCTCCAAGGCTTCCATTTCCAAGTGGCTCTCCGGCTGCATCATGCACTGTCACCGGTTGGCAAACCGACAGTTGCCTGGCCATCCGAGAGCCCATTCGACCAGAGTGATCGCTGCTACTACGGCGTTCCTGTCTGGTGTGCTCCGGCTGGACATCTGCAGGGCTGCTACGTGGAGGTCGACGCACACCTTCACAAGATTTTACCGTGTTGACCGGGATTCCAGGGAGGAGTCCCGAGTCGGCCAGGCACTGCTGTGCAACCTGTTAGCTTGACGGTGAGCCTGGTGAGGAGGTAAGAAATGCTTAATGTTGAGCCTTGCCACCTCCATGGTTGTGCATGCGTGTACTGCTATGTATTATTGTATTCATGTGAATCCATGCCAGACCCCATGCTGGAGAAGGAACAAGTTACTTACCTGTAACTGTTCTCCAGCATGGGTCTGGCATGGATTCACATGCGAACCCTCCCTCCGAACCCTCTGTGGCTCTTCTCTTGGTCCTACTGCCACTTTATGTGCTACCAAATCTGAAGATGGCTGCCAGAGGAGGAGCTTATGTAGAGGGCAGTCATTGGCTGGGGGTAGTATGACCCAGAGACCAGTGATTGGTTATTAATAGAAAGACAGTTCAGAAACGAAACTGAAACTGATTTTTTCTTTACCGAGGATTCCCAGCCTGACGACAGGGAATATTCACGAGCATGTGAATACATGCCAGACCCATGCTGGAGAACAACAGTTACAGGTAAGTAACTTGTTCCTTCTCTCACACACACTCTCCCGCTAAGCTTCTAGTATGCCTCCTTACACCCATCCACATGCCATTCAGACATGGGTGACCAGCAGTGTCTTGACCAATCTCTCATAACTTTAATTGGCCTAAATGCACACATGCATAATATAGCACCTCTTCCAATTTCCCATACTTTGGTCCCTCTGAGGGTGTTCAACCTCCCGCACCTTGGGACCTTAATTATGGTGAAAGGTGCTATACAAATGACGAAAAGGAATGAATGTGCCAGAAATAGAAGAATAGCGTGGCTGTATGGTAGAAACTTCTTGCTTAGCACCAACTGTTGTAAAAACGTTTTGGCCACATAGAAATAGATATTAGCTGCATATGAATATTTTAGTCCTACATATTCACTTTCCATTTTCATGTTATGTTATTGCTCATGGTGCACAAGCTAATTTTACGGACGCAGGTTTATCCAAGGATTGCTGTGGCTGCCATAACCAAAATAGTAATGGCTATCATTTTGATGAATATTCTTTTCTGATGGCTTCTTTCTTTTGCCTGGAGCTGTGTTGAATGCATTGAGATGCCCACTATTGATCTGTGCTCTCTTCTTTGGTTTGTCTGAATTATTCAATTTTGTCCTTTTTTTCCACGTTTAGGCTGGAGCAAACATGATTGTGTCAGGAAATGCCATCATAAAGAGCGAGGACCCCAGATCCGTAATTAACTTATTAAAGAATGTGTGTGCTGAAGTAGCTCAGAAGCGCTCTCTTGACCGGTGAAAGCAACAGGGCTCTGGCCCGCCTGATTGTGACGTCATGTTCTTGGAGCAGAAGGGTATTATATCATACCATGCCTGCTGGAGTCATTCCACTGTTGCAGGGAGCAATGCTGATGTGCCTGGTGTTACTGAGATCATAATTGTCTTCATAGGGATAAGATATTGAGAGCTAAAGGCAGTTACATTATACATTTTCTTGAATATTTGAAGTGGCACATTTGACTGAATAATAATGAATTTTGACTCTGAATCACATGTATATTTCAATTAAATCTTCATTGTGTTCTTATGAAGAAATTATTTCTCGGTGAATAAAGTGAAAGCCCTTATATTTTGTGAACATCTCCTAATAAAGCAGTATTTCTAAATTGTAGGTCAAATTTATTCCCCCCTTAGGGAAGAGGATAATATTTTTGTGTTTTTCAAAAAGTAGGTATTGCGAGGAGACTTTCCCCACAAATGACCAGGGTCATAGGTCGAAAAAGGAGGTGCCTTTATTAGTTACAGGTGCAGGATAGGTCAGCCCCACAGCTTGCAGGACACATGTCTGAGGTAAGGTAAAGGAACATCCACTGGCACATCCTACCTCCAGCCACCCTCTCTCCAACTGTCATTCATGGAGCATTCAGCAGGCAGCACTCGCACCACATTCCACTCTCAGAACACGCATGACATCACATTCATGCAAAGCAGACAGGGCAGGAAGAAAGTACATTACAACAGTAGCTGAGTGGGTTAAGGCACCCGTTATGAAGTGTATAACATGTAGGTCAGAGTTAAGGTACCTGGGTGAGTCTGTCTTCTAATCTGTTATAGGCAAACCAGTGGCATAAAGATGGATGGTAGTCATCACTTCATCACAGCCCTTGCCAGGGTTTAAGCAGTGTTTGGAAAAATAAGTTAATAAAGTTTGGCTTACTAAAAATTCTTCACTCTCAACCATTTAAATCACACATGCTGCGATTGAATTTGTATTGCTGGTGTATCCAAAGAGTAAATAACAAAACGTATTACTGATTGGTGTTTTACTTGATGTCTGGCAAAAATCTTTTTTGAGATCCCAACACAGTGATCACAACTGCGAACAACTCCCTGCTATTATTTTGGGCAGTTGGTAAGTAAGCTTCACATACAAACTGGCCGCTGATGTATTTGAGGTGGGTATTGTTCAGAGTATCCTGGGAAAATAATATAAAAGATGATAGGAAAAAAACATGGATTGTTGAACCAGATACAATTTATTCAGCATCTTCCACATTCATTTGTATGTTAATCATCCACTATAGGCCAGGCCAGCTAACTCCGTTCAAGTGTATCTGGGATGATTTTGACAGGAGAAAAGTGTGGGGGAAATCTGAAAATTATGAAGGAAGCAGACTGTGATTTTAAAATAGGTATGTGTTCTTTAATTTACACCCAGAGGCATAGTACACAGTGCAATGCACTCCTATATGTCAGCCCTTAGAATGCAAAATGTCCCTTATAATTCTAGTTCTAATACTTATGAATCACATGCTGTGCACATAGTCCGACATCTAGTGGTAATCGCACAGTATTGCGTCTTTTTTCAAAGATCGAAAAGGGACGTCAACATGGGCGTGCCCGTAACACTATGCCTAATGTGGCGTGTAGTGTACCCAAAATCCTTCATGCGCCGAGGTCCCCTCAGATTGTTTTTTTCCGTTTGTCCAGTCGATCGCTTAATGCGCAACTATTCTTTCAAGATTATATTGCTGTTCACTGCATCCTTGGCGCATTCATCGCCAGACATCCTCGACGACTGTTCAGCGAACCTAAGGATGGCTGATCCAGTTTTGCGAATTCTACGTCCTGCTGCCTACAGCAACTCAACAGCTGTTTTCTTGGCCATGGCCCTCCAGCCTGGCCTTACAGTAGCGAGAGCGGGGAGACATTTCTTCTGACTAATCTCTCTGATAATGCCTTTTCCTCGACCCCCTCTTCCTCTTTTCCTCTGGCAGCTTTTTCCCTCCGTTATGGAGCAAACTCCCTTAAAATGTTGCCCGTCTAACAGCAAATTCCTGTGGAAGGACACTCAAAGGGGCTGTAACCGGTGCCTCGCTCTTGGCCACGATGAACGGCGTTGCAATGCCTGTAAGCTCTTTCGGCCTAAGAACCTTAAGGACAGGCATACAAAGATGTGGGCGGTCTACACCATGATGACCGAGAGTCACTCTCCTGCCGGCGCTCCAGACGAGGAGTTCATATGCAGCTCGGCTGCAATACAGAGCCTATGGACGTATCCGTGGGGTCTACTGATTCCCACGTGCCCGGCCCACATAAGCATGCCACCGTCAGTGCGATGGGGAAGGTCACAGCCCAACAACAAAGGCACACATTCTACACACAAACCCAAGCACACAACCCCTTGTCCTTCTTTGACAGGTTCGTCGAAGGAGCCATCGGCGCCGTAGTCCCGTCGAGGATTTCAACGCAGCCTACTGAACCTCGCAGTTCAGGATCCGCTGTACCCCCGCTGTCGCAACAGGCACAAGATCCAAAGGCTTCAGTCTCACAGAGTGCCTCAAAAACCTTGGCACACATTATGGAGGCATTGAAAGACGTGCCGAAACGCACCTCCTTTGCTAAAAACTCCCCAAACTTCAGGACAAGCTTTCCCAGGCCCCTTCTCGTTATTCTGCCCCAAGAAGGCCTCTACATTGCCTGTGAGGTATTCCCCAGCCTCTCCTCCTCTATCACAGGCCCTACAACAGGACCCTGTTCCCTCTGAATCAAAGTTTCTCCACCTGATGATTCCTCTTCTTCTGTGTGGACTAGGGAAAGATTTGAGGCCTGCATTGATAAGATATCGGAGTTTAATAATTTCTCTGGCAAATTTGACGACATTCTTAAGAAACAACGCACTATGGATGGCTGTCCTAGGCCCTTTAAGTCCCCAAGGCCTCACTCTCCTGAGGCTCGGGTTTTTTCTCTCCACCTTGGCAAAGTTTGCCTGATCCTCCTGAAGATCTCCTTCAGGCTGACCAATATGATCCAGACAACGATATTTGTTACGTCCCAGGTCCTGATACTGTCTCACAGGACCCGTTTTTTAAGAATCCAGATGCCTGGACCCCCACTGATGACCATGGGACTTGGCCCAATACCCCTGCCCATGAGGCTGAAATGGACCAAATATATTCCTGGACAATTCTCCTGTCGCGCAGCACCGGGAGGCTTAATCAGTTGACAATCGAATACAAGGATGCAGACCACTTTAACATTGTGACACAGGAGACAGTGCTTGACTTGCATTTTGTTGAGGCCATCCTCAAAGAGAAAGTCCTGTCAGCCAGGCCATCCCAGTTCTGAACTCTGTTAAGAATCGCCTTGTCCTTTCCTTACTCATGCCCTCTCTCACTAGGGCCGACAATCCGAGGGTGGAGAAAATGTTTCGTCCTGTACCTTCTGACCCCTTACACAACAGAGGATATGCTGTTCCAGACTCCCTGGTTATGATCACCACCAGGAAACGTGCAGGGGTTCCACTGTTCCTCATCTGAGTAACCTCCCGACAAGGACTGCAAGAAGCTTTATGCCCTTGGAAAGTATATCACTTCCTTTCAGTACCTGTATAGCTAATAACACAACACCCTTGGCTAACTATAACAATGTATATTGGGGACTGGTGCACGAAGGCCTGCAAAATGTTCGAGTCTACTCGATCACAGCTTTTGGTGGTGGTGAACGAAGGGTGTCGGGTGACGCAAAATATATGGAACACCCTTGACTCGGCAGAGACTGCAGGACGGGTTCTGGCTGAAGGCACCTTATTGAAGCACCATGTATGGCTCAAGAACTCTGGGTTCAAGCACGAGACACAAGCTTCACTTATTAATAAAGTTGTGGAAGTGCCTGTTCGCCTGGGGAGAATACCACTGCAGCGGCATCTCCAGACTGTTGGATTTTCATGGACTTTTGTTTTTGTATTTAAGGGTGAGCCTGTATAGAGATATAGACACAAACCAAACTCAGAGCACCCTCAGAAGTAAATACAAGCCTTACAAACTACATATTAGCACCTAAAACCCTTATTTTTATACTGTAGATCAAGCCCCGCCCACCTGCTCCCAGAATTCGTCAAGAAGGCAGGGCTGCTCTCACCTGCGCGCGCACACTGAGAAGTGCTCGGAAGTGCCTGTTCGTCTGTTAGCCGAGAGCAGGGGGCTGGGGAGGCAGGAATCCCTTGATCGATTGGCCTCAGCCCCGGAGAGGGGAAGGAACCTCTTATAAGCAATGCGGCACGGAATATAGGTAGAGCGTTGATCAGCCGTATTCAGTGTGTGAGCAACGTGAGAAAATAGAGGGAAAGTGAAAGCTGTGAATAAGGTAGGCGGCCAAGAAACAACTGCGTGTACTCCGTGTCACACTGTACGTGTATTCTGCAGCTTAATTATCTTTGCAGCGCGGTGTGTATGAAGGGCAGCAGCACACTGATGATGTTAATCACAACAAAAGGGCAAGATACAAGACTTCTTATATGAGGGGCATAAAAGCAGAAACAGCGATATCTAAGAAAAGCGTAGTGTGAATTAGGCTTACACCAAGGGGGGAGGTGGCGCAAGCCTTAGAAACGAAAAGTAAATTTGTGATTTACAGACGAGGAGAAAGGTGTAAGAGGAAGAAGTAGGACGAACCAACAAAGGTGTTGATACTGAGTGGCTGTTACGTTTCTACAGAATGGGTAAAGAAATAAAAAGAAAAAGTGGAGTAAGGAAATAGCTGTGCATAAAGGTAAAGGGGATACCGTACTCGGAGTATGGTGGGAAGCTTAAGGAGCGGTAAGATACCAATGCATGGTGACACACAAAAAAAACCTGAGAAGCAGAATGCACTAATTGCAAGTGGTAGCTTTATATTTGTTCACAGAAACATCTCCCAAGAGGTAAATCGACACTACTGAAATGAATGCAGAAGACACTAGAAGCCTGTTGGGGGCGGAGGGGCAAGACAAATGGGAATTGAGTGGAATAGAATTCCTCCCTCTCCCAAATGCATCAGGAAATCGGATAAAGGACCTCATAGAACCACTTAACAATCTAGAACACCCTGAAGAACACACCCAGAAAAGTTTTCTCAGTATGCAAGAAATACCAGTGCGGCCATCAGCCCTAAACATGGAAGATACTATTCCCACCATACCTCAGTCTGACAATTCCTTACTGGCCCCGGTAGTATCTGTTGAGCTGGATAAAAGGGTTAGGCTTTCAAGGGGCCCCTCAACCCCAGTAAAAGCAAGGGGATGGGGACTCCAAAATGTACATTTACATAAAGCAATACCTCTGAGGAGAGATTAGGAAGTAACGAGGTGCGTAACACACCTCAAGAATTCTTCCCTTATGAGAACAATATGGGGAAAATGAAAGGCTTATTCAGGAGGGAGGCAATGGGAGACACAAAGACAGATCCACACAAATGCTCAAGTCCGTCCACACCCGACCTACCTCCGAGTCGTGAACATGAGGCATCCAAGATAAATCACCCTGGTGAGGAACTTAATGCTGAAGAAATTATGTCTTCCCCCGAGTCCTTTCCGGTCCTAACCAGGATTATGAACCTTCTGGATAAGGGCCATGAAAGGATGCCCAGGGAGCTACAGGAACTAACATTTATGATTCTAGAAAGCACAGAAAAACTAAGTAGACTGGAAGGGTTCGTACATGCATTAGATATGTGTAAAAAAGATACAACGACAAAAATACATAAGGAAACAAAGATAATGCATACTACAGGCACTCAAACAGCGACCAAACAAATAGAGAAAATGGACGCTGTAGTAAACAGAAACAGAAATTACTCGCCCTCAAACGGTCAGTCTTACAGAGATATTTTACCACGGGGGACAGAAAGGAAGGCAAAGATCGACTGGGAGGAGGCGAAGGAACTAAAAAGACTGATACTAATTAACTCAGAGAAGATCAAAAGTGTGGAAAATCAAACGGCAAGGGAGACTACAAAAACAAATAGTAAGTCAGCAAACACCTCAGAACAGAGTACAGGGAGTTCGCCGGATAGTCCATCAGCATTACTGGAGGTGATTGAGGAGGAGGCTATCCAAAAGCAGGTACAGAAGCAGGAACACAGGGGAAGCCATATTCAGGAAGAAGAGGCTCCTTTCGAGTATTTTATAATGCGCAGAGAAAAGAAAATGCGAGCGAGGGCCCTTAAAAGAAGAGCTAAGAGCGAGAAGGTGGGAAGGACAGTGTTGAACAAAAAATCAGCCCTCTCCTAAAATGAAAAATACCAATTCAAACATCAAAGATATCTGTAGCTTATTGGGAGAGGGAGGAATACTGGATTTCACTCAGCTAAATGAAGAAAGTAAGAAAGCTCTGGAGGTGAAGGACGTTCCGGGTTGCCAGGAACAGGGGAATGAGTGGAACACAGACCTAATAGTATAGAAAGCAAATGATGTGTATGATAAGGAATACGGAGAAGCTAAGAACACTCTCTCCGAAGCTATGAATCATTAGGGTGGGAAAACCAATATATCTAAACAAATAAAAAAAAAAAATGGATCCAAGGAGGTAAGGAATATTCAACAGTTTTTCAGCTTCAAACCCAAGGAAAAGACAATAGTAGATAGGGTCATCAAAGTGGGCGACCCAAATGAAGATAATAAGACCCCTCAAAAGGCTGTAGACAGCACCAATGTTCCAGCCACACCCACACCGCAAGAGGGGAAGGAACCAGCAGGTGGGAAAGGTTTGGGGGACAGGGAATTCAGTGAGTCAAATGTGATTCCCAGTGAAGACATCAAAAAACCGGTCCAAGAAGCGCTCCTTAAACTCCTTCAACACTCCTCAAAGCATGGACCCCCATTACTGTTTTTTGATTGTAAAGTTTATGAGGGAGCTCAGAAGAAGGCTTCCCAGAATGAGGCAGTGGATCTAACTAAAGAGCAAACTCCACAAAGAGTGAATGGTCAGGCAAATGAAGAAGGTATCAATACACGGGTGATAACACTAAAACATGGCCCGGATCCAGCTAACCTACAGGTTAACATGATAGATAGGAGAGAGGAAGGAAACTGAGGGGGACCTGAGGTAAATCAAACCTACAATGAGGCCAAGGGATTTGAAGAGAGGATGAGAGAGAAGTACGAACTGTGGAGCACAGATAAGGTATACGAACAAGGTAGAGGCCACACACGAGAGAAGGAGGGGAAGAGTGATTCCATGGGAGTAGATATTAGGGAGAGGGATTGTGGCTGTAACTCTAACACGGAGGGGCAGGATCAAATGTTCTATAAAGCATGGATGGAAGATAGAAGGGAATGGAGGGAGCCGAAACTTGTGGATGACCCTAGTGTCATACTGAACTTCATGTTAACAATAGGAGGTCCCCCGGCTTTAAATCGAGGGCGGATCCTCTTTGTTGAACGAGATACCTCGCCTTACATTAATCTCCTCAAGCGACATCAAGCTTATTGATTATATACATCCGACAAGATATGATTGTGTAAGGATAGTGTTCCACTACAGAGCAACATATGAACTTGTTTTTGCGGAAGGAGTAGCACTGCAAAGATTTGTATACGACATAGAAAACTACAGTCAGGGTCTGGTGAAACAGGCAGGGGAACGGGTTGGGAACCACAGAGAGACATATGTGAGTAATTACACGCAAGGTGGGGGAAGCACAAACACACAGACACATACAAACGAGGCTGAGCTTACATGGCTGGCATTGACTCTAAGAGAATCAATCTCTAAGATTCAATGCATGAAAGATATCCCTTAGAGCACTCCTAAACCCACCTTTTTATCATGGAACTCTAGGGGGATCACGAGCCCTAATGTACTCACTTACCACTTGCTTAATGCTTTCAGGCTTTTCGTTTCTGTGCATCCAAGAAACGTGGGCCCTGACTTTGAGATCATTGGATGGCTTCACGGTTTTTCAAGAACCTGCAATAAAAAAAACTAAGGGGAGACCGTCGGGGGGCCTACTAATTGCAATTAAGAACAATATGCAGTTCACAACTTTAAAGAATTTTTATATCAACAACGGGTGCATAGCTGTTCTTGTAAAACTAGGGCGGAAGGAACCATTGATGCGCTGGTTAGTTATAAACATATACTGGCGGCCGGGGCTGGATTTGAAGGAAAACATTGAGTTGATAGACTTAGTCATCCAGGAATGCCAGGATATGAGTAATGAACTGTATGTTATTATGTGTGGGGAATTTAACTCCGAAATCTGTTTGGAAGAAGGTGTTAGTGAATGCAGGGCAGGCCGACTGCCTAATGAAAGGGGTGATAGCCTGAAATGTTGTCAAGGGGATACATGGGCACAATTCCTTGGAGGCTGGGGGATGCAATTTGTAAATTACTTAGTGGAAGATTCCATGGAAAAATCAACTTGGTCGAATGGAAAGTGGCACTCTACTATTGATTACATATTGGTGTGTGCCAAGACTTTCAATCTTGTACAAGAGTTTAGGCTGATCTACACTCAGGAGAGCGATCATAAAATATTAAAGATGATATTACTGGTAGACCTGGATCGGGGCGAGGAGCAAAACTATAGATTGATGGTATCAGTAAATTCCTCACTGAATAGAATCTCTTGGCATAGCACGAACATTGAGAAAGTCAACATGCTTTTCCAGGCAGATTTCAAAAAGAATGTTTATGACAAAAAAAGATGTATACACATGATTCTTTTGTGAATTACATAGTCAGTAATCAGAGGAATACCGGGTATAAAGAAAAACCTTTTAAACAGAGAGGTGCAGAAGCATGCATTCTGTGAAGAAATGAAAACTCTTAAGAAGGATAGGAACCGAGAAATTCGAGCCCTTTACAAACATTATAAACATTCTGCCACAGAGTCGGAATTACGTGAAATTAATATGACGAAGAATAAATGGAAGAGAAAAGTAAGATGTCTACGCGCAAAGCTTTATCAGGGGGATGCAGAGAACATGTTATTATCTTTGAGAGACGCTAATTCACAAAGATTTTGGGCTTTGGTTAATAAGGGGGGCACAAGCAAATTAAAGCCCAAACAGTATGCATCAACTCTGAAACATGGGAAGGTCATTTTGGTAAACTATATAGCCCCTCGATATTGAACTGGAGTGCTCCGATAGATATTAGAAATGCTGCAAGGAATATTCCAATTTGTGGAAAGGATATCAAAAGTATTATTGTGAAAAGCTCCCCTTCGAAGGGATTGTGTCCTCCGACATATTCCTTATCTTGATAGATTACATTCCAGCTTGCTGGCCTCGGAAATGTTTTCAGTAGAGGGCGCTGCGTGTCGACGTCCCTCGAGCTGGTGTCCCTCGACAGCCACCGTCTCGGCGCCGACGTCATCATGCGTATAAATGGACTTGCGCAGCGACCGTTGCTCAGTTCCATTTTTCCGCGCTTCGTGGGCCTCGAAATCGTGTTGCTCAGCACTTTCTTCAAGTAGAAGATATTGTATTTATTCGATGGCTTCCTCATCCGAACCGTCGACCCCACGGTCCGGCTTCAAAAAGTGTTGTGATTGTGGGAAAACAGGATCTGTTTGTGGTGCCTGGGATCGGAGCATCACTGTTCAGAATGCGAGGACTGCATGTCCATGTCGGCGAAGTCTTGAAGGAGCGTAAGGGGAAGCTAGAAAGAGGTAAGACTCTTAAAACTTCTACTCCTTCGAAAGTTTCCTCGGCAGAGTCGAGACATTAGTCTCCTTGCCGTCACAGGAAACATTCCCGTTCAAGGTCTCAAAGCGGTTCTCATCAGTCTTTGAGATCTAAACACTCGAAAAAGAGAGTAGATCTCACTCTTCTTCGTCTTCTTCCACTTCCCCGGAAAGGGTCACCTGCCCCACGAAACACAGCTCTCCAGCTAAGTGGGAGGAATTCCGTAAAAAAATGCTTAGCGTCTTTGAGAAAGCGGCCTCGACCCCCTCGGAGACGGCTAAAGGTGATACCCTGGGTGAAAGACCCGAAGAAAATCGAAACGTTGCAAGTCGTTGCACCCGGTGAAAGAAACTGCCTGAGAGCTTCATGAACCCTCGAGCAAAGGCAGTAAGACTGCGTCATCAACGCTGTCATCGAAGGTTCCTTCGACTCATAAATCTGCATCATCGACACCTCTATCGAAGGGCCCGTCGACACACAAATCAGTCGAATCGACGCTGTCTTTGACGCCGATATCGACACCGATAAAGGACAGACCTACTGCTGTTTCTACATCTCAGTCAGTAGAAGTACCGAGGGCTTCGACCATGACCTTGAGAATGTCGTCAATAACCTTGACGACTCCGAGTAGGATCCCGATCCTCTCGAGTTCTTCGAGGCCCCTTCATACTTTTTTGCCACCTTTTTCGGTTTCATCGAAGCCTTTGACTTCCGCGTCGACAACTTCGACATTTTCTCAACCTGTGACTACAAGCTTGGCCCCTTCTGCTCTAGAAATGGGTTTTAAACCATACCCTAGATCTGATTATTTTAGAGCTTTGTCCTCTATATATGAGGAAGGGGAGGATTCCGATCATGAGACCTTTTGGGGTGCAAAGGACCACAACACCTATACCTGAGGAATTTATCTCAGAAGAGAAAAGGTTAAAGGATCTTCAAGACTCCTTACACAAGGCAAGTGGTTTAGATACTTCTCCTGGAGTAGAATTTGCTAAACCAGACCCTGGGGAGCATGCTGAGACCCCTTATAGGGTTCTGATGGTCAGAATAATAGAGTTCATGGGGTGGTCTACAACTTCACCTTCTTTTCAGCAGTATTACCTTACTGACATCCTAGATAAAGGTCCACAGGAAGATCCTGTTCCCTTTCATTCTGCACTGCAAAGAAGAATTTCTGCTAATTGGGAAACTCCTGAAGTTATCACGGCAGTTAACAAGAAACTATCTGCCAAATACAGAGTATCTGTCTCAGACCCTGAATATTTGAGCAGGCATCCAACTCCAGAGAGTTTGGTTGTACAAGCAGCAACTTCATTGAACAGTAGATCTGCATACCCTACTATTCCACAGGACGGTGATGATAAAAGGTTTGACGCTATGTCAAAAAAAGTCTTCTCGGCATGTAGCATGGCGCTTAAATCTATTAATGCCACTTGCACCCTTGCAAGATTAGCCATACACTTTGGGAGTGTGCTTCATCTGCGGCTGACTGTCTCCCGGAAGGAGAGGAAAGGGAAGCATTTTTAAACATTAAAGATGGGAAAGATGCAATGTGCAAGTCCCTTCAAACTGGCATTGATTCTGCTGACAGTATCGGCAGGGCCATGCGTGGTTGCGAAAGTCTGGATTTGCTCCAGAAGTACAGGCCAAGCTTTTCAATATGCCCTTTGATGGCACGTCTTTATTTGGTAAAAAGGCTGATGACAGCCTGGAGAAGTTACAGACATCTAAGGCAGCAGCAAAATCTCTTGGAGCTGCAATCCGTCAGAACCCGAATCGCCCCTCAGGAACCTCCTGGAGGGGTAGGTCCTTTCGCTTTTACTCCTCATTCGGAAAAGGCAGAGGACAGCCAGCTCAAAGGGGCTGGTGGACGGGATAAAGGTACAAAAGCCGCAGCAGCAGGTGCCTCTTACCCTCTGCATCTGCGTCAGCTGCCTCTAAACCCCTCTGAGGTCTCTCCCCACAAGACACCAGTAAGGGACAGGTTAACTTAACATCTGGCGGAATGGCAAGCTATTACGTCAGATGCTTGGGCATTGGAGACAGTTGCCCAAGGTTACTGCCTGACTTTCCTACACACGCCTCAGTCATCCACCGGGGAACAACTCTTTGAAGTTTCCAGATCCGCTCCTTCTGCAGGAGATTGTAGACCTGCTAGAGAAAGGTGCCTTAGAACCGGTACCTGAAGCGGAGAGGAACAAGGGTTGGTATTCCCCCTACTTCCTAGTACCGAAGAAGGACAGAGGACTGAGACCCATCTTGGACTTGCGAGAATTGAACAAATTCCTCAGGAAAGACAAGTTCAAGATGGTAACCCTTTCTCAGATCCTTCAGGCCCTCCAGCTTCAGGACTGGTTGGTATCTCTAGATCTTCAGGATGCTTATTTCCATGTGCCAATCCATCTCAAACACAGAAAATACCTGAGGTTCGCAATTGACAACTCTCACTATCAATTTCGAGTTCTGCCATTTGGGCTGACCTCCGCCCGGAGGGTCTTCACCAAGCTAATGTCGGTAGTGGCTGCAAGTCTAAGGAGGGAAGGGATCCACGTCTACCCTTACCTGGACGATTGGTTGATCAGAGCAGTATCTTCAGAACAAGCTCAGATCCAACTAGATTGTCTGCCACTTCCTTCACAAACTGGGCTTCTCCCTCAATTTAAAGAAGTCACAGATGATACCATCACAGAGACTCCAGTTCATTGGAGCAGTCCTGGACACTTCCCTGGGAAAAGCCTCACCGCCAGAGGTAAGGGCTCAAGATATTCTACACATGGTCTCAAAGTTTCAAAATGCCTAACTTCTACCAGCCTTCGCCTTTTTGAGGTTGCTCGGCCTCATGGCATCCTGCATCTTCCTAGTGCCAGAGGCTCGCCTGAGAATGAGATCCCTCCAGTGGGCTCTAAGAACCCAATGGTTGCAATTATCAGGGAGAATGTCAGATCTCCTTCAAATCCTAGACAGATAGCTCGAGACCTTCAGTGGTGGGCCTGTCGGGAGAACGTCTTGAAAGGGGAACAGTTTTGGCAACCATGGCCGGAGGTAACAGTAGCCACGGATGCCTCACTCATGGGGTGCGGAGCCCATACCAACGACTTGACCATCAGCGGTCGTTGGTCTCCATCGGAGTCCAGACTACACATCAACCTATTGGAGCTGAGAGCAATCAGACTAGCGCTGAAAGCTTTTCTGCCATCAGTAAAGGGAAAGAATGTCCTGATAATGACGGACAATACAGTGGCCATGCACTACCTCAACAAAAGAGGAGGCGTAGGGTCACTGCCACTGTGCAGAAAGGCAATGCAGCTCTGGTTTTAGGCAATTCAGGAAGGAATATCTCTATCGGCAGTTCACCTAGCCGGAGAGAAGAACTTGACAGCGGACGCTCTGACCAGGCAGAGCACAGTCTCCCACGAGTGGGAGCTAGCTCAGGAAGTCCTTCAGGAGATCTTCACTCTTTGGGGAACCCCTCCAAGGAATTTCCCCCGAGAGGAGCTCTAGGGGACGCGTTCGTAGTGGACTGGGAGTTTCCACTCCTGTATGCATTTCCTCCACTCCCTGTCATTCCTCAAATGATCAGGAGGTTGAGAAGATTCCGGAAATCCATGATCCTAATTGCCCCGGATTGGGCCAGGAGAACGTGGTACCCAGACCTTCTGGACATGTCCATCTGCCCTCTGATTCGTCTTCCGCAAAGAGAGGACCTTCTCTCGCAGAAGGGAGGTCAGGTTCTCCATCCAGACATCAGAACCCTCAACCTTCACGCTTGGTTTCTGAAAGGTTGAGATACAAGGATTGGGACCTTCCGGATGACGTCATGGAGGTGTTGCTTTCGGCTAGGAGGCCAGCAACAAAGACTTTATACCGCTGCCGTTGGAACAGATTTTGCAGCTGGTGAAGAGAAGAGAATATCGATCCCTTTTCATGTGGTACACCAATGGTGTTATCTTTTTTGCTCTATTTGGCGAATTCAGGTCTCCAAGTTGGTACGATCAAGGGCTACCTCGCACTGCTGTCAATCTTCAAGCGCGCTGCGGAGGAGCCATCATATTTCAAACTACCCCTAGTAATACAATTTCTGAAGGGATTAACTAATGTCTATCCCCCAAAGCCTTTCCAAGTTCCCTTATGGGATTTAAATCTAGTCTTAAACTTCCTAATGGGTACTCCTTTTGAACCACTCCATTCTTGTTCATTAAGATTTCTCACCCTAGTGGCTTTAACATCTGCCAGAAGAGTGAACGAATTACAAGCTCTATCTTGCAAACCTCGTCATACTATTTTTCACAAAGACAAGGTTGTCTTACAAGTGAAGCCTAATTTCCTCCCAAAGGTGGTCTCTGAATTCCACATCACTCAGAAAATAACCTTACCTTCATTCTATCCTCCTCCCCATCCAGGGAAAGGGGAAGAGAGGCTACATAGGCTGGATCCAAGGCGTATCTTGAGCAGACTTGCTAGGATAAGGCAAGCAGACCAGCTGTTTATAGGTTATGCAGGACACAAATTAGGACTGGCAATCACAAAACAAACCATTTCAAGATGGATTATATTAACCATTCTAGAATGCTACAAATTGGCAGGGAAAGAGCCCCCTCAACATTTTAGGGCTCATTCAACCAGGGGTATCAGAGCCTCTTTGGTTCTCCAAAGAGGGGTACCGATTCAGGACATATGTGCAGCTGCCACATGGTCGTCCGCACATAAATTCTACAATCTGGATTCCTCCTCTAGCCAGGAGACAAAATTTGGCAAAGCTGTGTTACATTCTGTACATTCTTGAAGGGAAATATTCCAATTTTACTCCCACCTCCGTTTGTACACCACTGCTATGGGAGTCTATCAAGATAAGGAATACGTCGGAGGACACAATCCCTTCGAAGAACAAGTTACTACTTACCTTGTAATGTTCTTTCGATGGGATGTTCCTCCGACGTATTCCTTATCGCCCCTCCCATCCATCCCCGCAGTAAAACTTCCCTTGTAGTTGCAGCTTACGCTCCTTCAAGCTCAATAACCAATTCATGCACAGCTAAATTTTCAAGCTTCAAAACGGAACTGAGCAACGGTCGCTGCCATTTATACGCATGATGACGTTGGCGCAGAGACGGTGGCTGTCAAGGGACACCAGCTCGAGGGACGCCGACGCGCAGCGCCCTCTATTGAAAAAATTTCCGAGGCCAGCAAGCTGGAATGTAATCTATCAAGATAAGGAATACGTCGGAGGAACATCCCATCGAAAGAACGTTGCAAGGTAAGAAATAACTTGTTCTTCTAGAGCTCCAGGTCCGAATCTGCTCTGCAACAGGGTTATGAAGGGGAATGCAAATCTATGGGTCAACATTTTATTTCTTCTATTTAAAGACATTCTTAACACGAAAATTATTCCCACGAGTTGGAGAATGTCTTGCGTCGTACCGATCTACAAGAAAGGGAACAGGTAATTTCCAACTAGTTACAGACCAATAGCCCTTCTGGACGTTGATTCCAAAATTTTCGCAGGTCTTGTTTTAGAGCACATTCGGAGCTGGATGGACACATTCGACATCTTGTCACCCAACCAGTTTGGGTTTAGAAAGAATCTGGGTACAGACGTAGGAGATCTACTACTTAACATCTTGCAACAATTTGCGTGGACTCCAGGAAATCTTCCAATTTACGTGGCATCAATTGACCTAACGTCTGCTTTTGATTTAGTGGACAGATCAATTCTGTGGACTAAATTGGCTAATTTAGGAATGCCATCGTCCCTGCTGTCAATTGTATACAATATGCACGAAGACGCAAGAATAAAAGTACGACTCAGTGCAGAGGGGATATTCTCACAAGAAATTAGGGTAAAAAATGGCATACGGCAAGGCTGTATATACGCACCGACCATATTTAATTTATACTTTTCGGATGTTGGAGGGAACCTAAAAAACCTTATTGTAAATTCACCAAAAGTTGAAGGCATGAAGATACATTGGACAGCACACGCAGACGATGTGACTTTATATGACCATACCCCTCCATAGGCCCTCAGCAGCTTCTAACCTCTTTTAAAGAATACATCCACACAAATGCTTTAAAAATTAATTACAGTAAAACAGTGATTGTATGCCTGACCAACAAGAGAAAGCTAAAAAAATGCTCCTGGTTCCTGAATCACGAGAAACTGCCCACATGCGCGGTTAGGATGCTACTTAGGATATCCCGTGTTTGGAGATGGGGGGGGAAAAGGCACATTTTCGGGCCTATTTGGCTGCGAAAGTTAGCCCGATGATAGCACAACTATGTAAAATTGACCCAAAATATGGCAAATTCTCGTTCCTACCATGTATATGTTTGTATAAAAACAGAATAGTGGCCCATCTATGCTATGGTTTAGAATTGCCGCCACTGTGGTGCCGGGCGGAAGCAGCCACATATGAGTCTAAAGTGGTAAAATCGATTGTGAGATGTCTGCCCAAATGTGTGCCTCTGGCAGCGATTCGTTATGAGCTTGGACTGCATTCAATTAGAAGTGTTATAGAATGGCGGAGAGTATCATTATATAGGAAACTGTTAACCAGCAATGAAACAACATTATATAACATCATGGGTAAGGGAATCAGGAGTGGCACTCCGACATCAAAGTATTTTAGGGACATGATGGAGGAAGCAAATGCAGCCTTAGATAAATTGGGGGTTCCACGAGATATGCTCATTACGAATCCAATGAAAGTTACAAAACTATTGCTTCATTTTGATTGGAATCTTACTGTCTACGAGGTTAAGAAGTCTAAATTATATAAACACATTGTATTTGACTGCAAAAAGATGGGGGAGCCTGAATCATATTTGATTAAATTCCCTGATAGGGAATGGAGACAGGAATACATGAGATTTCGTTTTAATGTGCTGGGAACAGGAGAAATAATGGATATCAGAGCTGGACAGAGCGAGTGTTATACCCCCTGCAGATTCTGTAAACAAAAGGAGAACTGTGAAACACTAGTTCATATGTTGACTGAATTCGATGGATTAAGGAAAGAACGCATCAGCAATTTCAGTCAATATGTACCAAATACAGAGTTTGTTGATTTTAAACTTCTGTGGCTACGCATGTTACATGGTAAACGAGTTAAACTACAGATCGCAGTAGTAAGATTTTTGAAGAATTACTGTTGTCTATAAAACAAATGTGTAAATGGATCATGGTATAAGTACTAGTAGTATAGGATCATAAAACAAATGTGTTAGTGGATCTATTGACCAGACGCTATAAGTACTAGTATTGCGTGATATTTCAATGAATTGGGAGTATTGTTGATGCTTTTTGAGGTGATGAAATCGTATGTGGGACAATGCAATTTTATATGTATATATGTATTTCAGAATTTCTGCTATTTTTAGGGTATATTTTAAAGAAAATGTGTTTTTTTCTGTTGTAAAAGTTACTATGTAACTATAAACAAATAAAAAAATAAAGTTGTGAAAGACTCTGTCCTCTTCAGCAAAGTGGTAGATGAGGCCCTTGAAACTGCAAAGAAAGCACATGAAACGCTGAAGTCACTCAATCCGATCTCGACCAAGCCTTTTGTTCAACGGGGGGGTCTTCAACACCTGCCGGTCTTTTTGAGGGCAATCCTTTTCCCGCTCATCTCAAGATGCCTATGGAACAGGAGGGTCTCCCTGGTATTCCGGCCAGGGCACTTCCAGCAGTTTCGAAACCCCTCCACAGCAGGGATTTCATTGTGGTAAGGGTAGGGGGAGAAACTCGGCAGCCAGAGGCTCCGCTGCCCCAGCCAACAAATGACTCGGTTGTGCAGGTCCCCGCCCATATTTCTTTGATAGGGGGATGATTAACATCTTTCACCCACGCATGGGAGGGCATGATATGATATGATAAATCATTTACAATGTGCCTGTACATAAGTGTTTCTAGGCAAGACAAGGAGGGGGAAACGGAAGGAAGACGAACAACGATCTTACTAGGCCTTGTGTCATTCAGATGGCGCGAGTGCGGGGAGGAGGGGAGAAGTGCTAAAGGGGATAAGAGGGGTGAGAAGTGCAGGTGACTCAACAAGTGCTTCCAGAGGATTGCTCTTAAGTGCAAAGAGAAGGGACTTTAGGGTTACAGATACAGACACTTTAGTGCTGAGCGAGCCGGAGGCAGTGCACGGGCAACCGAACATGCAGTAGCCTGGACCCGAGTTCAGGGGTGGCCAGGTGACCAGTGTGCAAAGCTATCAGGGACATTAGCAGGGGAGAGGAAGAGAGAAAGCAGAAGCGAAAAGGAAGCTCTTGAGTTGCTTCTGGAAACAGGTGGTTCTGCTTAGGTTTGAGAAGGGCAGTGAGGCCCTTCCAGAGGGGAGCCCCAGCCGGGGAACGAGATCTGCCCCCCTATCTCTGCTTGGAGAAGCGTCTGACCTTCAGAGAATTGGAGGTGGATGAGCGGAGAGCTCGAGAAGGAAGATGTTTGTAAGAGAAAGTTGGAGTTAGTGCGGTCCCAGAAAACCTTGTGGACGTCAAAGAGGGTCTTGAATTTGTCCCTTGCAGCCACAGTGAGCAGTGCAGAGATTTCAGAGCATATGATCCCTGGGCTTGAGGCCAAGTACAAGTCTCGCAGTCTTGTTCTGGATGAGTTGTAAAGGTCGAAGAGTAGAGACGGGCAGATTTAGAAAGAGGCTGTTGAAATAGTCCAGCCTGTAGAGGACCAGGGCTCTAGAGACAATGAGTTCTGTGGAAAATGAGAAAAGGCAGAATACCTCTTAGGAGGTGCAGCTGAAAGTGTGACAACTAAGAGACGTCGGAGATGTGAGGAGAGAAGGAGAGGGTGGAGTCGAAGATAACAGGGTTCTTAGCCTTACAGTAAGGAGCAGGAAGAGAGCCCAGGTTGGGCGGCCAGAAAGAGGGAGGAAAGGAGGGAGCAGGTGTCCCGATGAGGATCTCGGTCTTAATGGCATTAAGACAAAGATCATTGGCAGCACATCCATTCCTGAATTGCGGTCAGAAAGTCTGGTAAGAGGGAAAGAGCATAGGTGGCTGAGGGGAGCCAGAAGGAGAGTTTGGTGTCATCCGCATAACACTGAAAGTTAGAACAGAATGTAGCGATGCAGTGGGCCAGAGGAGCCAGGTAGTGGTTGAATAGCCAGGGAGAAAGGTTGGACCCCTGGGGAACACCACAAGTAGAGAGAGAGAGAGAGAGAGATAGAAGAGAGGAAAGACCCCATTTGGACCTCAGAGGGTTAGTCAGTATGAAAGGCGGTCAACCAGGACGGGACCCAACCAGTGATACCCAGGGTGTCACAGAGGCGACTGAGCAGGATGGCATGGTTGACCGTGTCAAAAGCAGAGGATAGATTGAGTAGAATGAGGAGCAAGTCTTCCCAGGTGTTCGGAAAAGCAGTTTCCGTGCTGCTGGCAGCTCTGACGCCAGACTGGTGGTTGTGGAGACAACCAACAGATTCAGTATGCAGATTAAGCTGGGAGATGGCCAGCTTTTCCAGGAGTTTGCCCAGGAAAGGAGTGATGGAGATCGGGCGATAGTTCGCCAGAGAGGAAGGATCGGCAGAGGGCTTCTTAAGAAGGGGGTGCTTAAAGGGGGAGGGGAAGGTTTGAGTGGCAAAAGAGTGATGACAGAAATCTGCCAAGCCTGGGGCCAGGGTGTCGATGTGGTCCTTGATGGTTCTGGATGAGCATGGGAGAACCTGCTTTGATGAGACTTTTATAGTTCAGACTTGTATAGTAACATTGTCAGGGGTGAACAAGGGAAAGAAGAAGAAAAGAGGTGGGGAAGCAGAGGAGGAGGAAGATGAGGTTGAGGAAGATAGAGTGGACAGGATGGCCTGAGTTTTAGTGGTGAAATGAGAAGCCAGGGCCGTGCAGAGGGCCTGAGAGGGAACAGGAGAGGTAGAGATTGCAGCAGGATTGGCCAGCTCCTGGCAGATTTTGAAAAGTTCAGCCGAGTTGTTAGATGCCGCAGAGACTCTGGCTTGGATGTAGGCTCTCTTCTTAGAGAGGACAGAGAGACTGTACTGCCTTTGGAGCAGTCGGCAGGCCAGTTTGTCAGAGGGTGCGCCTGATGCCCTCCAGTTTAAGGGTGGCAAGGTCGGAATTGTACCAAGAGTTGCACTTGGAAGTGGGCTTCAAGCAGATCCTCATGACGGGCAAGGATGTCAAGTGTGTTAGAGATAGAGAGATGAAGGTTAGAGGGGGCCGTGTCAGAGTGAGTCAGCCAAAGGTGTAGGAGGAGGAGAGAAAGTAGCAGCGAAAGCCTCCACTGACACACGCTTCATGGGTCAGATGACCGAGAAGGTAGGTGGCAGTGCTGGGGACGGCTTGACCTGAGGGGTAGAGAGAGAGGTGGGAGACGAGGAGGAAGTGGTCATTCCAAGAGAGGAGTGGTGAGAGGGTTGGAGGTGGAGGTCTGGGGAGATCAGAACATCCACGGTGTGCCCTGCAGAGTGAGTCGGGCCAGAGGGAAGCATAGAGAGAGAGAGAGAGAGAGAGAGATTTGCAGAGGCTGCAAAAGAGCCCTGAAGAGGGGTTGGTGGCATCCAGGTTTCCGAGGAGAGGTTGAGAGGCAGAGGCAAGGAGGGAGGAAGAAAGGTCAGCCCACCTGGCCAGGCGTCCTGTAGCTAGTGGCTACAGTGAGAGAGAGGCCAGGAGAGATGGAGAGCATACAGACCAGGTATTCAAAGGAGGATTAGTCCTGCATAGGAATGACAAAAGCAGGAATCCACTCTGGGAAAATCAAGGCTACACCCCCACCATCACCTCGGATCAGTGGGTCCTCAAAACCGTCAGCAGTGGCTATTGTATAGAATTTCTCCAGCTGCCCGATACCACCCGCCAACAAGCAGACGGCTGCCTCCAGAACATCTACACATCCTTCTAGAAGTTCTGATCCTGCTGCAAAAGGGGAGCAATCAAGGTCGTCCCAGACCTTTAGGTAACCTAGGGTATTTATTCAATATCCTTCCTTGTACTCAAAAAGGATCTAACTATGCACCCTGTTTTAGATCTCCGAACAAGTATGTCAAGCCTCAAAAGTTCAGGATGACAACTCTACAGGAAGTGATCCCACTGCTACAGCAGGGGGATTACATGGCCACCTTGGAACTGTAGTCTGGCGTTTTTTTTATCCAATTTGACTGCACAGGTACATTATAAAGATGAGGCTCATTGGATAAAAAACGCCAGACTACAGTTTGATCTCTCCATAAAATAAGAAATAGGACAGATCAAGGAATCCTACTGTGTATTTAAGACACTGGACCAAAAATCAATTGACACTTCTTACATGAGGATAGAAAAAGAAATGTATACGAGGACTCTTGGTCCATCATCTATTATCTATACCCACTTATAAACACCAACCAGGAAACTGTGGGCTTTTAAAAGAAAATCTGCCCTCTATAGAAACTGAATAAAGCTACAAAGTGTTTCACTTAGAGGACAGTCTTTTATGACAAAAAAGCAATGACATTTGACCAAATTTTGGCTTCTTAATAAATCATTGAAGAATAAAAATACCTGAATCCTATTGTGGGACTATCATATTTAAGGGAAGATTTGGGTGCTAGACCGCCCTTTAGGTCCAGTACGTGGATAACCACTCTGCTTAACTGGAGACATTCGATCCAGTGAACTCCATCATCTGGGCACCGCATGCTTCCCGGAACGCAGCAACCTGAAAAGGGGAGAGAGAAGAACAGCATTAGTGAGCGCATACTCACAGTTCCACATGAACAACGAAAATCACAAGATTCTTACCGGATTAGTGGCCTCTTGTTCAGCATCATTCCGGAACATCACTGCAATCGGCGAAGAGCACCGCGGCCTACGAAGGAAGGGGAAAGACACAGGTTAGCATATACAAGGCAAAACAGCGCTGCGCATCGCGCATTACTTACCGGACAGCATCGCGCACACTGCGCCTTCATTTACCGGCTCGTGCTCAGCTCCAACCCGCACGAAAACACCAAAATCTCTTTGCACACCTAAAGAGAAAAAATAAGACATTAATAACAATAAGAGGAAGGAAGGAAAGAACAGAATAGAATACAAAGACTGTACAGCAGCAAGACCTACCTTAAAGACACTCAAAAGGGCTTGCACCATTGAAGCAACTTGGTCGCTCACGCCCACATGAGACTACGGACCCCTGTCACGAAGAGCAGGACGGAGAGCACGCCTTCTACGGAATTAAGGTGAGGAGAGGGCCAAGGGAAGGTTTTGAACCCAAGGGAGGTGGGAAGACACCCTACAACAGACAGTTAAGTCTTGAATGCAGCCCTCCTGTTTTTCAGGCTCAACTTCCATCAGAGGCACTACCCAGGGATCGGGGAGAGGGTTCGAGGCGCATATCATCCAACCAGGGCTGAGTGGTATCCCCGTGGATATCAGGTGAACGTAACATTATCTCCTCGTTTAGATGAAAGGAGGAAATGACCTTAGGCAGAAAGGCAGGGTGTGTTCTAAGCACCACCTTGTCCCGGTGAAAGGTTGTGCAGTGCTTTGAAGCCACTATGGCTTGAATCTTGCTGATACATTGTGCAAATATAAGGCTCAGCAGGAGGGCCATCTTAATGGTAACAAGCCTGAAGTCTGCGGACGCCATGAGCTCAAATGGTTTGTGCGCTGGGGTGCCGAGCACCACGTTAAGGTCCCAGACTGTGTGTGGCCACTTTACAGGTGGATATAATCTGGTTAGACCAGCCAGGTGTCTTTCAATCACTGGATTGGATGATGAAAAGATATCGTCGCCGGAGTTCCTGTAGGCTCCTTTGGCCACTAGATAGGTGCAGCATTTGTGTCCACCTGCACACCTGAATAGGCCAGATGTGCTGAGAAGGATAGAACATCGTCCAGTGAGCATGTCAGTGGATCAATCATTTTCTGTTTCTGCCCAGTGACAAAACCTGGTCCACTTGCTCTTGTATTGGTGGAGCCTCTAGCCCCCTGTATGATGGCCAGGTTATCTCTCGTCAGGTGAAGATGCTACAGTGCGACCGGTTCAGGAACCAAGCTTCAAGGGCTAACTTCTGTGGCACAGGTTGAATCACTGTGCCCCCCTGCTGGGATATTGATATTTTATTTATATCGCGCTCATATACAAGTGTTTCAGAGCGTGAAAAGTAGCGGAGAGTAGGTGGGCAGGGCCCATTTTCAGGTATACCGGGGGAGATCTGCCAGATGTGAAGGGCATGGGCTGAGCCGCCATTTTGTCTAGCGCAGCGCCATCTTGTTATGCTCTGTGCCACGTGTCTGAGGTGTGGTGGATGCTGAGCTGGGCCCAGCCTCTACCTGCACGCTGAATAGCGAAGGTTGAGACCTTCCCTGCACCTCAGGTCGAGACCTGGGAGGTGGTGTGCCCTCGGCCATGGTGCTGGTAGTGCTGCATAGAGGTGCCCCCTCAGACATGATTCCGGTAGTAGGGCGATGCCCCTCGGGTTGGAGCCCGGTAAAAGCCTTGTGGCCCCTTAGTGCTGGGACCGGTGGGACCTTGTGACCCCATGGACCGGTAGCTATAGTAGCCACGGTCTTCCTACTGGTTTTAAGGCCTGAGGGTCCCTTTCACTCGGGTGCTTCCCGGGGAAGGAGTCGCCCTTACGGGGTACAGACGAGAACAGAGCACCTACCTTGGGCCTGGTCTTCCTTCTTACATACGCTTTGAGGTCCTCTGGCAGTGATCCTTCGAAGAGCGCTCTCCACCTGGCCAACCGATTCTATCGGGCGCGTCGAATCAAGGCGTTGCTGCAGAACAGCCGTCCCAGCCGTGGTCTGAGCCAAGGCACCAGAGGCAGAGTGCGTGGGGGTCTGACATGAACTCTCTCAGGCTGGACACCTGCTGAAGCCCGCCGTCATTGACATGTGCCAGGGACATGCACCTGACAATTGGAAGTAGAAAAGAGAAAAAAAATAATAACTTCTTCCGGGGAAGAGGTCGTGAAATTACAAGGCTGGGGGCCTAGCCCAGGAGCGGTCCGTTCCCGTTGATGTGGAAAAGAGGACTGAAGAGTGGCGCCGGTGGGGGGAGTCAGGAGAGCGCATGCTCCCAGGGCAGTGCCCTCGTGCGCATCTAAATTTAAAGGGAAGACAATTTTTTTTTCTGGTGAAAAAGGTTCCGTTTCCCGTGCCTAGTGAGGGACGCCCATACAGTATGGAGGAAAGGGGGCGGGACGTAGGAGTAATATGCATACTTTCATATTTAAATGTTGCCAGCACACAGAAAGTACCTCAGGTTGAAGATGGAGAACACTCGCGATCAGTTCAAGGTAATCCCCTTCGACATTGCCTCAGTTCCAAGGGTGCAGTGTACCCTTATCTCGACGACTGGCTCATAACTGGAAACTCGTACCAAGCGTGTCTGCAAAACACACACAAGACTGTTGATCTCCTATTCAACCTGGGATTCTCAATCAAGTAGTCCAGTCTGATCCCCGGCCATTTACAGTTCCTAGGATCCCCTATTCGAACCAAAGACAGACTTGTCTTCCCCTCTGACAAGAGTGTTCAAAACATGCTGTTCCAGATCCCTCAGTATGTAGCCAGTCATCAGGTAACCGTACGGAAAGCCATGCAGCTGTTGGGAATGATGGCATCCTGCATCTTCCTAGTGACACACGCCTGTCTGCTCATGCGCCACATGCAGGAGTGGCTCTTGAGCAAATGGTGTCAGGCAAGTGTCAGTGGAACGTGGTTGTCTTGCCGGCCCTTGTTCAGTCTCTATAGTGGTGGTCGAAGGAGAACCTTTTGAAGGGGAAATCCTTCACCAACCCTGCAGTAGAAGCCACTCTCTCGACGGATGCATCCCTTTAAGGATGGGGAGCACACCACCTAGAACAGACAGTGCATGGCATGTGGTCTCAATCAGTAGCAGCCAAACATATCAATCTGTTGGAAGGGCTTGCTGTGTTCAAAGACTTGAAACCCTTTGAAACTCAACTACAAGGGAAGACCATTCTGACCCTTACAGACAGCAGTATGGCCATGTATTACCTGAACAACCAGGGAGGGCGCACTCACTCTCCAGGGATGTTCAAACTGTCACAGAACATTTGGAAATGGGCACTCAAACACATGTTCCTTCTGTCGCAACATATTCCAGGGGAACACAATCTTCTGGTGGACATATTCAGCAGAGACTTGTGCCTACCCGTAGGGCACGAGTGGCACTTGCGAGAACACATTTTACATGTCTTTGCAGAATGAGGTCATCCAGACATCGACCCGTTCGCAATGCTGGAGAACGCACAATGCACAGATTACGCCTCCAGGTACCCACAGAGAAAGTCCAAAGGGAACGGTCTCTGGATAACATGGTCAGGACGATTTGCCTATGCTTTTTCCCCCCGCTCCCCTACTTAACAGGATAGTTCACAAGATGCACCAGGAACAAGTCCCTCTTATCCTGGTGGCACCAATGAGGGCTCAACAGACATGGTTCTTACCTCATGAGAATGTCAGTATCCCCACCCAGGAAACTGCCTTGCCAATACAACATGCCATCACAAGAACAAGGGAAAACACTACACCCATGCTCTCAAATGCTCAACTTAGCAGCTTGGCTCCTGAAGTCAGAGTTTGGGCACCGCCAGCTACCTCAGAAATGTATGGCAATTCTTAGAGAACCACGAAAACCGAACACCAGACATTGTTACTGCAATACATGGAAATGGTTTGTCATCTGGTAAAATACTAAAAGCATAAACCATATATACTGTTCACCTGAACATCTAGTCCTTTATCTAACACACCTTAGATTTAGGACTTGTTTTCAATTCTCTAAAGGTCCACCTTGCTGCCCTCTCTGCGTACACCACATCTCAGAGCAAGGTTTCCTGGTGGAAGATCCCAGTGATTAAAGAATTCATGGCAGGGGTAAAAAGAATTCACCCTCCTATTTCAAACCACACTCCCAGATGGGAATTGAACATTCGTCTTACAAGATTAATGGGACCTCCTTTTGAGCCAATGCATGAGGCTAGTCTTAAGTTTCTCACATTTAAGAGTGCCTTTCTGGTTGCAATTACCTCTATTAGGAGAGTTAGTGAACTGCAGGCCTTTCAGGTCAAGACCTATGTGTTACCATTCATAAAGACAAAGTGGTACTGTGCACACACCCACGCTTTGCGCATAAATTCATTTCTAAGTTCCATGTGAACCAATCCATCCAACTTTCACAGTTCTTTCAGAATCCCACTAGCTCAGTTGAGAGAAGCCTCCATACACTATGTGTTAGGAGGGCAGGGTTGTATTACCTTGATAAGACTAAACCACTAAGGAGTATAGACCAATTATTTGTCTCTGTTGCTGCTGGTAAAGAAGGGGACCCTGTCTTTAAGTCAGCAATCTCTAGATGGATTGTTAAATGCATCCAGCTATGTTACTCTCTTGCTAAAAGAAATGTATGCTTAATGCCTAGAGCGCACTCTACGTGAGGCACAGGATCTAGTATCGTTTTTACTGCTTTCTCCTTGATTCTATTTGCAAAGCAGCTACCTGGGGTTCTATTCACACTTTCACTCAACATTACTGCTTAGACACACATTCTAAGATTGATTCTCAGGTGGTGCTAAGACAACTTTGCTACTGTTGCTTCTGGTAATGCTTGTAGTCTATGCACAGCATGTGATTCTAAGCAGATTCACAAGCATCAGAAGACATACATTACTCACCGTAATTGTATCTCTGGTGATTGTATCTGCTTAGATTCACATGAGCCCACACTCCTCCCCTCTTGGAGTTGAAGGAACATAGACATCTTCTTTCTTCTGTACTCACATTGGATCAGGCTCCCTCATGGCAGAACAAAAAACAAACGGGGGACCTTGACGCATCAAGGATTTTGGGTACACTACACATCACGTTAGGGATAGTGTTAGTCATGCCCATGTCAACGTCCCTTTTTGAACTTCGAAAAAAAGATGCAATACTCTGCGATTTACCACTGGACTATATTCACAGCATTTGAATCTAAAGAGGTTACAAGTACCAGAAATACGATTACGGTGACTATTGTATGTCGTTTCCCCCCACATGGCCTCTTTCTTCTATTCATAACCTTTACCATAGACCTATTGTCTCTGGGAGACCAAATACCTTGTGAAGTAATATTGATTCAATAAGATTTGTATTACTAATTAGTCAGGGGGTCTAATGATGCAGGAGAATATGAGTTGTGTACTCCCTTTGAAAATGAAGGGAACAAAATACAGCCAGTCTGAAAGATATACTAGCAGCTCCTATGGTCTTCAGCCATAGAAGGGATAGCTTATCCAGGGCAATTCCTGTGCCGTTGCCACTGTCTCCACAAAAAGAGCATCTGTAGAGGGGCTGTGAAATTGTAAGTAGCCCCAAAGACACAATCGAGCTATGTGAGACCTATGATGCACAGGGTCCCTCTTGGCCCTCATATGTTGAAGACATGGAGCTGAACGCTCTGGGGGATGTAACAATCAGCTCAGTGTTGCCAGTTACAACTGTTGCATCTAAAGGGGTGCAAATCAACCGTTCTTTCATCAGTACCGCACCTATCTTCCTATGTGGTGAAAGCACTATGTTGGCCCTGTCCCAACATCTGAGGGAGGAAGGGGCAGTGGAAGAAGGAATTGGGGATACTATAGCATCAACGATACCTCTGTATGCAAAGTTAAACGACATCAATACGTTGATGGAGGCAATCCTAAATTTTAAAGATTCCTTGTTGCAGGAATTAGAATTACATACAGTTTACCTGAAAGATCTAAGCCGCTCTCGGAGTACTATATGTATAAATAAAAATGGCACTCTCAAGGAGGGCCTTGATAATGTCTTCAAAGCAGTTCATACTTGTGCTGGGTTGATGGACGCTGTCCGGAAAGGATGTGAGATGGGAAAGGATGTAATCTCTGGAATCAAAGAAGTGTTTATCGCTCCTGTCAAAGACACTCCCTTGGGTACCAGAGATGAAGAAGGACAGTGGTCTTTTGCGATTGTTGCATCGAAAAATATATATATATATTTTTTAAAGGGAAAAATGGCCTCAAATACCTTGTCTCGCAAATATCTGCATGGGGTGGCCTTTCAGGAACTGCAGGAATACTACTCTTCAGGGAATACTCTGGGGGGGCGGGTGGAGCCAGGGGAGGAACGGGAGGGGAGGGGCGCTGAGTGTGGAGATATGAGTGACTGTGGGGTAATTGATGGTCCACAAAAAGAAGTTTCAGACCCTATTGATCTAACAGTGATATTGTCATGCATGCTGGACGTGGTCCTACCTCCTACGCTCGTAGAACAGCTAGACCGTTCTATTCCAAATGGCGGTTGTTCGATACGTTGCCGGGAAAACGACGTTTGCACTTTTCACGTCGCTAACTTCACGTGTATTCTGCTTCGTCACGTGAACTACGGCATTACGTATATAAGCAGCGTGGAAACTTCACTCGCTGCTTCTGATCGAATCATTTGGCGTTGTGTAGCTGAACCTCCGATCTGCATCCTTGCAGGTTACTACAGCTACTTTTTGGGCCTTCTATAGCGTGTTTTCCGCCACACGCTGATTCCTGGAGCTGTTTGGTTGCGTGTAAATCCACACGCGCACGCTATCTTCAAGCACGGCTGGCGTGGACTGCGTGAATCCTGCTCGCGTGTAAATCCACACGCGCACGCTATCTTCAAGCACGGCTGGCCTGGACTGCGTGAATCCTGCTCGCGTGTAAATCCACACGCGCACGTTGTCTTCAAACGCGGCTGGCCTGGACTGCATGAATCCTGCTCGCGTGTCAATCCACACGCGCACGTTGTCTTCAAACGCAGCTGTCCTGGGCTGCGTGAATCCTGTTCGCGTGTAAATCCACACGCATATTTTATCTTCAAGCGCTGCTGGCCTGGACTGCATGAATCCTGCTCGCGTGTAAAATCCACACGCGCACGTTGTCTTCAAACGCGGCTATCCTGGGCTGCGTGAATCCTGTTCGCGTGTAAAATCCATACGCGCACGTTGTCTTCAAACACGGCTGTCCTGGGCTGCGTGAATCCTGTTCGCGTGTAAAATCCACACGCGCACGTTGTCTTCAAACACGGCTGTCCTGGGCTGCGTGAATCCTGTTCGCGTGTAAATTCACACGCATATGTTGTCTTCAAGCGCTGCTGGCCTGGACTGCGTGAATCCTGCTCGCGTGTAAAATCCACACGCGCACGTTGTCTTCAAACGCGGCTATCCTGGGCTGCGTGAATCCTGTTCGCGTGTAAAATCCACACGCGCACGTTGTCTTCAAACACGGCTGTCCTGGGCTGCGTGAATCCTGTTCGCGTGTAAATCCACACGCATATGTTGTCTTCAAGCGCTGCTGGCCTGGACTGCGTGAATCCTGCTCATGTGTAAATCCACACGCACTCTTTGTCTGCAAGCGATGTTGGCCTGGACTGCGTGAATCCTAATCGCGTGTAAATCCACACGCACACGCTATTTTCTTCGCGGCTGTACAGAACCGCGTGTACTTTGTTTATACCATAAAAAGGGCGCTATTTCCAACTCCTGCACCTGTGATATTAACAGGGGGATTGATTCATTTCTATACTTTACGTGGGAAGGAAGCTTTTCAAGGATTATTGGAAGGTGACAGTGAACAGTACTTTGGACGCTATCCTGTGGTGCATCAACCCGGTATCTAGCGTGAGCCTCGTTCCGTTCGGGATAAGTCTCCCTTACTAATCTTCCCTTCCTTGTTGTTTGTTCTACCTTGGATTTCCTCAAGAGACTCTGCTGGATTCTTCTGCCCTAGACTTAAGGTCAGTGTGTGCATTCATGTCATTTTCTGTTCCATCATACTCAGGTTGGGGCAGTTATTTATGATACTTTATTTTGTTCTAGGTTGACTTCCTATACCTTACCCACGCCCTTTCCAGTAATCCATCGCTCTGCCTGTTTTACCAGTCAGAGAGTTGTATCATTTGGAAGGTCTTAACTTGACTTCACAACTATCAAATCGTGTGAACAGGGATCCGGAAGACCCTACCACCTGTATCCTTTTGAGTATCGTATCCTTTTCAGTTAATACTTTAGTGCTCTCTGACAGAATCAGAAGCCATGGAGGGTACGGATCCTTTAGCTGTTTTGACTCAGTTGATCAGCGATTTGAGAAATGAAATGGTTACGGCACAGGACATGTTACGGCACCGTATGGACGTTATGCAAGACGCCATGCACGGTAGTCCTCAGGGAGCACAGGTTCCAATGGCCACTGCATCTGGATCTGGGACTATGACACCCCCACAGGAAACTATTAATGTGGTTATGCCCACTCAGTTTCCCTTGGCCCCTCCGGAACGGTTCACTGGTGATCCCAAAACCTATAGAACCTTCGTTAATCAGTGCCGACTCCATTTTCTTTGCCGTCCTACATCTTTTCCTGACCTAACCACAAAAGCAGCATTCGTGCTTTCCCATTTAGGGGGCACAGCTGCTGCTTGGGCTAACCCTTTGTTGGAAACAAATAGCCCTTTGTTGTACGACTGTGACGATCTCTTGGCTGCTATGAGTAAAGTCTTTGACATGCGTTATGCTACTCAAGCCATGGATCTGGAGTTACTTAATCTACAACAAGGCAATCAACCTCTTTTGCCTTACATTGCCCGGTTCAATCAACTAACAGCCGAAACTCAATGGCCTGACGGCAAGAAAACGGCTATTTTCTACAAGGGTCTTTCAGAAGAACTGAAAGATGCCTTATCTACAGTTCCGGTGGTTCCTACGGGATTCACAGAGTTGCTCGATTTGGTTCTACAAATCGATGCCCGAAGGAATGCTCGGAAAGGAGAGAAAAAGCCCTTCATACAAGCCTCGGTGCGTTCAGAGACACCGGCAGTCCTCTCGAACGACCCCGAACCCATGCAGATTGGCGCCGTGAGAGGCCGGTTGTCCAATGCAGAACGAGAGAACCGAAGAAAGAACCATTTATGTATGTATTGCGGTTCATCCGAGCATTTATTGGCGACGTGTCCTAAAAAACCCATCAAGCGTTCGGGAAACGCCAAAACTCGACAATAGCAGGAGTCCCTATGTCGAGTGTTTCATCGGACTCCAGTACCATTCCTAATCACGCACCCGTAATTGTTGAGGTGACGTTACGTTGTGATGAACGAGAATTGATTTCCAAGGCCATGGTTGATTCCGGAGCCACCAACAATTACATAGACATCACATATGCCAAGAACTGTTCCATACCCCTTGTAAACAAAAAAAACCTGAAACGGTTAATACCGTGGACGGATCTGTGTTGACTTCTGGTATGGTAACCCAGGAGACGGTATCTGTTCAGATGACATTATCGAATAATCATTCGTAAGAAATCGTCTTCGATGTCATAGCTGCTCCGCAGTACGAAATCATACTTGGTCTTGCATGGTTAACCCTTCATAATCCCGCCGTTGACTGGGTTTCGGGATTGCTCCAGTATCCTTCGATTCATTGCAATGAACATTGCTTTACCAGTCAGGAGGTGTCAAACAAGCAACACATATTGGCCTCTATGGGGGGAGCTTCAACTATCAGCGTGGTACATCAAAGCGACACTACCATACCATGCGAATACGCTGAGTATGCTGATGTCTTTGATAAAGGCCAGGCAGAACTATTGCCTCCCCATCGACAGTATGACTGTCCTATTGAATTGATTCCTGGTGCCAAAATCCCTACAGGTTGTTTATATTCACTGACCCCAAAAGAAGACGTTGTGTTGAAAGAATACATTGACAAAGCTTTAGCGATGGGTTTCATACGGCCATCACAATCACCTGCTGCGTCTCCTCTATTCTTTGTTCCGAAGAAAGAGGGAGATCTAAGGCCTTGCATTGATTACAGGGCACTTAACGACATCACCATAAAAAACCAATATCCTTTACCACTGATAAACGTTCTATTGGATCAATTAGGTACTTCCAGTTACTTCACCAAATTGGACTTGCGAGGAGCATACAATTTAGTTCGCATTCGTGAAGGCGACGAATTGAAGACCGCTTTCAAGACACGGTATGGTCTTTATGAGTATTTGGTGATGCCTTTTGGTCTGTGCAACGCTCCCGCCACTTTTCAATTCTTCATGAATGATATATTCAGGGACATAATGGACCAGTTTGTGGTGATTTATCTGGATGACATTCTGATCTATTCATCATCTTTTTCGGAACACGTCAAACACGTTTCTACAGTCCTACAAAGACTCAGGGAGAACCTTCTTTATGTGAAAGCCGAGAAATGCGTCTTTCATTCACAGGAAGTGGAATTCCTGGGTTATGACATTACCAATCTAGGTGCTCGAATGAGCCGTTCCAAGGTGAAGGCCATATTGAATTGGCCTATTCCGCACAATGTCAAGTCATTACAGTCTTTCTTAGGCTTTGCGAATTTTTATCGCAGATTTATTCATTCCTTCTCCAAAACAGTAGCTCCTTTGACGGCTTTAACTAGTTCCAAAGTTCCTTTCTGTTGGAACCAAAATGCCCAAGCATCATTCGAAAAGTTGAAGGAAGCATTTACCACTGCACCCGTGCTTCAACATCCAGATCCAGATCGCCAGTTTATCGTTGAAGCGGATGCATCCAGTGTCGCCACTGGAGCGGTACTCTCACAAGTTTGCACAGAAACCAAGGAGGAGCACCCAGTGGCTTTCTTCTCTCGCAAACTTACCCCATATGAACGAAATTACACCGTCACTGAGCGGGAATTGCTGGCTATCAAGGATGCCTTCCGAGAATGGCGTCATCATCTTCTTGGGGCCAAACATCTGGTGTTGGTGTACTCTGACCATAGAAATCTTCAAGCATTCAAATCTATGAAATGCCTTACGGCCCGACAGGCCAGATGGCATGTCTTTTTTGCCCAATACGATTTCCAGGTCACATATTGTCCTGCCCGAGAACACGTTAAGTCGGACGCGTTGTCTCGTATGAGTGAAGAGGCGAAGGAAGAAGCACAAGTACAAAATCAGTTGTTGGCAGATCATGTAATATGTAGTTGTTCTGTTCAACCATCCTTAAAAACCGAAGTACAAGAGTGGGTGAAAAAACATCCACAAGTTATCCAGGATATGAATCTGGACGTACATAACGGTTTACCATTCACACAAGGAGTGCTCTACCTACCGACGTCTTCAACGCGGAATAAAGCCCTCAAGTGGAATCATGATTCCTTGATCGCAGCCCATCCTGGACGGAAGAAAACACTAGAGCTGCTCAAAAGATGGTGCTGGTGGCCATCCATGTCAAAAAATGTCATAGATCATGTATCAACTTGTTCTGTATGCATCCAATGTAAAAACACTCCTGGTAAACCAGTGGGCTTACCCCAGTCCCTACCTGTCCCTAACAAACCATGGGACATGATATCTATGGACTTTGTGGTAGAACTCCCACCAAACCAGGAGTACGATACCATATGGGTTGTAGTGGATTATTTCACTAAATTGGCTCTTTATATTCCCTGTATTGGTTTACCAACCGCTGCTGTTCTGGCTGACCTATTCATCCAACATATATTTCGTTTCTTTGGTCTACTGTCAGTAATCATTACGGACAGGGGCTCACAGTTTGCGTCACGCTTTTGGAGAGCACTAACATCTGCATTACTGATTGATGATAGAATGTCCAGTGCTTATCACCCTCAAACTGATGGACAGACCGAAAGAGTCAACTGCACTATGGAACAATATCTGCGGTGTCTGTGTCTGCAGTACCAATCGGATTTGCTCACGGTCCTGCCGGCAGCAGAATTCGCCTATAACAACTCCTATCATAGTGCCATAGGCACTTCACCGTTCTATGCGCTTTATGGACAACACCCCCGATAAATACCTTTGGATTCCAGCTTGTCTTTGGATACTCCTGCCGCAGGCCGTACTTTTCGTGATCTGAAGAAATTACAGAGGAAAGTGAAGCAGCAATTGGAGCAGGCTAAAAGACGCGACAAGTTCTATGCCGATGCTCATGGAGTACCCGCACCTGTCTACAAGGCTGGTATGAAAGTATGGCTGTCCACTAAGAACTTGAGAATTCCAGGCAAAAAGAAATTATTGCCTAAATACATTGGTCCGTATGTAGTGCTCCAAGTAATTAATCCGGCTGCTGTCCGTCTGGCTTTGCCACAACGATGGCGAGTGCATCCCGTATTCCACGTGTCACTCATTAAGCCATGTTCTGAAGCTACTAGATTGCCTGTACGGCCTGTTGCTATTTCTGTGCGGGGTTCAGATGAGTACGAGGTACAGGACATACTGGATATGAGACTACGTTCTGGTAGGCCGTTTTATCTGGTGGACTGGAAGGGCTATGGTCCCGAAGATAGGTCCTGGGAACCTCTTTCTAATATTCATGCTCCTGCTTTATTGAAGCGTTTTCACACGAGAAGGGGAGAGGTTGCCCCTTTGGGGGATGGCACTGTCATGCATGCTGGACGTGGTCCTACCTCCTACGCTCGTAGAACAGCTAGACCCTTCTATTCCAAATGGCGGTTGTTCGATACGTTGCCGGGAAAACGACGTTTGCACTTTTCACGTCGCTAACTTCACGTGTATTCTGCTTCGTCATGTGAACTACGGCATTACGTATATAAGCAGCGTGGAAACTTCACTCGCTGCTTCTGATCGAATCATTTGGCGTTGTGTAGCTGAACCTCCGATCTGCATCCTTGCAGGTTACTACAGCTACTTTTTGGGCCTTCTATAGCGTGTTTTCCGCCACACGCTGATTCCTGGAGCTGTTTGGTTGCGTGTAAATCCACACGCGCACGCTATCTTCAAACACGGCTGGCGTGGACTGCGTGAATCCTGCTCGCGTGTAAATCCACACGCGCATGCTATCTTCAAGCACGGCTGGCCTGGACTGCGTGAATCCTGCTCGCGTGTAAATCCACACGCGCACGTTGTCTTCAAACGCGGCTGGCCTGGACTGCGTGAATCCTGCTCGCGTGTCAATCCAGACGCGCACGTTGTCTTCAAACGCGGCTGTCCTGGGCTGCGTGAATCCTGTTCGCGTGTAAATCCACACGCATACTTTATCTTCAAGCGCTGCTGGCCTGGACTGCGTGAATCCTGCTCGCGTGTAAAATCCACACGCGCACGTCGTCTTCAAACGCGGCTATCCTGGGCTGCGTGAATCCTGTTCGCGTGTAAAATCCACACGCGCACGTTGTCTTCAAACACGGCTGTCCTGGGCTGCGTGAATCCTGTTCATGTGTAAATCCACACGCATATGTTGTCTTCAAGCGCTGCTGGCCTGGACTGCGTGAATCCTGCACGCGTGTAAAATCCACACGCGCACGTTGTCTTCAAACGCGGCTATCCTGGGCTGCGTGAATCCTGTTCGCGTGTAAAATCCACACGCGCACGTTGTCTTCAAACACGGCTGTCCTGGGCTGCGTGAATCCTGTTCGCGTGTAAATCCACATGCATATGTTGTCTTCAAGCGCTGCTGGCCTGGACTGCGTGAATCCTGCTCACGTGTAAATCCACACGCACTCTTTGTCTTCAAGCGCTGTTGGCCTGGACTGCGTGAATCCTAATCGCGTGTAAATCCACACGCACACGCTATTTTCTTCGCGGCTGTACAGAACCGCGTGTACTTTGTTTATACCATAAAAAGGGCGCTATTTCCAACTCCTGCACCTGTGATATTAACAGGGGGATTGATTCATTTCTATACTTTACTCTACGTGGGAAGGAAGCTTTTCAAGGATTATTGGAAGGTGACAGTGAACAGTACTTTGGACGCTATCCTGTGGTGCATCAACCCGGTATCTAGCGTGAGCCTCGTTCCGTTCGGGATAAGTCTCCCTTACTAATCTTCCCTTCCTTGTCATTTGTTCTACCTTGGATTTCCTCAAGAGACTCTGCTGGATTCTTCTGCCCTAGACTTAAGGTCAGTGTGTGCATTCATATCATTTTCTGTTCCATCATACTCAGGTTCGGGCAGTTATTTATGATACTTTATTTTGTTCTAGGTTGACTTCCTATACCTTACCCACGCCCTTTCCAGTGATCCATCGCTCTGCCTGTTTTACCAGTCAGAGAGTTGTATCATTTGGAAGGTCTTAACTTGACTTCACAACTATCAAATCGTGTGAACAGGGATCCGGAAGACCCTACCACCTGTATCCTTTTGAGTACCGTATCATTTTCAGTTAATACTTTGGCGCTCTCTGACAGATATTCCCTGGATATGAAGAGGGCAACAATAGATTGACAGATGACCTGAAACAAAATCAAATGGGTTGAAGGGGCTATAGGAAGTCAAAGAATGAGGCTGAGTTAGTAAAGCAAACCTATAGTATTTTTAACCAGCAATTGCCACAGAGGTTGACCTCCAAAGAGGTAAGCAGTGAGTGTCTGCTAAGAAAGGGGGAAAAGGGGAGTGCTGTGAAGGAAGTCTGTCCACCTGTAATCAGCACTTATTTCCAGCCGGGTCAGTCCTAGGGCTCTCCTACTCTGCCAGGTGGGGAAAGATGGAGGGTGAATTGGTCCAATCTGATTTCTGGGACTCTGTGTAATGCTCATGATCCTCAGATACAGTATGTTGTAGTAGAATAACAAGATGCAAGAACAAATGCCATGCCGTTCTAGAATCTGAGGTGAGAAGTATGCTCCACGACATCTTGGCTAAACGGTGCACGACAATTGAGCCTGAAAATATTGAGAGGGAGGAACCATTGGTACGTTTTGCTCATAGGAATCACATATCACCACTTGTACAACAGCAGTTTAACTCATTAATGGATACGGCCGGGATGGAGCAGATCAATTAAAAAAATGCTGCCCCTAGGAGTTTTGAGAGAAAAATGTGGCAGGGAGCGGAGGACTTGAAGGATATAAGGGACTACCCACTCAGGTTAAGAGAAACAATTTTTCTGGATCTAACAAGTGTGATCCTAAACTATCTGTTTTTGATGAAGGAGGGCCAGACTCCTTACATAGATTGTGTATCCTAGCTCTTTTTGAGGAAATACTGGTGCTTCGATTGATTTCGTCTACTGACATTAAACTCATGGACTTTATTCATCCACGCAGGTACGATTATGTAGGCCTGGTAATTCCCCTCACCTTTTGTGCAGTCTATACTTCTCAAAGAGACAAGTAACCTCCAGAAATACGGTTATGATGTAACTATAGGGAAGAGAGTAGTCTGTAAGTAGTCGGAAAGGGGTGAGACTCAAGAGCAAGGAAGGCCCTCAATTGAGGGTCCAAACTGGCATTGGTTAGCATTATCATTGAAGGACTCGATTGCTCAGCTAAAGACCTTGAGCCAGTCACTTTAGGGTTAACTCATGCTTCTCTTTTATATCATGGAATGTGAGAGGCTTTAGACAACTACTATCCAACGATGCTTTATGCAAGTACTTGAAAAGTTTTGACCTAATTATTTTACAAGAGACATTGGCAAAAACAGTTTAATACTGGATGGCTATGTGATAATTAACCTCCCGGCATGTTCAGGGCTGAGAGGACGTCCTATGGGCGGTCTTGCCATTGCCAGTAGACAGGGGAGCAATTTTAGAAAAATTGGGGAAAGGCGGATCAAGAAGATACTTCTGGTGACTGCCATAAAAATACACAATGTATCGGGTATAACATCCTTACTTTTAATAAATATCTATTGGAACCCAGGGGCAAAATGTGGATACTGCTCTGGACCCCAAGTCCATTGATTGAGGACTGGGTAGTAAATTTGGCCGGGAGGAGAGATCCTACTAGCGGGAGATCGAAACGCTGATTGGTGGGAACAGCAACAATGCCTTGGAGTATCTCATGATGAGTCCAAATATTGTGACCCATAAACGGAAAATTGTTCACGGTATGCAATGGCTGAATTTTGCAGAAAGCTGGGGCCTGTATTTAATCATTGAAGACGATAACCCTACATGGTCTGCTAGGGGCCAAACTCTGTCATTGATTATGTGTTTCTGTCACATCAATTGTTCTCTAGAATAATGGATTTTGGGGGTGTGGCTAGGTAGCACGCCATGGAGCTGTGACTGCTGTGAGCTCCGCAACAGGGCGCTCGATCTGCTAACATAATTCCGAGAATATGCACCCGATCTTCTCTAACCCAGGCTTCGCTGCATGAACTGAGGGCGAAACTGCAACACAGAGCTGTAAGTGAGGCGTTCCAGCCCCGGATGCCCGACCGGCACGGAGGGAAACATGGCGGCCAGCGCGCCTGGGCTGTGGGGGCTCTGACCTCGCACTTCATAGCACCTTTAATGTGAATGACAGGTGCTCCTGTTTGGTCCGCCAACCCGCTAATCGCGTCAGTTGTATGAAAGAAAGAACCATCCTACGCTCCCATGCAGGGCACTTTACGGCTGTGCCTCGGAACTTGTGGAACGTCGTGCCTGCAGAGCCTGGCTGGGCACGAAGGTGAGCGGTGGGAGGCGATGCCGCACTGACGGCATCCTGTCCCCTGGTGGTCGCGACGCTTGCGGGCTGCCTGGGTGTGCAGCAGAGGTGTCAGGGTGCGGCGTGGGACTGTCTTTGGGCCACAAGCTTTTATAGCCGGACCGGGGGAGATGCATAAACAAATACGGGGAGCGGACTCTCCCCATCCATATCTGTGGAACGGCCTTCTGCGGGCCCCTTCCTCCGCTCCTCTGAGCACGGAGAGCTTGTGATCGTTAAGCAGGCCCGAAGAAGGCCAACACCCCTTGGTCATGAGCCGTTCATTCCCCCCCTGCATAACAGCTGAATAGCCCAGAGGGCTCTCTAGAGAGAGTGAGGGAGGAGCCAAGCACAGGTGGACTGGATAGGGGGCCCGTTCTCCTGCACTGGCACCTTTGGCAGCCCGGACCTCCTCCAAGATAGTATCATACCTTCTCCCCCTGCATAAGTGGGGCTCCTGCTGCGACGGGGGCATTTGTTAGCTGCACCGAGGCCCAGAGTGGAGCGCGATCGCCGAAGCAACCCCTTCATCAATAGCTCTGGAATCCATTGGCCCTGGTTCACAATGCCCAAAGTGGGGGTGAAAGGGAGGCCAGCAGACATCACAACGTTCTTAACCCCTCAAGACTCGGGGAAACCAGTGGTGCAGGCCGTGAGAGCCGAGGTCCACTCGCCCCACTGGAGCCAATTCCCCCCTGACCCTGTACTCTCCAGAACGGATCTCTAGGACATGCTGAAGGCATTCAAGCAGGACATCACGCATGAAATGAAACAAGAAATAAAAACCTTCAAAGACTCCCTGTCCCGATCAATTGCAGACCTGAACTCTCATCTACTGGGCCTAGAATCTCGCATAAATGACAGCAATGTGAACTGGCACAGGGCCATGCAGAACTGGCGTAGAGAGTAGATGGGATTGAGGAGCACCTTGAAGACATCTGGGCAAAACAAGCAGATCCAGAGAATAGGTTGAGAAGGGACAATGTCCGCCTAAGAGGGGTTCTGCACCACATTTCAGACCAGGATTTAGCGGCATATGTGAGCTCTCTCCAAGTCGTTGCTTGACCTTCCGGATGCTGAGGAACTAATTTTAGACAGGACCCATCGGGTCTATTCCTCTGTCCAACAGAATCTGCTGCCAGATGTCTTCTCTTGTGTGCATTTCTACCACCAAAAAGAGGTGATCATGGCCGCGGCCCAGATGTCGGAGCCGGTGATGTTCTGGTGGGCCTCCCTCACTTTATTCCAGGATCTCTCGCCTTATGCCCTAGCTAATCGTTGGCACCTGCAAAAGATCACGTCATGGCTTTAGTAAAAAAAAATCGCTGGGGGTTTCCTTGCAAATTGGTCTTTGATTACCGCAATCGTCACTCCACTATCGGCTCAGAAGAGGAGGCTAGAGAACTTATGGAAGAGGTGAACAACACCAGCAGTTCGGAAGTCGGAGAACCGGATGATCCCCAATTTGAGCCTACCCCTAGAGATAAGAGGAGGCAACTGAGGGGGGGACATACATCAGCATCTCAGCCAGCGGCATCAAGGGCCGAACCGGAATCCCTGCGACCCCCAGACTGAGCCTCTTACACCTGTAACTGTTCCTTAGCAGCAATAGTTTCAGAACTGGTGGGGGGGGGGGTAGCCGCCTGTGATGGTTCTGCAGGAAACCTACCTAGTAATTGGGTCCTATGGCCCTCGGGGGATCACCAACCATTTTATGCATATTTCTCAAAGACGCTGAGGGGGTTTGCTGAAGGTGACATCAGTATGGGCAGGGACTTCAATGCAGTGATTAATCAACTGGTCGATAAGTCTCTACCGCCGACGGCCCATGAAAGGAAAAACTTCATAGTCCTCACCACACTACTGCGCGAACACCAATTAATTGAGGCATGGCACGTTTTCCACCAGGATGAGCGTGATTATATCCTTTTCTCGGCAGTCCATAAGGGATTCTCCAGGCTGGATATGTTCTTCCTCTTCAACACCCTAATCCCACAAGTACTTAATATTGAGATTTCCCCAAAGGCTTTATCAGATCATGCCCCCGTAATGCTCGCGGTGGCCCCGCCCTACCCAGACTCCCAACACAAACCCTCTTATGGCGCATTCATGATTTTCCATTGGGGGACCCTTTGGTTCGCTCCCACATTTCCGCAGCAATCAAGCTCTACTTTTCAGAAAACAACACTGGTGATGTGGAAGTGGACACCTGTGGTTACCCGGGAAGGCGGTTATTCGGGGGTGTATCATAGATCAATCAGCGGTGCGGGGAGAACAAGGAAGCTGCTCCAGTCTCATCTGGAGGAGGAGCTTCGAGGAAAAGAGCACACAGGAAGAATGGGTCCTGGTGCTCACTTCGGGACTTGTGTGTAGCACGGAAAGCCCTAGAAACGCACCACATGGGTTGTGTAGCGCATTCCTTGTTGCTTACAAAACAATACTTTTACGCTAAAGGGAATAAGGCCAACAAGCTGTTAGCTGCAAAACTTAAAAAGAGGGCTAGGCGCAATTATATAGAGGCTCTGCGAGACATTAATGGTCAGCGCGAGACTTCAGAAGAGGGTAAGCTCTTCCAGATCCTACGGGAAACCTTAGAAGCGCCCATCACCGACCAAGAGGTTTTACTGGCAATTCACTCAATTCCTGCGGTTAAGGGCCCGACAGCTTCACTAACAAATTCTATAAAACATTTAGCTCGGAATTGGTCCCTCACTTGACCAAGCTGTTTAACTCCTTCACCTCTGAAGCTGTAAAGCACACCATGGTGTTACTCTTGAAACCGGGGAAGAACCCAGTGGCGTGTGCATCTTATCGCCCAATAGCTTTGCTCAACACTGACGTGAAACTCTTCAGTAAAACTGTGGCGCAGCGGCTTGGCTACTTATTAATAAGGATCAGGCAGGCTTCATACAAAATCTGTCAGCCCACGATAATATCCGCCGAGTGATTGATCTCATAGCCTTGGCCCCTCAAATTCCAGGAAAGCTATCAATATTGTCCCTGGATGCCCATAAAGCATTTGATAGTATGTCCTGGGACTATCTGAGGATGGTACTCCCGGGCTTCAGGTTTGGTCCGCGTTTCACCAAACTTTGGTGAAGTTTGTGAACTTTCAGTTTCCGGCTACTTGCGTTAGGGTTAACTCGTGGTGGTGCTCTTTGATTTCCTTGAGTAGGCGGACCAGACAGGGATGCTCTCTTTCTACCCTAGTATTTGCTTTAGCTATGGAACCCCGAGCACAAAGAATCTGCCTCCACCCTGGAGTCCAAAGCTTCAGCTATAAGGGGGCGTGGGGAGAATGCCATAAACTGCCATTGTAAGCATATGATGTATTATGCTTTCTAAAGGACTTGGTCACCTCACTTCCGGTTTTCATGGACCTGTTGGCTAAGTTTACAGGGTTTGCAATAAACCAGGGGAAATCTATAGGCATTGGCCTGACAGAAACACTGGCAACCCTACGGGCAAGATTCCCATTTCGATGGTCGGACACAGATATCTCCTATCTGGGGGTACACTTAACCCCCACCTACTCCGGCCTGCTGAAGGCTAATGTCCCGGAGCTATGGCGAGAAGCCAAAGAACTGCTTCAAAGCTGGCATTCTCAGCAAATCTCGTGGCTAGGCCGAATTTGCACAGTCAAGATGACACTCCTCCCAAAACTGCTGTACATTTTTCAGGCGCTACCGGTGCTTATCCCGGAACGGGAGCTACTTGACCTATAGCAAGCGGTGGAGCGGTTCATTTGGCATCGCAAAACACCACGGATTCCATGCAAGATTCTCACACAAGGGAAACTTCTGGGTGGCCTAGGCTTGCCATCGATTCCACGGTCTTACCGGCTGCTCAAGTAGCAGAAATGCTGGGCTGGGCGGGGAGGGTGAAGCTCACAAAATGGAGAGACATTGAACAATTCGCTTCTCACTTCCCACTGGGTCATCTTCCGTTCCTCTCCAGGGAGGCACGGCGCCAGTGCGACACCATGCTGATTACCACCCTAGCGACACTTCAGAACTGGGACAAAGCTTGCTCTCAGAAGGGTTTTAAATCGGACTTGGGCCCATTCTCACTGATTACCCAAAATGCAGCATTCACCCCGGGTCTGCAAGTAAGAGCCTTCCAGCTCTGGAATTCTGGTGATCTGCTGAGATTGCGGGACCTCTACAGTGATTCAGGGCCTCTGACCTTTATAGAGTGCAAGGAGAAGTTCAACCTGCCTGAATCTGAACGTTTCTGCAATGGCCAATTGTGTCATTGAGTGACTAATGCAACAGTTTGACAGGTTGGAACCGGCCCCCAACAGGCAAGTATTAGAAGGGCAAAAAACACATAGGCCCTCATTACAAGTCCGGCGCTGGACCATGGTGCTATTAGCACCATGGTCCATGCCGGAGTCCGGCATGGTGGATGGCGGAATTACCGCCCCATTCCAAGGTGAGTGGGGCGGTAATTCCCCATTCACCATTTGCCCTTCCCCATTCCCATTTTTGCCCCATAGGGCATAATGGGGATGGGGAAGGCGCTAATTATGGCACCGTAAATGACGGTGCCGTAATTAGCACCAAGGTCGCTTAGCGCCTTGGACTTTAACGCCTGCAAAAAGCAAGCGTTAAAGTGTGAATCAGGCGTTAAGGGTTAACGGCGCCGACGGCGCCGTTAAACCCTTAACGCCTGACTTGTAATGCGGGCCATAGACTATCAGCATGTTATAAGCTTCTGAAAAATGCCAAGCCAGAGGAAAGGTTCCCTTACATGTCGGCATGGGAAAAGGAATTTGGCATGGAAATTTCAGGGGAGTCCTGGTCAAGGATATGGACTAGAGCTCATAAAAGCTCGAGTTGCACCCTGGTGAAGGAGGGGGCGCTCAAGGTATGTTTCCGTTGGTATCTCTCCCAGCAGCGCTTGCACGCAATGCACCCCACCTACTCCGATAGATGCTGGCATGGATGCGGGCAGCCGGGTGACCTTGCTCACATGTGGTGGCATTGCCCTGTAATACAGTCATTTTGACTGGAGGTTCGCCCTAAAATCAACGAGCTCACGGGCACCCAGCTCCCCATGGACCTGCTGGTCCTACTGCTAGGTCACGCCCCTGAAGATGGCTCCTTCCTTATGTCGGAAGCTAGGGCTGACCTAATCTCCCAACTACTGATGGCAGCCCGAATCACCAGGACACGCTATTTGGAAGGTAGCAGAGGGGACCGTACATTGCCTATTGTTGGGTGAAAGTGTGGGAATTGATGGGGATGGAGAAACTATCAGCACTAGTGGCGGAACCGATGCCTAAATTCTTACACACAAATGGGGGCCTTTCCTGGAACATGTGGCTGATAAAGAGCAAATGTTTTTCCAACCATTACTCTTGGAGCACCTTATTAAACCATTAACTAATAAAGTCGGAATTCACTGCAGGTGTTCTACAGGGCGGTCAAGCTTAGGCATCACGCCGAAGGCAATGTGTTACTTTCCTAGTTTTTTTTAGTGGGTTTCTTTTCTCTTTCACTTATTTTTCGCTTCTCCTCATTCTATCTCTCTCACTTTCCAGTCAATGGTTAAAATGGCTGTGTTAAGCAAACCGTTAATAATTATGAAAACCGGAATTGTGATGTTATGCTGTAACTTGGCCTTCATAATGTGTTACCTCTGTATTGTATGTATCGGAATGCTTATAATAATACATGTAAAGAAAAAAAAAGATGAATGGATTTTGAGATCAGGTCCATGCAGCACAGCGATCATTCCCATTTATGTCTGCAACTGTGGTGGGTATTAGAGGAGGAAAAGCCTTGAAAGATGTGATTGTCAATGTGAGGGGAAACATACTAAAGTGGACTGCAGATAAGACAGAAAAATGGCAATACTACCATGATGGTAGACTTTATGTCGACATTGTTGGAAGAGAAGTTGATCAATTATTCATTGTCTCATTTTCCATCACATTTGGAAAAACATATGGTAAGGCTAAAGCCTCCCAAAAAGAGGTGGATGGGAAGGTCAGATAATTGTACCCATGAGTATGATCCAAATGTGAAAGAACGTAAAGCGGAATTGCGTGCAGCAATTAGAAAGATCCACGAAGAATCAGGATTGTGTGAGTCATCTAAGGAGCAGGTGCGCAAGCTAAAACAATCCTTCAAGAATTGTGTTAAGTATCAACACTCTGTATTATACCAAAAAGATGGGGAAAGGATGATGGCTTCTTTAAAAGGAAACAACTCAAGAAGCTTCTGGGAATTAATCAACCAGACTGAGGTGAAGCAATCACAGTTGGTAACCAATCCCACTGCAGAGAAGGACTGGTTGCTTCATTTTCAGAACATCTACAAGAAGCTGGGGTCAGTGGCAGAAGCGGCTGATGTCTCTAGATTCGATTGGAATGTAGACATTTCTATGAATAATATCATGAGGATCATTGGGAAATCCAAGTCATCTCAAGCCGGTGGCCCCAATAATTTCAGAAATAGATTATTGAAACAAAATGTGAATCTTTGGGCCAGGATTCTACATATAAGCGCGTATACTATTATACTATATTATATATATACTATTAAGCACTTTGAAACACATTGTGTATTGGCGCTATATAAATAACCTATCATATCATACAGTTCTCCGACATTGTTAACCTTAAATGTATTCCTGTTTTAGGACAAATTTCCCCACGTTATACCTATCTTTAAGAAAGGCTCTAGATTTTCTCCTCTAAATTACAGACCTATTGCCATCATGAACGTAGACTCAAAAATGTTTGCAGCCATCCTATTAGAACATATGTGGTGCTCCAATAATGGAATATTAGATTATTGTCAAATGGTATTCAGAAGGCAAATGGGAACTGATTGTGGGGGTCTGTCTCTTAGTTTTTCTATCGTAATTTCCTAAGAGTTAATGCGGTTATGCTGGCCAGGCAATTAAGGCAAGTAGATAGAAAATTTGGCAAGTCCTCAATGATCCCATCGGGAAATTTATAGAATGGAGGTGCTGCCTAGGCTTTGCTATTGCTTAGAGTTTTTTCCTAAATGAATTCTTCCAGAGTTCAAGACTTTTGAAAGCCTGATTTCGAGATCGATAATATTCCACCTGCCGAAATGTGTACCATTTCAAATAAGAAGATATGAATTGGGACTTCAATCAATGGACAGCATAATTCAATGGGAAAAGGTTGTCCCTTCTGAGGAAGTTTGAAATAGGTACAAAAGGGAATTATTACAGTTTGTTGGGGAGCAGTGTTACTGATGAAGGCTTTATGAAGGACCTTCGTACAGAAGGCTTATTGGTCCTGTAAAATTTGGGGCTGTCTTTAAAAATCCTCATTTCGAATCTTAGGAAGGTAAAACATATGATTGTTAGCAACGATTGGGCTGCTTATCGACAGGCAGCCATGGGCTTTCAACTATATAGCCAAGCAGTGTTGCATCAAAAATTGCATGGGTCTATGGAAAAGTACCTGCAACGATACCCAAATAAAGGGGTTAGGAACAACTTCGTGTTTTTGCTTAAATGTAGTGAAAACCAATCAAATTGTCAATTCGAAATAAATCGGGGAAGAATTAAGGGTTTCTGTAGGCATTGTCAGATTAACTCTGAGGTGAAATCTTTGTTTCATTTACTGTTATATGCACAGCTCTCTAGAATATGAGATTACAATACTTTATTATTATTTTTTTTATTTTATTTAATGTGTCATAGCCATATACTAAAACAATATGATACATATGCATGACTTTTAACACAAGAATCCATGCAGGAAAAAACATTTTTTTTTCAAACTCACTAATCAAAAGATTTTTTTTTTAAAAAATAAGACAGATTGAAATATTACGGAAACAAACTCAAACACATCAACAGAGGGAACACCTCCCCCCAACAAGTCTGTTAAGAGATCAACTACTTCAAACGTCAGGAGTGTTTCATTGCCTGACGACAGTCTGTCCCAAAAGATATCAGAATTCAACCAACCAGGATCGTGAACAAATCTCTTAAATCTTGCCAGTCTCAATGGCCACGTTCCTGGACAGTGTGTAAATAGATGTGTCAATGACTGCCTTTCATTAATATTACACTTCTCACAAATGGAAGAGGGGAAATCCTCATTATTTCGGATTGAGCGAACCTCCAAGGTTAAACACCGATTCAATCTAAATCTCAGAAACTCAGCTCTCGCCCCTGGATCAGGAAACATATTCAGATAATGAGGGAGCCGGGATCTGGGTTTGTGAAAGCGCGTATGTGATGTTGATAGCTTTGCCATCCTCATTTGATTAATCGTCCGAATCCAGTCCCATTGTTACATACGCATTTTGACTTTCTCTGGATCCTGGATAAGAAGATCAGTAGAGCAATCTTATTTCACCAGGATTTCACCACGCTTTAGACTAAGCTCATTTAGAAATGTATTGTCAGCTTTTTTCAGCAGTAATGCTACGTCCTCATATAGCGAGCCCTTTGGAAGGACAAGGATTAACCTAAACATCGATATCCATCTCCACTCCATCATGGCCAACAAAGAGGACAAGCCCAACTCGTATCTTAAACCCCAGATGGGGACACAATTGGGCAGATTTAAAGTCCTCTTCCAAATCTTTGCCTCCAATGTATCCAAATCAGTTTTCGTAGATAAGGGATTCGAATCCAAGCCATAAAGAATTACGGGGGCCACTTTTCCTATGTAAAACCCCACTAAGGGTTGGATGGAAAATTAACACAGTTTGGAGCAATTACCTTATGATCCAAAATCAGAAGAAGATGACTAATTGTTGGAAAGGCTCTGATCACTACCCTCAAATAGGTTAACTCAGTAACCAGTTCGACTTGGTGATTATCCAGTGACCAACTATAAGAGTAAAGTATCTTATTTTGATGTTTAAACAACAGCAGCTTCGATTTTTCAGGATAAATTTGTAGGTCGTTAGTCCGGGCATAATCCGCCAATGCTGATAATAGTCGTTGCAGCCTAACTTGTGAGTGGTCTAAAGCCACGACATCGTCGGCATAGGCCAACCAGTTAAGTTTTGTTTCACCAATCATTGGAATAATGAGTCCTACACCTTGAAGCCATTCACATAGATCTGACATAAAAAGAATGAAGAGGAAAGGTGCAATCAAGCTGCCCTGCCGGACACCTCTCTCGACCCCAATCGGAGTCGACAGTGAGCCTGCGCTAGAGAGCCTAACATGCATCAAAGAATTCTGATGAAGCTCAATTAGAATGGACAGAAGATTGGAAGGGGCTCCCCAGCTGTTCAACTTTCTCCACAAGAGATTTCTATTGACCGTGTCAAAAGCCTGGGACAGGTCAATCCATGCCCCAAACAATGGGGGGGCCACCCTTCATAGTAGATGGTAAACTAATACAGTTTAGAACAAGTCTGTTCAAGGCTGTTGACAATCCTCTTCTGAACCCCGTTTGCTGCTTGGGAATACTATCTTTAGATTTGGCCCATGCCTCCATTTCACTCAAGATCAGACCCACAAAGAATTTACTTTCTGCATCTAAGAGTGAAATGGGGCGATAATTCGAGGCTGCAAGGCGATCCCCCTTCTTATAGATCGGTATTACAATAGATGATCTCCACGACTCTGATATTTTGCCTGAGTGTACAATATTATCGAAAAGGGACTTGAAGACCTTGGCCCAAAGTGTTGGATTCATTTTTAGAAAGAAGTTACTTTAACCATTTGGACCAGCTGCCCTCGAGCCCGAAGATTTCTTTATTCGATTCTCTATGTCTTCACAAGAGTAAGCTAGGGACCAGGCACCCCCCACTTCCATTTTAGGAAGCATCAATTCAGATGGACGATAAACTTCTGAAAAGTGGGTGACCCATACCTGTTCCTGTAGGGTAGTTTCCTGGGTTGAGGGGGATAGATTGTTCAGAGACCCTACTAAAGCCCAGAGATTTCTAGAATTTCGGGACAGCAACGCCCCCAGCATTCTTTCGTCGTCTTGCTGCAATAATTGGTGCCTTTGAGAGCGTACCCAGTTTCTGTACCTATAATTGAGGGCTCTAAGTTGTATATGCAAGTCTTTCTCGTCAAATACCATCCTCTTTAGGCATGCCCTCTCCAAACGTTTAAGCTTTTTCTGTTCAAGAATTTGCACAATAAACAAATGTTTTTGAGTCTTACACTGTTTAGATACTGAATGCACTTCAGGACTCAGATCCCAAAGAAAGGGGACAAATGTGGCAGACTGACAATGTATTGACAACTGAGCTGGTTTCCAGCAGAATTAAGTGATAACTCTTCAGTGTAACATGTAGTATGAGCAAAATCCAAGACCACAGACCACCAACATGTCATGATCATCTCTGTTCCCTTCAATCACCCTAAACTCAATGCAGCTGTTGATGATTGCTCTAGAGACGAGAAGGCCATACCTCTGTGCCAGGTTGGAGCGACCAAGAGGTCCCCTTCCACGTTACCATTCAGTATCACAAGATCCCAATCTGTCATAAAACCATACCAAAGAGTACCATTACTCGCAACAGGTTTAGTTTTCCCCGAAATCGGATCCTTAGAGCACACACACTGAGAGTGTATATCTCCAGCAATTATTAGTTCATCACAGGGAAAAAGGGATGAAAACCCGACAAAGCAATCAGACAGATCTTGTAAATACTCACACATGGGGGTGGCCAAGGGGTTCCAATACAAGTTAACCACCAACCAGTTCAAAACTCCCTGTCCCCCCTTCATCTGAACTCTCACCATCAAAATACCTTGTTTGTTATCAGAAAGCAATCTCGAGGAGCTAAAGACATCATTCTTACAGGCAATCAGTAGCCCCACCTCCCCAGGTCTGCCTCCTCCCAAACCCTGCGCCAACTATTGCTAGGAGGAAAACCCATCAATACCCAGATTAAAAGTCAACCATGTTTCCTGGAAACAGATGAAGTCCGAGTTCAGAACGGTGGATGTTTTTTCCAGGTTTTTTGAAAAGGAAGAATGGCCTGAGTGTTCCAGGAAAGAAGCTTTATCTGTGAGCTAACTAAGTCTCTGTTGAGGCAGGCCCATTTTCTGAAAGACTTGGGAAATGATTTCAGGGGCCATTTCCCACATGTTGTTAGCTTGAGGGGCTCCAATGATCTTGTTATGCGGGTGAGAGCACGCTGGGGGGCCCACAGTTAACCCTAACTGCTTTTGTTTAGGCTGGGGACAAGACCTTGAGACCATTATACCTCTTTCAGCCCAAAGATTCTTAGCCCCCCAAATTGATTCTAGACCCGTTCTTGACTTAAGTACCAGTTACAACCGTATCTGTATTGAAGGGGTGAGGAAAACTCACTCTATTGATATCAAATGAAGAAAAATATTTTAATGATGGTATACGTTTCATTTCTGCCAAAATGGTTGCACAATTCAAAGGTGGATTACCACTCATTTCAAAACTTTCCTGGACAGATAGATTTTTAACCCCGAGACCTGATCCTGAGATTTCGAGGTTTGTTGCAGATTTACTGAACCTCTATTCATTGGGTCTTGGACCCCAACAGGGACGTTTGCCGGCAGCCCAAATGTGAGCCCCAAAGGCTGACGCATAGGAGATGCCGTGCCAGGATTAACTCAAGGCACTGAACATAAGCCGTCATGCTTGAATGTGCCATCAGCCTCCGTGTCAGCCAGTTTTGAGCCAACAGACCTAAGAACGCCTGTCATCTTAATACCATCCCTTGAGCTGGTTTTCAGGAAAATTGGCGCAAGTTTCACTAGTGGAATTTTCATTTTTGATTTAGTTGGCGCCTTCAAAAAAATGGGAGCAATATTTTTCGGTTGAATAATTGGGTCTGTTTGTATCCCCACTGCAACCTTAGGATTTGCCACCAGCTCAAGGGTCTTCTCCCCAGATTCTTTTTGATTTTTCGGGGAGTTTTTTCCCTTTCTTCCTACAGCCTTTTTAGAGGCCTTTGAAGACTCCTCATGGGCCAAGGGGCCTTTTAGGTTTTTGATGAAACGGTTAAGATCTGACGTGCAGTTTTTCTTTTTTTTTTGTTGCCTTTTTTGCTAATTTCACTACTTCAGGCAGGACGCTGTGGCCAACATTCTTGTTTTTTTTTTATTTTCCCATTCGCTTTTCATTTACCTCTTTGGGGCAACAATGCTTCTTCCAAATCCAAGGGCACAGTTGGTGCAGGCACTTCGCCAGGAGCAAGACTGGGCGGCACAAGCTCCACCACCTGCACCAAGCAGAGAAACTCTTCCATCACGGAAGCTGAGTGGAGAGTCATCTAACTCAATCACTGGATTCATGGTTGCCGCTGGTAATAAATCCTGCCTAAAAGTATCCAGGGGAGGGGCGTCCAGTTTCTCTAAAAGACGCCTCACCTCCTCCTTTACCCCACCCCACCGTTCCGTTAAGAGATCCACTTTGGTGATCTGGGCCAAAGAAACCTGGCGCAGTTCCCAGAGGATCTCCAAAACTGAATCATTCAAGGCAGTTTTGATAGCCACCATTGTAGATTAATTAATTTCTAGTTCCTTAGTGATTTCCAGAAGTGTGCCCGACTGCTGATGCACTTCTAGTTTTAGATTTTCGAACACTTGAACCAGTGAGCTCAGAACAAAGTTAAGAGACGTTATGGTGGGAGGTACCAGTTCTGAAGATTTCTCAGTTCCCACAACTTTTTCATTAATCACTGAGCTTATTAAACTTTGAGGAGGTGGACCCATCAGGGCCTCTAAAGTTGCGACATTAGCCCACGTGGCAGATAAAGCATTAAGTGTGTAAGATGACTCCACGATCAGTCTGTTATCCAGCTCCAGCAGGTCTTCGTCCAACACATCACCATTGGAGGGAGAGACTCTGGAGCCTCCCAGGCAGGGATAGCTTACACAAGCCCTCGGTGATAAACCCTGAGCATCCGCCCTCCTATTAGGTGAATGCACCGGGAAATGATTGTCAATAGCCATTTTCATAGATGTCGCCCTCAAGGTGTAATTTTGATTGGAGGGGAGTAAGTCAAGAATAGTGTGAGTTAGAGGCGTCGATTCACACATTTCTGATCTTATCGGGGCAGGCATATCTAACAGCCCAAAATTCGTAGCTAATTGTTGGTCTGAGGGGTAGCTACTATGAGGAATAAATGCACCACCCCCGACTTGTAGGGTTTGAAGGAACATTTCTCTGTAGGAATAATGGATTGAGAAGAGATACTGTCATACTGATACTTTTCCCTTAACAGGCTTGAGCCCAAATCCTGGGGGGCACTCCGGAGATTATACATCCTTGACATTTCCTGTTCTTCGAATAAACACCCCACTTTAAGTTTATCACAAAGTCAAACTTCCTCAAATTGGAGCTAATCACCAAGGACAAAGCAAGGAGTGACCGCCTTCAGGAGGGAAGCGGGGTGTTGTTGTCGTGCACCAATCATAATAGCTTTTGGGTCAAAGGCCTTCAGCCCGCAGTCCCCAAAACCTAGCTGCTCACTAGCTGCTCACGTGCTACAGACAACCGTACACCGCAGCTCCAATCTGCTCCAAACGGCCGCCGAGCCACAGCCCAAAAACTAGTAAGGCGGGAGGTGGGTGTCTGCCCCACCTTGCTCTCGTCACCTGGAATTCAGCAGTACCCCCACAACTCACAGGTCACTCACCCATTGCCCGCTGCGCAGAGCGTTGTGGATAGGGACTGAGCGAGTTCAGTGGGGCCATCATGTGAACTCACTGCACTCGTTAGGCTACCAAGCCAAAATCAAGTCGGGGTGACTTCTTGGAGACTTCAGGAGGACTTCAATCTTGCTCTCACGCTGCACAGCTTCCTGCTCCCACATCTGCCGTGACTGCACACACTCGGATCAGAGCAATCTGAGGAAAGGACCCTATGCCAACAAGATTGTCAAGCCGCACCTCTCTCAAACTCGAACAAATCACAGAGGCTGCTTACGACAATGCTGCTTGGGAATGCTTTTCAATACTTTAGGCCTTTTGTTAGTAACCCTGAATGGGTACCGAGATACTTGTTGTGGTTATCTATGTTTCATGGGGATTCTATGTCCCTAAAGTTAAGAGTGTTGGCATTTTTAAAGAAGGTTTGTGATGTGGAGTAAAATATGCATGTCTTGCTAGGTTTATATGCACTGAAATTGGCTATGGATGGTTTGTTCTTGTATGTTCATTGTACATCTCTTTTTTTATTTTTTATTGTTTATTGGTTTGCTGCCCTCTGTTTTTAAGTAATAGCCATGAAATTGTAAATGTAAAAATGTTCAGCTTTTAAACTAACACACATTAAATTGTAATCACTCACTTGGAATAAAATAAGTTAATGTACAATGTTTAATATGTTCATTTAAATGAACATTTCTATTTTTTTTGTAGAGGTTTTATAAACCAAATACAATTGTTTAATTAAAAAATTAATAAAAAAAATTATTTTCAATGTAAATCTGCAACTACGGTCACAGGGTTGCCTGGGATCAAGAAGCATGGCAGCCATACCTTACAGTTCAACATCTTTTATTTAGTGTTTGTTACAAGATGGGCAAACAGAAATAAAAGCAGGATCTTCACAAACAAATAAAATGATCAGGATGGTTGCTCTCTTTGATGTAGCCGGGTCAAAGACCCTCCCACAGTGTCCTCTCCAGTATTCATGGATTATGTGACATCGGATTGTCCATCACATTCCTCACAGTTCCAAAGGGGGTTTGACACTCCCTTCCTCGTAGATTTGGGTTTTAGGGTGATTTTCACCCTTTTTTCAGTTATCTAGTTTGCGGCTCCCTGGGGTTCTGGATGCAAATGCTTACTTGGGCGCATAGTCTCGAAATCAGGCTGGTCAATTGGAGTCACCTTCAAGGAGTACAGAAGAGGGGCCCTTGTGTTTCTTCTTACCCTGTGCTTCCTTGTTCTTTTCCCCTCATCTCAGATTGCAGGATAACCACCCTTTCCAGTATTTTTCCTCCTCCCAGTTTGGTCCTACCTAGGGGACCCGTTCCAAACAGGTTTCGTGAAGAACTCTGGCACCTCTGTAAACATCATGCTTCTAAGCATAATTAAAAGTAAGATCAGAGAAGGTAGCCCCAGTGTCTTCTTAGCCTTTATTGATTTGACGCAAGCGTTCGACCAAGTGGACCGTGAGAAACTATGGAACAAACTGGAAACCTGAAAGTGTCCAAATTCTATCCAGGGTCCCATAAGAGCTCTGCACTATAATACAAAAATGCGTGTACGTCTCAGCCAGCTGGGTCTTCTGTCAGATGAAATCCTCACCAAAAGGGGGGGGTAAAACAGGGCTGCCCCCTGGCTCCAGCGCTGTTCATTGCCTTCTTCTGTGACTTCAAAGAAAGTGAAACTGCAGTACAATAATTTCCACCGAAAATAGGAGATTCCAGCGTCTCTCGAATGCTCTATGCAGATGACTTGATCCTCCTGGACCAAACTCCTATTAGTCTCCAAAGACAATTGAACAACCTCGCGAACTATATAAGTGTTAACAACTTAGAAATAACCAAGGAAAAAACTAAAATCATGATCCTGGAAAAATCCTCTAAGAAAATTGAAAAACTAAACTGGAACCTGGAAGTCTAAAATTGAAATAGTCCATCAATTCAAGTACCTGGGTGTTATGATTGACAGCTCAAGATTTGAATCGAAAACGCAGCTAGCCCTATGGGACAAGATCCGTAATCTGACATCGCAAACCCGAGCGAAAGATACACATTTTTGGCAGGTTTTCTCTTCTTCCTGCAATACAATTCTATAAAGCAAAGGTGGTTCCATCTATCCTTTATGGGACGGATGCAATCCCAAATATTCCGGACAAAATATGGCTGAAGCTACCTCTGGAAATCTGTACTCAATCTACCCAAGTCAACTTCCATCGCAGTCATAAAACGAGATCTAGGTCTACCTTCATTATCAGCATTGGTAGAATCCAGCAGCATGCAACTCTACAGGAAAACCCTGATGCAAGAAAGTCCTCTGACTTACCACCTGATCGCCCAGGAGATTAAAGGAGGCCGCTGTAAAATGTTAAACAACTGGGTCGTCACTAAAAAATCCCAGCTAGAATCAATTGTTTGCACCAAGGAAGACCTAATTTCCAATCCACTAAGAGTCAAGAAAAAAATGGAGGAGTTGGACTGGACCCATACTCAAGAGAAAACAGCAGAAAACAAACTCCTACGTCACCTCCCAATGACAGTGAATAAATTAAATCAAGTTCAAGAATATATCAAAACATTTCCCAGCAAGACTTTGAGCAGTATCTTTATGAGCACCCGATTAAACCTTCCTACAAACGAAATTCTGGAAATAAGATCAGTTTCAAAATAAATCAAATAATTGATTGTGCACCAATCAAAATTAACGTGAGACAATAAGGCATTTGTTAATGTCTTGTCCAGAAACCAAATCTGTGATACTTGCATAGTTGACTCCACTGTTCGCCAATTCCAGGCTGCACGAAGAGGAGGTATGGTGGGCGCGACTGATTTCTGGAGAAAAAACAAGATGGACTATTGCTACGGCAAACGTTTTAAAATATGCTATGAAAAGAATAGGCTAAGACTACAGCATCTAATTAACAATATTCTCTTTGTCCTTGTAAAAATCTTTAATTCTGATTAAACAGTAATAAAAAAGAAAAGAAATTGGATCTGTGTCTGATTCCCCTGAGTGAGTAGGAACTTTTTTCCCCACGCCTTTTACTATAACCCTGGGAACCCTTTTTACTTCTTTTTGGTATTACTTTTTGGAGTCATGCTTTCCTCAAACTTTTCTGGCATCTACATTTTACTGAAGTAGCACACAGCACTTTCTGTGCATTGTTACTGGGAGCTCCTAGAGCTTCCACTGTATGTTCTTTATCTTCCCTTGGTTAAAACCATGTTACCAACGCAGGGGGATACTTTTTATCCTCCGGTACCTTCTTTTGTGAGATCAGAAATCCCCATCTTATGTGGAGTGCTGAGGGGATCCAATGAATCTTTTTTTTCAGTTCTCAAGTATATTTTCGGTTACTGTGACAAGCCCCTCTTGCTGATGCCCTGTACCTTTTACATTACTTTTTGTGAACTTTTATTCCGGGCTGTCATCGTGGCTGCGATAGGGGATACAAGGGTCAGCGTTAACCCAAAATGATGGCTGTACTTTTTTAAAGTCCTGAACAAGATGGCTTGTCCTTTATTATGCCTTCTTCTACCTTCTAGGGTGAGGGAGGATCTTCTAGTTCCTTTGTCTGCGCGGAGCTTCCCTTGGAAAGCCTGCAAAAAGGGTCTTTGAGTGACTGGCAGGAAAGGAAGTGGGAAGGCTGAACAGAACCCCCCCCCCCCAGTCCTTTGTCCTGCAGTGTGTCTGAGAGAAACTAGTTTTGAATGGGAGGCTGGCTGTCTCCATTGGGCAGCCATCCTCAAGTTTGAATGGTGCATGGCACATGATGGGTGGACTTGCATGAATGCCAGGGTCCTAGAGCTGAAACCCGGAATCGACTTCCAGAGACCGCCAGAGCCTGCTGAGAAACTGCTGCTGTCCCAACCTCGACTTCTGATCGACAGGGAAGATCCGAACGAGACGACTTCCTCCCTTGGGAGTAGTGGGCCTAACCAGTCCCAAGATTAACTGCATTTTGTACCATCCCTGTAAGAGCTGCAACCTCCACAGCCTGCAATTCACCAATACCTCGGATCCTGTGATGCATCGTCTGCCGAAGTCCAGATTCACCTGGAACTATGTGGGCATCATTCCAAGCCTGCAGAGACTCGAGCCAGCTCCCCTCAGCCAAGCCAAGGACCGAGAAAAGTAGAATAGTCACCTGCCACTTCAACTGAGCCTGAAAAAGGCACCAAGCCAGAACCAAGAAGATCCTTTGCTGGGCGTCCACCTGCACGATCCACCGAAGTCCCCTTCTTTTGTCGCCAAGACCGAGAAACGTGTGACCGAGTCTGCTGTTGCCTCACCGCTGGAAACATCCTGCATCAACTGTTCCTTCATTTGAAGGTATTATCCTGTTCCTGGTATAACCTAGCTGAGGGCTGCTTGCTTAATCCTGAGATCCAGGGGGCTGTAGATTGCTTGAATCTTGCACCCCTCCAGATCCCCAGTAGGGTTACATTGGGATGGACAACCCATTGTACCATAAGCGGTAGAAACCACCTGCCTTAGGACATTGGCTGTTGGAGCAACCCTTCAAGGAAACGTCCAAGCTTCCTTGACTTGAGAAAAACCTAACTGTACTTACCAGCAAACCTGAGAAGAGATCCTGCTGGACTCTACCCTCCTTAACCCTGTACTGTTTCCTGCCTTTTCCGCTCAACTCCTAACTACTGGTGGCCTAGTGCCCACTCTGAACATTGTGACACTCTCATAAGTTAGGGGTGGACTCTTTGAGACAGGCTGTGATAAAGTTGCCAAAAGTTATAAGAAGGTGGAAAGGTTTGCACATGTGTTTCAGATGGTTTTACTATGTGTTTTGGTTATTTGAAAAGCTATTCTAAAGTTACTACACCTGTGGGTTAATATCTAAAGAATATTGCTAGCGTTCTTCTTTTGTGTTACTGTGTTTTAGTACTTACCTGACTTGAAAGTTACAACAGTGTGCCTTAGTGTATAAAATAAATAACAATGTTTATATAACTTCGAAGTGTATCACTGTTTCCTTTAACCAAGTGTATACTCTGAGTTGTTAGTAACTCACTGCAGCCCTCCTTCTTCCTTAGACTAAGCCTGGCTGCCTGCCATTATACTAAACCTTTGTGTGGTTCAGGCCTAAACTAAGAAGTGTAACCCTGTTCACCTAAGGTGGGCTTTTCCAAGTTCTATCACAGACAGCAACTTGTGTAAAACTCCCGAACAGTATCCTTACAAAGAGAAAGATCTGCTGAGAGACAATGGGCCTCATTACGAGTGTGGCGGTAAGGGGTTAACGGCGCCGGTAAGGATGCCGGTGCCGTTAACCCCTTACCGCCGCATTACGAGGTCCCTTAGCAGGTCCCACCAAGGGCGGCTGGTTTTACCAGCCGCCCTTAGCAGGAGCCGCTAAGGGACCAGGGAGCTAATAACGGGCCCGTTAACAACGGGCCCGTTATTAGCTCCGTCCCCATTCCCATTGAGCCCTATAGGGGCTCAAATGGGAATGGGGATTGTTTTTTTGAATGAGGAATTACCGGGTCCTCCAAGGTTGGAATGACCCGGTAATTCCTCATTCAAGGAACCCGGACCGATTTTGGAGGCAGCCATGGCGCTAATAGCACCATGGCTACCTCCAAACTCGGAATGAGGCCCAATGCTTTAGTAACTTGTTTTCCTGCGTAGTACAGTCTGCAATCTGAAATCAGTGAGCTTGTAACAATCTGTCCACAGGACTTCCTGGTTAACTGTGCATTCCTTTGACGCTACAAAATGACTTCCCTGATCTTACAGGCTTTCAGGTGTGTTTTTCAGCTTTAAGACTTTGGGTCTGCTTAGAAAGGCTTCTCGTAGATGATGATTCTGTGCCTTGGCATTAACCAGCATCATATTAACAGAGCTTTGGAGATAGGGCAGGCCAGTTGAGAAAGACTTCACTAAGTGATTGATGCAGCATGGTGGGTTAAGTCCCCCAGGAATAGCCTGTAATGGGGCACCGTGATTGTCCCATACCACATGACTGCAACCAAGGGGGGTAACAAGGAGATTCTCTTGATAGCAGCTCAGGCCTCAACCTCCACTGGTTCATGGTGGCCACCGGCCACCTGTCATGAGTCACCCTTTTGGCAGACTGTAGAACCAGGCAAGGGAACTTCATATTATTTACACTAGTAAATGCATTTTCTAAGAAGCATTGCACCTTTCATAAACGTAGCTTGTTTCTTTAGATAAAAAGCACCTGTAGCACTTGTTTCTCCTTGCTGATTTGACCTCTACAACTTTTTCATGTGGATGGTCTTCAATTTCAAAATGTTGATGTGGGTAATTACTTTTTAATGGAGGCCTTCGAGTGGCACACTATCAACAGTTCTTTAGTGTTATAGACACGTCTGGTTACATGATGTTGAACACATCTCTTTGAAGGAGGTGTAACAAGACATTGGGCCTACCAAGTATTAGGAGACCATCCTATACCATAAACAATTTTTTTTTTTTGGATTTGTATAGCGCACTGCAGCCCACGGACATCGAGGCGCTGTAAGAATATGTATGCAGACTTGCTTCAGAGTTACAGGAGAGCGGCCCAGTACAATGGATTAATACAGTTTGCATAGTTTACAGTGCGTTGAAGTACATAAAGAAGGTAGCATATCAAGATACAGTACATAGCGTGAAAGTCACAAGATGGCAATAAGGATACAGCACAAGCTTGAAAGGGGAGGCGAATCAAACAAAAAACCTCGGCTGTATGAGATTTGATCATTCTGAATTGGGCTGGAAGGGTGTTCCGGTAGGTTGCCGCCAGGGTTGGGAAACTAGAACCACCCGCTCGCACTCTTCGTGTAGGAGGAACAGTGAGGCAATTGGCATATGCAGTTCTAGAAGGTCTAGAAGAAGTTTTTTTGATGATCTTTTGAGCTAGGTACATGCGCAGGTCATACGTCATTGATGACACATAATGCTTATAAAAGCTTTGTTTTTTAAAGTATTTTTTTAAGTATTCGGGAGAGTGAGAAGATCGAGCGATTGCTGATGTTCGTTGTCCTCCCCGTTTTATAAGCTTGTTAATAAAACTGACTCACGTTGCCAAATTATTGAGTCGTCTTTATTATTGATGTATGAGTAAGAATCTGCATCCCCATCCATCTCCACAGTAATGCTACTCATCTTAAAGGGCTGCTTGGATTAATACATCCAGCTCACTTGCTAGCAGAGAGATGATGGTTTTATAAGATACCCATCGGCCATCGACATAAGTATTTGTATTTTTTTTGTATTTTTTTAATTTTTATTGCGCGTCGAGGCCCTGAGGCAACTGAGCGCATATCTTACATTTTATAAGTTCGCATTGTACATCAAAAGATATCAACAGTTTACAGCATCATATAGTGGAAATGGCAATAACTATACGATGAGCACGGACATATATACAGTGTCATAGTCATAGAAAAAAAGAAGGCTTAATTAAGGTTTTGGTTCCAGAGTCCTACTTTAACCTTATTCCTAAAGATCGTAAATGAAGGCTTGGTTCTTGTAGTGAAAGGGAGCGCATTCCATTTTTTTGCAGCAAGAACAGGGAAGCTAACTCCACCCGCCCTTTGTTGGTTGAAGCGGGGTATGGTAACACAATGGGCCTCATTACACTGACGGCGGTAAGGGTTAACGGTCACCGTTAATGGCAACGGTGACCGTTAACCCTTACCGCCGTACTACGAGGTCCCTTTGCGGGTTGGAGGATTTAACGCCTGCTTCTTGCAGGCGTTAAAATCCAACCCGCTAAGGGACCTCGGAGCTAATTACGGCACCGCAAAATTGCGGTGGCGTAATTAGCGCCTTCCCCATTTCCATAGAGCCCTATGGGGCAGAAATGGGAATGGGGAAGGGCAATGGCAGAAAGGGGATTTACCGCCCCTCCAAACTTGGAATGGGGCGGTAAATCCCCTTTCCGCCAAGGCGGTGCCGGTATTTTACCGGCATGAGCCATGGCGCTAATAGCGCCATGGCTCACCGCCTTCCGTGTAATGAGGCCCAATGTGTTTGGGCTGTTCTACTCGGTCTTACTGATGTATGGCATGTTGCAGAGGTAGGACGCCGCTTGATTATGTAAGGACTTATGTGTTAATGAGAGTGCTTTGAGGTCAATTATTTCATTGATGTTTAGCCACTTAAGATTTTGTCTAGTTGTAGAGATGTGATGTTTTCTTGGGATATTGCAGGCTGACCTGACTGCAATCTGCATTACTTGCATTTTATTTATATTCCGTTGTGAGGTGCCTAAGTAAAGCGCGTTACAATAGTCAAGTTTGGATAACACTAATGCTCTTGCTACTGATATGCAGTTATTCGTGGATAGGTAGGGGCGACAGGCTGTAATAAGCTTGCATTTATAGGCTCTGGCTGATGCTAGTGCATTGATTTGTCTGTTGAAGGATAATGATGCGTCAATGTAAATACCCAGTGTTTTGACATCGTGTGCTACATTGATGGTGTTACCATCGATGATGAAATTTTTAAAGGCGGTATTTAGTTTGTTCAGTTTGGTAGGAGATCCAAGTAAGAGAAGTTCGGTTTTGTTGTTGTTTAGACATAAACCATGATTAGCCATCCAAATTTGTATAACGCTGTAGATGTCATTCAGAGGGTAATTCATAGAATTCAACGCACAAGTGGCGCACGCGGCTGGCGCACAGTGTGCTCGTGCGAATTTCTGCGCCAGCCGCGTGCGCTAAAATCCATTTCCGTGCACAGCGTATTCACGGATTTTAGTTTCTAAAACCAGCCGTGGCGCAGCGACCCTGCAGCAGCGCCAGCTACACCACCAACCCCTCCCCGTGCGCCATGCACAGTGCACAAATCCTGCACATGGCGCACAGGCCCCCAACCACAAAAACACCTGTAAAACTCCCCGCGCACCCCTCCGAATACACGTACCCCGCTGCACGGGGAGTGTCACATACGATTGGAGCGGGGTACGTGTATAACAGGGGTTTGTCGGAAGTTTCACACGCGAAATGCCCTGTGCGAGTGGGGTATGTGTATTCCTGGGGTGCGCGGGAAGTTTCACACGCGATAGGCCCTGTGTGAGTGGGGTACGTGCATTCCTGGGGTGCGTGGGAAGTTTCACACGCGAAATGCCCTGTGCGAGTGGGGTACGTGTATTCCTGGGGTGCCCGGGAAGTTTCACACGCGATTGGAGCAGGGTACGTGTATTTCGCGGGTGCGCAGGAGGTTTCACACGCAAAATGCCCTGTGCGAGTGGGGTACGTGTATTCCTGGGATGCGCGGGATGTTTCACATGCGAAATGCCCTGTGCAAGTGGGGTACGTGTATTCCTGGGGTGCGCGTGAAGTTTCACACGCGATTGGAGCGAGGAACATGTATTTCGGGGGTGCGCGGGAAGTTTCACACGCGAAATGCCCTGTGCTAGTGGGGTACGTGCATTCCTGGGGTGCGCGAGAAGTTTCACACGCGAAATACCCTGTGCGAGTGGGGTACGTGTATTCCTGGGGTGCGCAGGAAGTTTCACACGTGATTTTGCTGTCAGAGCGGGGTATGTGATTTTTGGGGGTTCGCGGGGCGTCCTACACGTGAATTGGCAGTGTGGGTCCTCCCAGGTGTTCCCTCTACACCCTCCACGGCCCCTGCAGGCAGCCCACACCACAGGGGACTACCCTGCACCCCTGGTCATATCCCACAGGCAGCCCATCCACCATGGGCATGCCCCCCAGCCAAGCCACATGTCACCTTGCACTAGTGATCACCAACTCATGTTCCCCAGCACCCCCACCCCCCAGCAGTGAGGGGCACCTGCCAGCAGGCCCCCACTCATGTTCCCCAGCACCCCCACCCCCAGCAGTCAGGGGCACCTGTCAGCAGGCCCCCACTCATGTCCCCCAGCACCCCCTCCCCCCAGCAGTCAGGGGCACCTGCCAGCAGGCCCCCACTCAGGTCCCACTCATGTCCCCCAGCACCCCACCCCCCCAGCAGTTAGGGGCACCTGCCAGCAGGCCCCCACTCATGTCCCACTCATGTCCCCCAGGACCCCCACCCCCGGGCAGTCAGGGGCACCTGCCAGCAGACCCCCACTCATGTCTCACACATGTCCCCCAGCACCCCCACCCCCTAACAGTCAGGGGCACCTGCCAGCATGCCCCCACTCATGTCCCCCAGCACCTCCACCCCCCAGCAGTCAGGGGCACCTGCCAGCAGGCCCCCACTCATGTCCCCCAGCACCCCCACCCCCCAGCAGTCAGGGGCACCTGCCAGCAGGCCCCCACTCATGTCCCACTTATGTCCCCCAGCACCCCATCCCCCAGCAGTCAGGGCCACCTGCCAGCAGGCCCCCACTCATGTCCCCCAGCACCCCCACCCCCCAGCAGTCAGGGGCTCCTGCCAGCAGGCCCCCACTCATGTCCCCCAGCACCTCCACCAGTCAGGGGCACTTGCCAGCATGCCCCCACTCATGTCCCACTCATGTCCCCCAGCACCCCCACCCCCTCAGAAGTCAGGGTACCTGCCAGCAGGCCCCCACTCATGTCCCACTCATGTTCCCCGGCACCCCCACCCCCAGCAGTCAGGGGCACCTGCCAGCAGGCCCCGACTCATGTCCCCCAGCACCCCCACCCCCCAGCAGTCAGGGGCACCTGCCAGCAGGCCCCCACTCATGTCTCACTCATGTCCCCCGGCACCCTCACCCTCAGCAGTCAGGGGCACCTGCCAGCAGGCCCCCACTCATGTCCCCCAGCACCCCCACCCCCCAGCAGTCAGGGGCACCTGCCAGCAGGCCCCCACTCATGTCCCACTCATGTCCTCCAGCACCCCCACCCCCCAGCAGTCAGGGGCACCTGCCAGCAGGCCCCCACTCATGTCCCACACATGTCCCCCAGCACCCCCAACCCCCAGCAGTCAGGGGCACCTGCCAGCAGGCCCCCACTCATGTCCCCCAGCACCCCCACCCCCCAGCAGTCAGGGGCACCTGCCAGCAGGCCCCCACTCATGTCCCACTCACGTCCCCCAGCACCCCCACCCTCCAGCAGTCAGGGGCACCTGCCAGCAGGCCCCCACTCATGTCCCCCAGCACCCCTACCCCCCAGCAGTCAGGGCCAGCAGGCCCCCACTCATGTCCCCCAGCACCCCCACCCCCCAGCAGTCAGGGGCACCTGCCAGCAGGCCCCCACTCATGTCTCACTCATGTCCCCCAGCACCCCCAGCCCCCAGCAGTCAGGGGCACCTGCCAGCAGACCCCCACTCATTCTCACACATGTCCCCCAGCACCCCCACCCCCCAGCAGTCAGGGGCACCTGCCAGCAGTCCCCCACTCATGTCCCCCAGCACCTCCACCCCCCAGCAGTCAGGGGCACCTGCCAGCAGGCCCCCACTCATGTTTCCCAGCACCCCCACCCCCCAGCAGTCAGGGGCTCCTGCCAGCAGGCCCCCACTCATGGCCCCCAGCACCTCCACCAGTCAGAGGCACTTGCCAGCAGGCCCCCACTCATGTCCCACTCATGTCCCCCAGCACCCCCACCCCCCCAGAAGTCAGGGTACCTGCCAGCAGGCCCCCACTCATGTCCCACTCATGTTCCCCAGCACCCCCACCCCCAGCAGTCAGGGGCACCTGCCAGCAGGCCCCCACTCATGTCCCCCAGCACCCCCACCCCCCAGCAGTCAGGGGCACCTGCCAGCAGGCCCCCACTCATGTTCCACTCATGTTCCCCAGCACCCCCACCCCCAGCAGTCAGGGGCACCTGCCAGCAGGCCGCCACTCATGTCCCCCAGCACCCCCACCCCCCAGCAGTCAGGGGCACCTGCCAGCAGGCCCCCACTCATGTTCCACTCATGTCCTCCAGCACCCCCAACCCCCAGCAGTCAGGGGCACCTGCCAGCAGGCCCCCACTCATGTCCCACACATGTCCCCCAGCACCCCCACCCCCCAGCAGTCAGGGGCACCTGCCAGCAGGCCCCCACTCACGTCCCACTCATGTCCCCCAGCACCCCCACCCCCCAGCAGTCAGGGGCACCTGCCAGCAGGCCCCCACTCATGTCCCCCAGCACCTCCACCCCCAGCAGTCAGGGGCATCTGCCAGCAGGCCCCCACTCATGTCCCACTCATGTCCCCCAGCACCCCCACCCTCCAGCAGTCAGGGGCACCTGCCAGCAGGCCCCCACTCATGGCCCACTCATGTCCCCCAGCACCCCCACTCCCCAGCAGTCAGGGGCACCTGCCAACAGGCCCCCACTCATGTCCCACACATATCCCGCAGCACCCCCACCACCCAGCAGTCAGGGGCACCTGCCAGCAGGCCCCCACTCATGTCCCCCAGCACCCCCACCCCCAGCAGTCAGGGGCACCTGCCAGCAGGCCCCCACTCATGTCCCCCAGCACCCCCACCCCCAGCAGTCAGGGGCACCTGCCAGCAGGCCCCTACTCATGTCCCACTCATGTCTCCCAGCACCCCCACCCCCCAGCAGTCAGGGGCACCTGCCAGCAGGCCCCCACTCATGTCCCACACATGGCCCCCAGCACCCACGTCATGACGATCCTCAATCCTGGGCCTCATGGCCACCCACACCACACCCCACCCCAGCCCAAAGACCCAAACAAGTATTGCATGCACTCACAGAGAAATGGCCATTACATGATACAACCCGAATGGCAAGTATGTACATGAACACATGTCCGTCACACACACACAATGGGTGCAAGTGAATATGAAAACCCATATCATGACATGCATGAAACCAATGAGAGAATACCACACATCGAAGTATGAAACAAAAATGTATTGAACACAACATGAAGGTAATGAAAAAAAAATCAATAATGGGAATAAGAAATAAAATGCAGCATGTCCGTAAAAAAATAAAAAATATGAAATCAGAATCCAAAGAACTCCAAATGAAAATGTGCCCAAAGTCTCAGTCCAACAAAGCAAATCCAAGGGAAAAAAAATATATGAAATCCATTGCGCCATGGTGAAATTAAAATAAAAATGAGAAACATCCACTGTTCAACTATATAAAAAATCACCAATCCAGGGTCCATGAGGCCAACAAATGAAATGGAACCTACAAAAAACCCTACCTAATAATGAACTATATACAAAAATGTGGTGCATTGTCCAAACGGCCCAAAATAAACAAAAACAGAAAGGAAACCTAACACTATCTAACTATTTACAATGGCAGCGGGCTAGTCCGACGGCTCACTTATTGATGTCCCAGGCCAGGGCATCATCGAACTCCCGCTTAATGTCCTGGAGGCGGTCCTCTTCCATGGCCCCGAGGGTTCGCAGGGACGACGACATGTTCACCTCCAACTCCATGCAAATTGCCTCGAGGCACTCGGCCCGCCTCAGGGCCCTCCGCATGGAGTTCTCCGCCCTGACCATTGTGAGCCATGCCTCTTCTGCCCGCTGCCGCTCCGCATCTATGGCGTGGCCCAACCGCTGCCACATGGAAGACACTTGAAATCCGTGGTCCTCCTGCTCTATGGCTGATGCCTGCCCTCCGATGTTGAAGGCCCCGAGCCATCACTGCTCGCACCATGTTGCTGTTGCTGTGCCTGTGCCTGCGCCCTGGCTCTTGCTGCCTGCACGTCCTCCTCCGGCTGGGGTGCAGTTGTCGTGGTGGCCACCCCTGCTGGACGTCCGACTCCCGACTGTGGCAGGGATGTGTCCTCCACCAGCCTGGCCGCTGGGTCAGGGCCAGCTCCACAGGGTACCCAGGTGACACATGGGTGGGAAGATGGCATGGAGGACTGGCACATAGGAGGTTCAGGTGAGGAGGGGGTCGCAAGAAGGTCCAGCACACGGAGGAATCCAACACCAGTGACCCGTACCAGTAGGTCAACTTGTTCAAAGAGGCATGCGAGACGACGTGCAGTCTCTCCACGAAAAGACTGCAGGTCACCTCGCATGCCCCGTTGACGCAACGCTATTCCACTCAGGACAGGCTCAACACGGTCCCGGATAGCCACGTCCGCAGGGAGAGGAAGGCCAGTTGTTGTGCGCTCATCCCCTCCCTGAAAACGGGTCTGGATGTAGGCATCCCTGCTGGTGCCAGATGATGCAATGACAGGATCAGGGACAGGATTACACACAGGCACCTCCGCGGCGGCCTGTGCTGCCTCCTGTCCCTGCACTGCACCACTAGCACCAGTGGAATCCCCACCTCCAGACCCCGTGTGTGTCCCTTCCACGGCCTCCTCCTCCACCAAACCCCCCACCAACCTGGATGACTCCGTGCCATCTTCCGCTGTTGGACCCTGGGGGGTCTCAGCTGCCCCTTCTGCTGCCGAGGAGTCCACATCCGACCTCTGCCTCTTGGACCTACCTTCGGCAGCTGCGGCCTGGGACGCGGCACCATGCTCCTCACTCCCCGACGAGATGACAATCTGGGAAGGGAGCCGGGCCTTGCGTCTCCGGCTGGTGGTGCGATCCCTGATGCTGTGCTCCACAGCACCCTCTCCGCCCTCTTCATCAGTTGACGCTGCAGACAGGGAGAGATAAAACACAGACATCAGGGTACTGTACAATGGACTGATACACACATGACAGTTGCACATGAGTGGCAGTGTCAAACTTCAGACATGGCATCACACTCTACGACACACATGTCATTTCAACTCACACACATGAGCATTTCCACAGCAATATTGCACCAGGCAGCAACATCCATACACATACAACAGCATGAACAGCCGAAGGTGAGCCTGACATCACATGAAACACAGGGAGTGCACTAGACATGCACACAAGCCACCACACTTACATGCATGTCTACATCTCCTCCAACTGTAGCAGTGATGCGATCGCCATACATGTCACATCTGGCATTCAGCCTTCTACATATCAGTGTCACATGCATCCATGTTGCATCACAGTTGCACCCTTGTCAAATACACACACATGCATATGTACACAGTACAGATACATGCAGCAGGAACCACCATCCATGTGTGACACCACAACCATGCCAACGTACATACACAGAAATTCAAACATGTGTGCTACCACACCTGCATTTGCTCAGCATGCTTACCAACACATACACCATCGATGTGTCTCACACTTAAGAGGACTCACATGTGGCAGCCTCACACCCCTGTTCATACACATCCCTACATGGCCCTACGAAATCACATGTGCAACCTGCACACTACTGGCACACCACTACACGCACAGCGTCCAATCAGTATGCATGTACACTTACCGCTCGACTCCAGACGGGTCTGCATCTCAAGGACCTGGACGTAGAGCGCTGGGCATATGTGTTCCAGGACCCTCATCTGGTGGTCGGACAGGTGGCTCCGTCGCCCCTTGGCATCCACTGCCTTCAAGAGGCGCCGGGCCTTGTTGAGGGTCCTGGACCTGAAGTCCTCCCAGCGCTTCTTGACATGGTGTAAATCGCAGACTGCCACCCCCTCCGCGTTGATGGCAGTCACAATGTCCATCCAGATCCTGGTCCGTCCTTCATTGTCGGCGTGCGAACTTCCAAAGAGGGCATCATACTGCCCCAGGACTTGCTCCACCAGGACACCAACTTCCCTGGCACTGAAGCTGGTGGCTCTCTGCCTCTCTGGCTGGGGGTTGCCAGTGGTGCCAGATGGTGTTGTGCCCGACATGGCAACCCCAGAGGCAGGAGTGGGTGGGCAACTGGGTCCTGGGGCTGGGCTGTGGAGCGATGGTATCCCAGTCGGGAGTCTTCAGTTCCAGCAGGGGTGGTCACAGCAACTGCACCCCTGGCTGATGTGCAGGCAGCAAATAGCAGGGCACGTGGGCAGCAGGCAGTCAGGCAGCAGCAGATGGCAGGTGGGAGCGTGCTCGGGGCTCTGGGGGGCAGTAATTCGGCCTTCTGGGCAAGAGCGTGGTCTTCTGTGTGTTGTTGCGTGGCCAGCTTGATACGAAGTGATTTGGCACGTGAAAAATCTTGCACGTCAGCGTGTAATTCGAGGAAGGGCCCTTTGCGCGTAAGCGCGTCAGAACACGTACGCGGTTTCATTGGTGACGTGACTCACGCAGGCGTTTCCCTCGTGACGTGGGCATAGTGGTTCAGCGCACGTGGAAAAACTGCACGTCCGCGTGTGGATGCGTGTAATCCGAGGAAAGGGTCTACGCGCGTAAGTCACGGGTGCATGTTCATCGTACACATCCAAAAACTGCACGTCCGAGTGTCAGCTCGTGTAATTGGAGGAAAGGGCCTTTATGCGTACACGCGTAAGTGACGCTGAACATGTGGGCCGCTTTAAAAGGTATGCGTAGGACCCCATTCCCTTGTACGTGCTTTTCGTGGAGAGCGAGGGGGTGAATTCTGTACTTTTTGTCGGTTCACACGCGATTACTTCACAGCGTTTCAAGTTCGTACTCCCTGTTACCTCTCTGACAGCGTTCTTTATTTTTTTTGGGCCTGTTTCCTCAAACAGTGTTCACTTCTTCTTTTGTCCTGTCTCCTCAGACAGCGTACAGTTCTTCTTTTGGCAGGGGTTTTGCCTATGCGCACACCAAGCGGTAAAGGAGGCAAAGGTGGCCGACCTCCAAAAGGTGGGCGTGGTGGGCGCGGTAGGGGACGTGGCCAGGATTTGCAGGGTTCCCCTAGACCCCCATGTGTGGAGGACCAATCAGGGACACCCCCCCCCATTGTTGAGGGAAACGTGGCTGACACCATCCCAGCTCAGCCCTTGTTGGACCTGCCCATTGTGGCACCTGAGCCGGCACAGGGTGACTCCCAGGCTGACTTCCAGGTCAGCAAGTCTAAGCCACGTGTGTCGGTGGAAGTTGGTGTCACCAGGCCACGTGGATCTGGGGCAGCGATGTCATCTGCTGCCCCAAGTAGGCAGGGTGGGGAGGCTGCAGGGGCAGCTGCAGCTCTATCCACCCCAGCTCTGAGTCTCCCAGCCAGGACAGTGTCGGTCCTGGTCCATCAAACTGATGTTGCCCCTGCCAACATCACACTTCAGCCAATGCCTGCACCAAGACCTATGGTCATTGTGCCTTCGCACACTCCCAGTACCCAGTCCACCTGCGCTTCTGCCCCTACTGACCAGAGCGGCGCAAGCCACTCAGTCTCTGCTCCACCTTTGAAGAAGAGGAAGAAGGGTGCTCTGGCACTACAGACATGAAATGTTGGTGACTGCAGGGTGCAAGACCACACCTGGTCAACGTAGGGCACACTGGCAGACCATCGCGGACCGCATAAGTGCCCTTGGATTTGTGAGGTGCACAGCTGATGATTGCTACAAGTGGTGGAATGACCTGAAACGCAGAGCAAAGAACAAGCTGGTCTCAAATCATACCGCTACTCTGGTGACTGGCGGTGGGTCTCCACAAGAGGACAACAAACTCACTGAACATGAGTCTGTTGCTGGGACCTTCGTCACAGAGGAACAGATCCAAGGAGTGTGAGAACTACCTGATTACATTGTCCGGTGAGTGCCCATGCGTGTGTGTGTAATCCATGTGTATGTTGTTTGGGTGACGGGTTCTGATTGAGTGCTAGGTGAGGGTGTGTACTCCTGAGTGTTATGGGTCACCCATTTGCTTCCTCCCATACATTCACGTGCCTTGGATTTGGGTATCACTGTATCCCTTCTGCCCACAATTGCCAATTAGGCCCCCATTAGTGCACTTTACCTTGAACTGTCATCTTGCAACTACATTGTTCAGATTTTGTAAGTGTTCATTCAGGCTGATTGTTTCCACTCTCCCATTTTTGCTACGCATTATTCTGCCCTATTGCAACATATGTGATATGCTTCGGTCATTGTTTACAGCCCACACTGGGCCACTATTTTTACCTGGTTATGTTAATGATTACACCATTCAGGCCGATGGAGTATTGGGCTGCAGACATTTTTTGTTAGGGCCTGTTTGCATGTGGAAGATGACAGATGTTTCCTGTAATGTTAAAGTGACCAACCATTGATCAGCACACAATGACTGTGTTATTGGACACTGGATGTGTTTCAGTGTGTGGCACATGCATATTTTGCAACACTATTCAGCATCAATTTTCGCATCATGTCGATGTGACATGGATGTGTGACAGTACTCATTCACTGACATATTGCTGTAGTTTTGTAATTTACCGTGGCTATGCTACATGACATCTGTGTGGTGGCATGTATCATGTATGTGTATTGGACCTGCCACTTACAGCCTGATGTGTGATGCCAGTGCTACCCAACATGCTGCAAATGTGTTGCTTTTCCATCTTGCTCTCCGCAATGTCTGCCTTTTTGACTCCACTTCCAACTCTTTGACAGTGCATGCATGACAGGGTTATAGTCATGTGGGACATGTGTAAATCATGTACTGGATCTCTGGCTTGTCACGGCCTATGTGTGTGCTATGGTGCTCATGCCTGTTTCCATTTGTTGTCTTTCATGTTTTTGCAGGTGATGACGCACTTGGTGCTGTTGAGGTTGAGGAGATGGTGCAGACCCAGGAGGAATCTCAGGCTCGACCGGGCACCAGTGGGGGACGTGGTGTGGTGGTGGGTGAAAACCCAATGTTACTGCAGACCATACTGTCCAGGGGTGCCTCTGGGTGCACCTCCCCAGACCTCTATTCAGGTGCTGATTCGGATGATGAGACTTATGTGCCGTCGCAGGTAAGCGTTTCTGGCAGGGATTTTGTTCTGTCCAACCCACCTGGACCAGGGGTAGAACCCTCTATGGGGATGTCAGTGTTGGTAGGTCCGCCTTTGGCGGTTACGGATGCAGGGTCACACTCCACAGCATCTGATCCTGTTCCTGGGCCAGCAGATCAGAGGGGGAATGCAGTCCTGCAGCCTCAGGCAGTGCCAGCACAGCAAGGTGCAGATCGCCTTGCCCCAAACAGGTGTGGTGCCCGTCGACGCGGTGGCCGTGCGCCACCAGGCAATACTGTATGGGAAAACTCTATGTACGGTATGGCAACCCAACAGGCAGCATCAGTAGAAATGATGGCTCAGGCAATGGAGAGGGTGGCCACTTCCATTATCCCCACTGAAAGGCAGATGGAGCAACAACAGCAGGCAACGGACTCCATTTGCCAATCACACAGGGAAGACATGTTGGTGTCCAACAGGGACCGACGGGCGGCACTGGAGACTCTGCACAAATCCATATCAATAGAGTCACAGGGCCACAGGGAAGCCCTGAGGGTGGAACTCCATAACCTCAGGCAGAGTCTGCTTGAACTTGAGGCTTCCTGAAATGTTAGGGCAGAACAGCAACTGGAGCAGCTCACACATTCGCTCTCAGCTGAGCTGCATGCAACACGTGAGGAGATCCGGGCATCACGCGAGGCCATGTGTGCAGAAATGCAGGCAAACCGTGATGTGCTGCATGGGGATCTCTGCACTTTAATCCCCCAGAATCAGACCTTCCAGACCCGCATGCTTGCTGCCATGGAGGACCATACCAGGGCTTTGCGTGGGCTGCCTCCCATAGTGCCACTGCCTCCTGATGCAGCAGTAGAGGATGAGCAGAGCGACAGCAGTTCTCCCACAATGGCATAGCCGTGCAGGCCATGAGCCCAAGGAGGTATTATTTGTTTTCGCAACATCCACGCAGGTGGGTGTTGGTGTGCACCCTGTCCTCGAACCTCCTGGGTGGCCTCCCCCACCCCACCCCCCTGGTCCCCACATGGGCATTTCTTTTTTTTTTTTACAGTGTGTTGCCTTGTGTGGCTCCCGTGGGCATCCACTGTATTCCGGCTGGGCACATGCAGGCTTGTCCTGAGTTTGGATTAGATGCTTGGGTTCGTGAGACACACACCCCTCCTGCTTCCCATTTCCATGGGCTTGCAAAGGGTGTGACCAAGAGACAGTGAATTACACAGTGACGTTGGGCTCCCATGAGCAGTGTGGGCAGTCTGTAGTCAATACTGTGTAGACATCCTTAGTGGATATTGTTGTTGTATTGCACACTGCATGGTGTATTGATATGTGCTTGTGCATTCATGTCTTCCTCCTAATCTGCAGGTTCCTTCCTCATGTCTTCACCAGGCTGTCTACGTTGCAGATGCAGTTCATGTTGTATGCAGTACACTGAGACAATTGCGTGGCAGCAACAATCTACAGTTGGAAGGGGTCGATGTGCTGGCGTATTCAGGTTGTAAGACTACCACTACTTGAACTTAGTACTGTCATGTTTTTGCATTTTTCCATGTGTGTTGCAGCATTGTGTTGGTGGTAAGTATTTGGTAATGTGTGCTGTTAGTTATCCATTTCTGGGAGCATATTGTGTGTGGGCAGTTTCCATTAGGGACAGTGTACTTTGTGACACTTGTGTCAGGTCTTGTGCATTGCTTTGTTTGCTTTCACATTGCATGACATGCCATGGTGTGCTTGGTGGTGGAGCTGGGGAGGGGTTGGGTGACATGGCGCTGTTCTCATGTTGTATTTAGCAAGGGCGTAATGAATTTGGCAGCATAGATGTATGTCTTTTGATGACACAGCATTGGTGGTGTTTGGGTAGGTAGGGATGCACACAATGTAACACTTCCAGGTGACCAATCTCAGGATAGTATGGTTGTGACAGTTGAGTGTCCCTTATGTCATCATCATTGATTGTCAGCTGGTATGTGCCAGGGCTGTGTGCACTCCACAGGTGTGTGATTTTATGTGAAGTAATTAGCCACCAGCTGCGTACGGGCTGCCTCACCACGTGCCCTTTCCCCTCCCATGCGCAGCGGGCGTGCATGTGGTTGGGGATGTGGGGGCACCACCATGTCCATCGGCAGGCCCCGGCGTGTTGCAACATTGTGCAGGACACATGCTGCCACTATGATCCTGCACACTACTGGGGGAGCGTATAACAGCTGCCCACCAGAGCGGTCAAGGGAGCGAAAGCGTGATTTGAGCACTCCGAATGTGCGCTCCACTATGCCCCGGGTTGCAATATGGGCTGTAAATGAAACTGTCGTGGGTAGACCCTGGATAGTTGGTATATATTGAGGTAATGATTCCCTTGGCATCACATACTACCTGCACATTGATGGAATGCCAGTGCTTGCGGTTTCTATAGATGTGCTCAGATGCCCTGGGGGGACGTAGAGCCACATGGGTGCAATCAGTGGCACCTAGCACTTTGGGGAATTGTGCAACCCCTTAGAAATCCTGGACCGCAGCCCGCCTTTCTGCAGGTGTTCTGGGCAGGTATATGTGCCTGCGGACTGATGGGCGTGCAGTCATGATGGCCAACACCTGGTGTAGGCAGCGTGACTGCGTGGCCTGTGACACCCCCCCCAGGTGCACGGACTTCCATGAATCGATGTGCGCGGGTTTCGCTGCGATTTTCGCACTTGCACTGCGATTCGCACGCTTTCGCACGCTTGTGCCGAAAATTTCAGAGCACATTAATTCCATGAATTGGCCTCTCAATTTTTTACTATCTGCAATGTAGTCACCAGTGATAGGGATGAGGATCTGGGTGTCATTGGCATAATTGGTATACGTGACACCCAAATGGTCAAGAATATCAAATAAAGGCTTGGTGAAAGCATTGTAGAGTGTTGGTGATACGCAAGATCCTTGAGGGACACCACAAGAGATAGGTGAAGGTAAGGCTGAAGCGGACGGAGCAAAGACGCGCATGGATCTATTATTAAGGAATTATTTAATCCACCTGTTAGCATGGTCAGAGAAGTGTGCGGCAGATGAGAAGTACTTAGATAATACATCATGGTTCACTAAGTCAAATGCCGCGGATAAGTCTAATAGTAATAGCAGGGCAGATTTACCTTTATCTTTTAGAGTCTGGATTTGATTCTTTAGATCAACAAGTGCTGTCTCTGTCCCATGTCTGGGTCTGAATCCTGATTGTTTTAGGCCTAGTAAGTTGTTAAATTCCAGGTATTGCTGGATTTGGAGATAGGCTGCTCGATCCAGTATTTTCAGCAGGAATGGGACCGTAATGATCGGTCGGTAGTTGGAAGGGTTATTGGGGTCAAGCGTAGGCTTTTTTAGAAGTGGTAGTACCCATGCATCTTTCAAACTGGTAGGCACAGAACTAGTGACAAACGAAGCATTGATAAATTTGGTAATGAACGGAGAGAGCACAGTGGCAGCTTCTTTGATTAATGTGGCTGGACAGATATCACCTTTGCAATTCGATGGTTTGAGTTTAAGTATGATCTGTTCTACTTCTTTAATGGATAGAGGCCGAAAGTTGAATTGTGGCAGTGCTGCCAACGGGGGAGAAGGAGGATTGAGAGGTAGGGTGTTATTAATGAGGTTTTTTTTTGTGTTGATTTTATCGAGTAACATTGTGATTTTGTCTTGAAGAACATTTTGTATATTAGTAGACCATTGAGTATCTTTAATGCAGAGGTCAGGTGTGGGGGCAGATGACTCGAGTTCTTTTAGTATATTGAACAATTCCTTCGTATTTGAGTTTGCTTTGGCTATGCGGTCATTATAGTTATCTTTCTTTGCTTGGACAATGGCTGTCTTGTAATTAAATGACACAGCACTGAATATATCTTTATTCTGTGCAGTCGAATGTTTTTTCCAGTTTGACTCGGCTACCCATATCTCTTTCCTAAGGATCTTTAGGTGGGGTGTGTACCATTTATTTATGTGGGCAGATGGCTTAGACTTCTGTAGTTTTAGAGGGGCTAGCGTATTGATAGCTTTAGTCATAGTCTCATTATACAGATTTGCTAGGTCAGAAGGGTCGGAATGTCTGGATTTAGTCTGAGTTAGAGGATGTAGTAATGGTATCAAATTTTCTAAGGTGAGGTTCCGTTTACTTCTTGTCATTGATTCTGGTGCCTTCGTAGGGGTAGTACGAGTTACAGTTTTGTCAATGGCGAAAGTAATTAGATGATGGTCTGTCCAAGCGCAGGGTGTATTCCCCAGCATCCTGTTAGAGCAATTAAGATCCGCTAACCAGTCTAGAGTATGGCCCTTGTTGTGCGTTGGGCTAGTTATGCAATGTGTAAACGCCAACTCTGATATGGTGTCTTTGAGGGTGGAGGCTTTACCATCTTTAGGATCATCGAGACCTATATTAAAATCACCTAGGATTATAACTTGGGATTTGCATTTAGTGTTATCAGACAATAGTTGTGATATGTCATTTTCGAAGGTGGTGGTGCCGCCTGGCAGTCGGTAGATCAGGTGCATGGTAATGGTGGCTGTAGCAGAAGTGGATAGTTTAACAGTAAGTAATTCTGCTGAAGGAAGGTGGTGTTTATTAATTATTCTCAATTCTAGCATTGTTTTATAAATGAAAGCTACGCCGCCTCCTTTGGTTTGATTCAAGTCTATCAGCTCGAAGGGTGGAGTAATTATCAGGTAGAGATAATGCTAGAGCAGGGCCAGATGTGGGGTTCAATCATGTTTCGGTTATAGCAATAATATCTAGATCATTGCCAGTCAGAATGTCAAATATGTCCAAGGCATGAGCTTGGATGGACCTTGCATTTATGAGCCCTACTTTGATTGCATTAGGGACGTTGTTGTTTGGTTGAGTTGACATATTACTTTTGTTTGTCATTTTAGTTATTGGTATATCTAACGTTGCATTATGTGTGTGACAGGTTTTGTTGATCGCATGGATTTGAGGTGTCAAGTGGCGTTGAGTTCTAGATCCTAGTCTTCAATTTCTTAGCAAAGTATTACATGGTCTGATAGTATTCTTTATAGATGGACAGTTCAGTGATGGGTAGTTGGGCCTGGTAGGAGCATCATTAGGGTGATCCTCATATGAGGAGTTATGATGAATAGGAGTATTGCAATAGCTATTGTTGATATTTAGTTGAAGGGGAGTAGAACAGGCATAGGATGATGTGTTAATGCCTGGTTTTAGGAATGTGGTTGGTGGGATGTCTGGCGAGGGTGGTAGGTTAGTTGTCATTATTAGCTTAATGACCGGTGTATTATAGTGATGTTGGCAGTCCATATTTGGATAGTTCATAATTGTTGTACTGCACGTTGAATTGGGTATGGTAGTACCGTTAATGATGCTATAGAGGCCTAGGAGTAGTAATAGTTGAGGTGACATTCTAACTATTGATCGTTAGTAAATTAAAACCTAGGTAGGGGTATGCTAAAGCAGTATAACTATCTAACACAAAAGACATTTTCATAAAATACCGACATTGGGATTCCAAGATGGCGGCCGGGGGTACGTGGACGTACGTGAGTACCTCTCCCGGCCGGGCCGCACATTAGAAGCTTTTCAAATATGCAATTCGGTTGCCCTAAAGTCTGCAAACTGACTTTGCTGAGTACCAGCAGCATGGTGTGAGTGCGGAGTACGAGCGGTGCAGTGGAGGACCCCGAGAACGGCAATTCTCCCGGGCAGGCTTGCGCGCCTGTAGTTCAATGAACTTAAGGCGCAACTTCTCAACTCAGTACAAACGCAATTTAAAATTCTCCGGGATGAAATGAAGCAGTCGATCCAGGAAATTAAGCTAGATATAGCAAAGCTAGAGGAACGGACGGACACCCTGGAGAGGCAAGTGCAGCAGGTGGAGGAGGATTCTCTTAAATCGGATGAAATGCTGGACCAGATCGCTCAAGCCACCACCTTCCTTGAAATCCAGTGTGAAGACCTAGAAAATAGATCAAGAAGGTCCAACATTAGGATTAAGAATGTGCCGGAGTCAATAGCAGATGGTGATCTCAAGGGGACTATCACACAATGTTCACTGAGATCCTGGCGAAGGATACAGAACAACCTGTGAAAATAGATCGACTGCATCGAGTGGGCCTCAAAAGGTCAACTGAGCAAGGAGCCAGACCGCGGGATTTCCTGGCCGCTATGACGTCTTATATCCAAAAAGAGCAGATTCTCCTCAAGGCACGGCACGCAACACCTGTCAGAATAAACGGACAGGAAGTCCATCTCTACCAAGATCTTGCTCCATCCACTCTGCTCAAGCGTCGGAAGATGGGTCCGGTGCTTCAACACCTGATAAGCAACAAAGTTAAATATAGATGGACATTTCCGTTTGGCCTTCTTTTTACCTGGGAGGGCTCGCAACACAGAGTGACCACATGCGAGGAGGGTGAATCGGTCCTGGGGATTCAGAACGAATCAATGAAGGCACAAACTCTTCCATTAAGAAGAGGGCGGGGTCCTATCAGTCAAGACAGCTGGACAACAGTGCAGAAGAAGGGCAGAGGGAGCATCCACAAATAGAGCCAAAACCCTTTCAAGTCAGTTGACGAAGCTAGAAGAAACGCGACCGACATGACATCAGCAGGCCCGGCCGATGGGCGGATCAACTAGTCTGGAATCGCTAATGGGGTTTAGGACTCCCCACAACCTTTTTCCAGGGATGATTTGGGTCCGGGTGCCCTGGGCATTTCGTCTAAGGGCATTTAGTATAGTGGAGGGGGCCCGGAGAAAGTAGAGCAACTTGTTTTGGGTTCTTCATGGAGCATGTGACGACTCTCTCACAAAATGTCAGAGGAATGAATACACCAGCGAAAAGAGCCAAGCTTGACAGGCAGGCCAAGAGGTGGAAGGCAGATGTCCTTCTCTATCAAGAGACTCATGTTAAGAGACGCGAGAGCGCTAAGCTCAAAATAAGGGGCTACACCAGAATATATCAATCCAACGCGGAGGGGAAAAGGGCGTGGGTCCTTATAGCAATACGCAACACAGTCGCCCTGTCAGTTCAGGACCACAGGAAAGACAAAGAGGGCAGATTTATTTTCCTGAATGCTCGGATTGGGGGAAGGGCTATTACGCTGGCGTCGGTATACGCCCCAAACTTGGGACAGGAAAGCTTCCTCAAAGAAACACTACTAGCCCTGGAAGAATTTGCATCTGGTGACATTATCCTGGGCGGCGACATGAACATGGCTTGGGACCCCAATCTGGATAGAAGTGCCACAAATTGTTATGATTCCAAGGCCCCGTCGAGGTCACTGAGGAAAGCATTTGAGATGATGTCCCTGCATGATCTATGGCGATCTAAACATGGCAACGACAGGGGTTACACGTACTACTCTCATGTCCACAATACACAATCCAGAATAGATTCCTTATGGGCTTCGACCGGGTTGGTTGGGAAAACCAAGAAGGTTCTACATGGCCATATCTCTTTTTCAGACCATGCCCCTCTAATAGCGACTATAGCCCTGGGGTTTCGTGAAGCGTGGCTGTGGACCTGGAGGTTTCCAGAGGACCTCCTCCGGGATGATACGGTGGTGGAGGGGATCCAGGAGAAAATAAACACCTACTTTAGCGAGAATGACACAGGGGAGTTGCCGCAGGGAGTGGTATGGGATGCTTTCAAGGCGGTCTTGTGGCGGGAGCTGCCTGGGCTCAAAGCTAGACGAGTGAAACAACTGTCACAATGGGACGAGGCCCTAGAGCAGAAACTAGAAGAGACTAGGAGGGACGTGACGAACAAGCCTAGTAGATCATCGAAGAGAGCTCTGAAACATGTACAGGGCCAAGTGAATCTACTTCAAACCAGAAAGGCCGAGGCGGCCCTGCCGAGGACTAAACAAATGTACTATATGTATGCTAACAAGGCCGATTTAAACTCTTGGCACGGCAGCTTCGGGAAAGGACTCGTAACGGAACAATTCTAGCATTAAAGAATCCTCTCGGAGTTAAGGTTACTACGAATGAAGAGATGGGGAGGTTATGAAGGACTTCTACCAGACCCTATATAACATAGAGAACCCATCTGGGGAGGACCAGCGGGCATACTTGGCTCGGTTGGACCTGCCTCAACTGTCGGAGTAGACCAGATATTTGCTGGACGGGGAAATTCAGTCGGAGGAGGTCGCGGAGGCCATTAAGAGTCTCCCTAAAAATAAGGCTCCGGGACCGGAAGGGTATACGGACGCTTTCTACAAGAAATTCCAGGCATCCCTGATCCCCAGACTTACTTCTTTGTTTAATACGTTTAGAGCTCAAGGCGAAATAACATCATCCATGAATGAAGCAAAACTAGTTCTCTTCCCCAAGCTAGGTAAAGACCCACTTCTCCCAGGCTCCTACCGACCGATTGCCCTAATCAATCTGGACAGAGTTATACACCAAGATCCTGGTGAACAGGCTCTCCAAACATCTCATAACACTGGTGGACCAAGACCAAGTTGGCTTCATCCCTACACGGCAGGCGGCAGACAATACTAGGAGGGTGCGCCACTTGATTGAGAAGGCTGAGCATTGAATGATACAAGCAGCACTAGGCGCCTTGGATGCCGAGAAGGCGTTTGATAGGGTGAAGTGGTCGCAACTCTTTCTAACGATGGAGCGCATGGGGTTCGGGGGGACCTTTATACAAATGGTGAAGGCAAATTACAAGAACCCCTTGATCAGAATCTCGCTCAACGGTACTCTGTCTTCCAAGGTGGCACTTTCCAGAGGCAAAAAACAGGGCTGCCCCCTGTCGCCTCTGCTTTTTGCCTCTTCCTGGAGCCCCTCCTATCAAAAATTTGGATGCACCAGCATATCCGAGGGATCCCGATGGGTGACAGGGAGCACAAGGTCATGGCCTTCGCAGATGATCTGCTGATATCCCTCACCACACCAGACCAATCCCTTCCAGCACTGGTGAGGGAACTCGAGGGTTTTGGGAGAGTCTCGGGTCTACAAATAAACAAAAACAAATCTGAAATTCTCAACCTGTCGGCTGACCCCGAGATGGTCGGGGCCCTGTCCCAATCCCTCGGGATGAAGATGGCACGAAATTGTATTCCCTACCTGGGCATTAAGCTGACCCCTTCATCTTCCAAGCTTTACTCAGCAAACTTCCCGGCCATCTACAGCGTCTCCTTGAAAACTGGAATCCACTCATCACGTCGTGGTGGGGGAGGATCTCTGCGGTCAAGATGACCATTTTACCAAAAGTTCTTTACTATTTTCAGGCTCTACCGTTGCCGCCGCCAAATTCCTTCTTTAGAGCTTTGAACAAAATGACGTTTGCTTACATCTGGCGGCAGAGGACACCAAGAGTGGCTATGTCAACGTTGACAGCACACCGACGGGATGGAGGGATCACATTGCCGCACTTCCGGAGATACCATGAAGCCGCGCAACTGAGGTTCTTGAAGGAATGGGTCGCAAGCTCCCCCCCAACAAATCTGGACCAGACAAGAAATCGCGGTGGCGGGAGCCCCTCTCTCCAATCTCATGTGGAACAGGAAGAGGCTCAGGCACCCAAACACCAAAATCAGTGTAGTCATGAGGGCTGGCCTTGAAGCCTGGGACTCGGCAGTCAGGAGAGGTAGCATAACCACAACCCCATCTCCATTCACCGCACTGTTCGGCAATCCGGACTTCCCCCTAGGTCAGAATTCCTCTTCATACGCCACCTGGAAGCAGGCGGGCTTCTCAGTGATCAAGGACATGTTTGAGGGCCAGGCCTTGCGATCCTTTGAGGAGTGCTCCCGAGTTTTTGGCATCCCATCGAAAGAAAAATTCTGGAATGTGCAGCGTGTTCATTGGTTGTCTAAACCACCATACAAAGAAGCAGAGACTAGGCCGCTGACTAAATTCAAGACGTTCTTGTCAACCAACTCAGGATCCATGAAACTGATCTCGAATTTGTACTCCCTCCTGAATGAACAGGGAGAAGACATTTGTTGGTCTTACATGAAAAGGTGGGAAAAGGTGGGAACAGACCTTGGGGAGAGTGATTTCAAAAGCCCAATGGCATGACGTTTGGCGTGAGATCCCGAGACTCACGCGCTCTATCCAACTGAGGGAAATGTGGCAGAAAATTCTCCTGCAGTGGCTCTTAACTCCAGCAAAATTGCAGTCAATCTATCCGAACACCGATGGAATGTGCTGGCGGGGCTGTCGCCTGCGGGGTGACTGGATACACATTTGGTGGCAGTGCCCTGCGCTACAAGCGTTCTGGACAGATATTAAAGCGCAAATAGGGAAGATGGTCCAAGGAGCAGAAGAATTGGAAGACAGTGTGTGGCTGGCGAGTTTATGGGACCTGGAGAGGGGATCGCACACCAGGCGTCAGAGGAGAGGGCTAATGGCCCTCATCATAGCGGCATGGTTGGTGATAGCTCAAAACTGGAAAAAGAGAGATCCCCCACACAGTTCCAATGGTTCCAGAAGGTTTGGAACTTTATCGCTTTGGAGTGGATGACAAGCAAGCTCCAGAGCACCCGAGATGTTTTCCAGGCGACCTGGGGGGATATTCTGCAGTATCTACAAAGTGATTACATGCTCCAATGGTGCCCTCACAAGATCAGAATTCTGAACATCCTTTGAACAGTTAATTCCTGGGAGTTATTAATGCCTGCTATAATTCAACCACCAAAGGGGAAGAGGAAGGGGGCGGGGGAGGGAAGGAGAAGGGGGTGGGGGAGGGAAGGGGAAGTTTCGAGTTGTTTTGTGTTTTGGAAAATGCAATAAAAATGACCTGGTTAAAAAAAAAAATACCGACATTGTTCATTAAGGTTTGTTAGCATGGTGGCTGCCTATGAACGTAATTGGTAGGCAGACAGGCCAACCTTCATTATTTAAGAGTCACAATGAATCGATTACAAAGTCAGGAAGGGCTAGTCCCTAGTACAAGTATTGGCACAATAAGCAGTATGCATTATTAGTTGCACAGTTGTCATAGATGAGTCTAATAGGACTTGATGGCTAGGAGCAAAATATCTGGCATGTGTATTCATATATGGCGCGCGCCACGAGAGGCTAATTGTGGCAGTTTACTAAAAAATATTCAAATGTATTCAGTCAAGGCAGAGGTGGCAGTGAACAGTTCCTTAGAATGAATAGTTAGACTAGTAAGCAGATAGAAAGTAATACGTTTCAGTATAACCATTTACATGGCATGTCATTAAGACAGGAGCAGTCAACAAAGATAATTTAGCCTTGCAAATGAGGCATAAAGGTAGATTGTTCCATGCTGCGTCAGGTTATTGTGAGCGAGTGGGCATAGATTGATGCAACGCTGTATATTTGACATCAGGGAAACTTGGATTGCATACAGTACCAACTTGCGACTATGGTTGCCAGGGATGTTCATTTGTACCAGAGGTACAGAGTACATGTTAGGTGTCTTTCACGGCCCTACTGTGCTTGGGGGAGAGAGAGAGAGAGAGAGAGAGGATTCTCAACATCTGACTTGTACCACAGTTTAAGGTATAAAAGGGTTTGTAAGATAAAGGTGTGTTTTTGGTGGAGAAAATGCACTCTTGGTGCAATAGAAGGCTGAGGTTTTAGTGGGGGCTTTGCTTGTATTCTTCCCACACTTCGTGCCTGGTTGTGCCCAGTCTTGGTAACTGCGTCCGGGCACATGGTGTGAGTCTTGTAGCTTCTAGACCGTTCAAAGATATCTGCTGGTTTATCTAACCTTTGTTTCCTTTTCAGGCTCGGCCTGAGGGTTCAGAAGCTAGTGTGGCAGTGGTGCGTTTCCTTCCCTCCACACATTCCTTTCACATTGCGTAAGGACAAGCCGCACTGGAGGAAGGTGCATTGCAACTCCTCTGACCTGTCCCTTTTTTCCCATCAGTGGCATACCTGTGCTCCTTTCTTAGTCCACAATGTTCTGGTAATCGGCCTGATCCTGGAGAAGTTTACCAGCTCTGTCATTTTTTAAATATAGATCTTGATGCCAGATTCATCCTTTTCTAAATGCTGTAATAATAGGTGGGGTTGCCCATTTTTTCTCAGGGTCCTCAATTTGCTGACCTCAGAAGGACGAAGGCCTGAGTGGGTCCTGCTGAAGTGGTGTTCAAGTATAAAGCAGATGTGCAACTCAAGTGTTTAATCACAGAATTATCTTGGCAGGTAAAAGGTGTGGTGGGTCAGAAGAAGCAGGCAGGCACTTTGAGGACATTTTGAGTGTGGTTTATTCAAACAATAACAATAAGGCCTTCCTTTCCCTATACCTAGTGGGTTTCCCTGCCTATATAAACAACTCAAAGTGCTTGTCGGTAGTCAGACTCTACCACTATTTGACTAAATTAAATTATACTAGGAAAATATCTCTAGGTCTTAACATCTTCTATCACTTTAATACAGTTCAAGTTTACATGCTTTGTGTTTAGGAACTCGTCACTTTTCACTGTGATGACTTTCTCTTGGTATCCATTCCTACATACCCTCTCTCTCAGGCTTATTCGTTATTCTTGTGTTTACATTCACACAGTTCTATTTTACTGGCGTTATTTTCAGTAGCTCATCAATTTCACTGAGATGAGTTTCTCATCAAATATAACGATGCCCCGGCGGCCATCCCGGTAGTCCCGTTCTCCCCATTACCTCTGTGTTTGCCCGGGAATTCTTTCGACTCACCGCTCGCTTGGGTTCTCTTCCTCTACCGTGCTGTTTGTATTTCTCTTTGGCATCCATGCTGTTCGTATTTCTCTTTGGTGTTGGTATCCCTCACTCCGTTCTCTCCTTCTGAGCAACTGCGTCAGACTACAAGTCACAGGGTCTCTCAAGGACTCTGCTGTTTGGTGGTTTCGGTGCTGTTCGACAGTAAAGGGGAGACTCTCCCAGTGAGGTCCCACTTGCCCAGAGCCCTAGGGAGGTTCTTGAAGAGCGGGCTCACCTCCCTAGCCTCAAAGGGGGACGCTGCACCTAATGAAGAAGGGACAAAAACTCTTGATTTGTCACAAAGGGCAAAAGCTTTGGGTTGCTTCCCCAATAGCTGGCTCCACTACAGAGGGGGCGCGGCACTACCAGGAAAGAGCACCGTACTCCTATGCAAAAAAGAACTGAACAGCTTTAATCAGAGAATGGAACAAATTCAGGGGTTGTCTTTAATAGTACTTTCAATGAGATTCATATTTTGAACCATGGAATACCCATTTAGAACCTAGGCTCCATCAATATGGAGACTGTAAAATCTGGTGCTTGCTTTACCAGCAGTCCCATTTCAAGCAGTGCATGGACTCCTGTATGGTGAAACTTATATTCAAGTACCACAAGTTTAGGGTTGGAAAGTGGGTTTTCTTAGTGGGAACCATACCGTCTCTGGTTTGGATTGTGGGCTGCCTCTATTGACTGATCTAGATATGGGTTTGGATAATTAATCTGCATTCATGGCAAGGATTGGACAAATATTTGGGTTTCCCTTTATGGAATATTCCAGAGAAGGTGTGTGGGATTTAGAACAGGGCCCTTGATGCAGAGATTGGGTGGAATGAAAGTTCAGTGAAAGTGTGTCTGAAACCAAGATAACATCACTAATTTGGCAGCTGTTCTAGGTTTGATAGTTCCACTGATGTTGTATATTTTCATATTTTAACAGTTGCATTCCCTTTTTGTGGTAAAACTTTGGAAGTTCCAACCTTGTTAGATCCCGGTACACTAGGCATGTATGTAGACCACACATGGGTCATAGGAATGGAGGTCTAGTTTAAGCCCAGTACTGTTACTGATTTGGTGCATGCAGTTCATGGCGCTGCAATGACTTCTTGTCTAGCAAATATGTAGACCTATGCTTTGGGAGCCCAAGTGGGACATTTTGGGGACATGCTTTCTTTTGATATTATTGCATTTCTAGGATTTCCATTCATTTTTTGTAATCCCTTGGTTGTGTATGTGTCCTCCTTAAATTAAGTGTAGTACACATTTTGTTATACTGATATAGATTAGAAAAGTCTTGCTTGCATTGGATTGTGGGCCTCTGAGCTTGAAGACAAAGCTCCACTAGAACACTATGTGAACGGGGTATGACCACAGTGTGGTAGCCACTATTACCATTGTTCAGCAACTCACTGTACTGTGGTGGGATATTTTTCAGATGCCTGGTAGACAAAGGTTTTGTCACCTCACAGGGAGTATACATGGGCCATCCAACTACTACACAACCTGGTGGCTTGTGTGCATACTACGTGAGAGTTAAAAGATCACATTTAGGGACCATCTTTCAGAGACTCTCCAGAATGGGTTAATAGTTTCTTCTACTACAGGGGCAATTTTCTTTTTCTCGCTCCAACATTCCCCGAATTGTGCCCCTGTGTAGACTATTGAGGTTTGAATACTACAGCTATCAAGGACTGATATCCTTTGCCCTTGATTTGTGATAGTTTAGATTCCATATGTGGAGCAGGTGATGAATGGAATACTGCTATCAGAACACCCTGAGGGTTCAATATGTATGACATGTCCTGCAGGTTGTACAAATAACTACTTGATATGATATGATATGGCATTTATAACGCGCCTATACACAAGTGTTTCAAGGCGCAAATTCAAAAATTCATGGTACCGATACTTGTCACTTACTTGTAATTGCTTACCTAAACGATGTACCTAACCGGAGGTCTTAAAATAAAACGCAGATTAAGATTCACAAACAGGAAGGGCAGATGCACTGTTGTCTGCGCATCTCGGTTATACATATGGCTGTATATTCAATACTTTGGTTACTCTTTAAATTGCTATTTACTTGTGAGCAGTTTCACATGTGCTTGACACTTGAGTATGATGGCCTGTTAGCGTACAAAAGAGAAATTCTAAATGTTTTGCTGAAAATAACTGTAATGATGATTTAATAGTAGTTTTCAATGTATATCCAATTTTTTAATATTTTTTATTAGTTATATAGTTCACATAAAGAAACTTTTAACACTCCCATAATCCACAAGATTAAAACTCAAATATTTACACATTGTGTTCAACTTGTACATATCATCCCAGTAATACAATACTGCCAGAACAAGGCTTGTATGCTTTCCTTCCATGAGCCTTGCCCAGAGGTAATCCCTTTTCAAATCTTGTGTCTCAATCACAAATCTCCCTAATATTTGTCCATGAATTTGATCAAGAATCCTACATTCAATGTAAAGATATTTACAAAGCCAGCCAGCTGGCCTGCCACTGGGGTACAAGGGTGGGGGCCCAATGCCCCGGCCGGTTCAATCTTGCTTTGGGGTGTGCATGGTGCCTTGGGAACAACTACGACATCGACCACCTCCTCCGAAAGCCTTGGAGTGGCCCCCATAGGCCTCCTGGGTCGTAGATCGGGAGGGCTGGCGGTACAAAGAGGATCCCCCGCAGAAACCCTTCGAATACCTGCCAGATTTTCCTACTGAGGCACGAAAGGAAGGACGATGTTGCTGAAGCATGCCCAGGGCACAAGCCGTCTCCATATCGGTCTTAATGGCCTGCGACAATTAGTCAATGGCCTTCCCAAAATGGTTGTCCCCATCAAAAGGCATATCCAACACCCTCGCCTGGACCTCCTGATGGAAGTTGGAGGCTTTCAAGCAGCCATGACGACGGAGGCTGACACTGTTCCCCATCTGGCGGAACCCAGTGTCTGCGATGTCCAGGGCCACAGTTTGGCATGGTCCGATGCCACCTCACCCTCCTGGAGGATCTCCAGCTCCTCAACCTGCTTGTCGTTGGGCAGTAACTCCAGCAGCAGGGCCATTTTATACCACAGCTCCCCGTCGTATCTGGCCAGGATTGCAAGTGCGTTAGCTGCCTTGACTGTCGTTGCCGCTTAGTAGATCACCTTCCTACCCATGGCAACTAACTTCCTCCCTTCGCTGTCTGGAAGGACGGAGGCTGAAGAAGAGGGGTGTTATACCTGGTAGAAATCAGTGGTCAGTCTGGAGCAAGTGGAAGTGTTGCTTTCCTACCAAAATGGCGCCACGAACATTGTGTAGTCTTGCAGTCTTTCCCGGATGCCTCATGGACGTGGCTCCTCCTCCTACGCCAACGGATGCTTATCAGTCAGTTCCTTTCCCTTGCGATTCTCATCCATGCTATCCCAATACCGAGTTTCAGTTCGGAAGCCCACAGGCTTCTCCTCCACTGGACACCAGGTCCTCCTCATCTGAGGAAGAAATATCTGTGCCCTGGAGCACGGTTGAGGCCTCCTCTTCACCCCCATTTTATCGTATTGAGTGGTCGTCTCAGGCTTAGGGAAGGCATCTCTTTCTCCGATGTCTTCTCCACCGGCTTTGCCATGGCCTCCCCGCCTCGGGGGAAGGGATAGCCTGGGCACTACTGGGGCTCCTGGACTGGGTCAGCCCCTTTTGCCTTCGAGAGGGCGGCCGACTCCAGCTCGATCATGGAGGATGACTTCGACTGGGTCACCTGGGCCTTCAGGGGTAGGTTGGACACCACCTTTCCCTGCGTCTTGGTCTTCTCCGGCTTCTCCCTGGGTTAGCCGACTTCCTCTTCGAAGAAGAGCTGGACTGATGACTGTAGATAGAGGCGGACAGTGAAGATGAGCGTGCACTGCCCATCGTGGGATCCGATTGCGCTGCGACCCCGTTGGAAATTGACTCGCAGTGCTTGGCCTTTTCTTGGGCCCCCACGGATGGAGCGGCCTCGAAGGACTTAGAAACCTGCTCCTCGGACCGGGTGGTCCTGAGAGAGGCATGCCCCTGCTTGCCGCACGGGGTAGAGGCCTTCGCATTGAGACACGCCACCAAATGACTGTGACGATCCTTGGCAGTTTGCTTGGAAAAACTAAGGCAGATTTCACAATCCGCTTCCCTGTGGTCATGATGGAGACAGTAGCGGCACTGGAGGTGTTTTTCTACTACAAACACGTTTCTCAAACCGCAGCTGGAGCAGAGCTTGAAGAGGGAACCTCCCTCCTTCTTTTCCTCCGACATGGTCCGGCGTGCGGTGTAGGCCCAAAAGGCCTTCTGGAATCTTCAATAAAACTTCGACGATTCTTGCCCTTGAGGGGCGTTGAAGACCCAGACAAATGGATCCCCGCTTGCCGGCCAAAGGAGTGAAAGTGTACACAAGCTCAATTGACCAAAAATAGAACCTTTTATCAAAAAAATTGCGAAAACGTAGAAAAGCTCACATAGAAAAAGGGGCCTCATTACGACCCTTGCGCTCCCGTAATGAAGGGGCCCGGTACGGGACCGTCCCCCTTCATTAAGGCAGTGCCGATTACGAGGTTCCCTTTGCGGGACCCTGTAAGGAAGCCTGGTAAAACCAGGCGTCCTTTCCAGGTCCCGCGAGGGGAAGAGGGAGGTAATAATGGGCCAGCTGTTATGTGCCCATTATTACCTCCCTCCCCATTCCCATTGAGCCCTAAAAGGGCTCAAATGGGAATGGGGAATGGTTCCTGCAAGGAGTAATTACCCGGTCCTCCTATGTCGGAATGACCCGGTAAGTCCTCATTGCAGGAACCCTGTAATTTGACCCCGGTTTGGAGGCAGCCATGGTGCTAGTAGCACCGTGGCTGCCTCCAAACTCGTAATGAGGCCCAAGGACTCCCAACACTTGAACGTGCAGTAGAAATCTGAAGTAGGCTTAGGGAGAGGGCAGTCAGTGGATGGGGGCAGTATGGCCCAGAGCTCAGTGATTGGTTTAGAGGAGAAAGACAGTTTGTAAGTGAAAGTGAAAGTTTTTTTTTTACCGAGGATTCCCGGCGGCCTGACGACAGGGAATATTCATGAGCATGTAAATCCATGCCAGACCCCATGCTGGAGAAATAGGATTGTATACTATCCAAATGGAACATGGGGTATAATTAATTTGTTTTCTGACCTTCGAAGTGAGAACAAGATGAGCCCCGCTGCATCCACATGATGGAAGGATGACGGATGGGGCTGGTACCAATAAACTGCCATCCCATATGGATAAAGGCAGCACCTGTATAGGGTGCATTGAATCAGCTGCGCTGGTTTTTACTGTATGTATTGCGTCACTTATGACAATGTTTTGCTTTATATGATTTTGCTTGTACTACTCCTCGGCAGAACGTTCTTAGCAGCAGAGTTCTTTGCTGTTGCTCTCATCTGCGTGTGAGATTAAACTTGTTATCCTTACAAGATCGTGTTGGCCTTTCTTCTCTAGCGAGTTCTATTTTCTCTTGTTTGAGCATTCAGGGGTGTGCCTTCACTAGTCCAAATAAACAGCATTTGGAGGTCGTAACAATATTTTTGCACAACTTCAACCTTCCAGTCTAAGGTGACATCAATCCAAATGAATAGTCCGCCAGAGGGCCCTTTATGACCCATAATTGCTGGTACATGGAAAGACTGAAATCCTTAAAATAGAACAGAATCAACTGCCCAGGTCTTCTGTAACACAATGATGTGGAATCTGCAAACAAAAGAACACCAGTCCTCAGCAACCAGCAATTTACTAAGTCCCGCAATGTTCCATGAAATAAGCTTATAGCGTTGGACATTGTCAGCAGAGTCAATCCACTGCTTCTAGATCATTATTGTCCACGCTATGTAGCTCCATAGTGAACCCATCTAGTCCTGGCATCATGTCCATGCAGAGTCCATCAGCCACCCGTGCTACCTCCTGCACATTCATATCTCACCCCAGTTGTTCCATTTGATCCTTGGTGAGCTGATGGATATGAATTTTTGAACTGGAGGGGGCATAAATGTGCTGTGTATGTGGGATTGACCGAGCACAGCGAGGCAACCCATACCAAACAGGAGTTTGGGGGTTTCACCCCTGAATTTCTTTTTAAAATACGTTTACATAGTGCATTTTACAGCACTTTCGGATAAAATTTGGTTCAAAAGGCATACAGTAATAATCGGTTTTGTATGGTAGCACATGAAAAAACCCATTCGATGCAAATCAGCAACAGTGCACGGAGCATTTTCCAACACATCCATGACACATTTGCCAACAACATATCCCAGTATTAAAGGCTGCATACACCTGTGAATCAAGGGTAAAGCAAAATTGCTAGTGTTATTAAGTGACTAGACAAGCTAACCACGTAATAATACTTGTCAGGTTTGTTTTACCGGTTTGTGGAAACAGAAAAAACCCCTGGGTGGGTATGCGCACTCCTGAAAGAAAAGAGATCTTGTATGCACGTGGATTAAGGGCTAGCTGCAGCCGTGTGGTGAGTAAGGCGATTTTCCACTACCGCCTATGCAATGAACAGGTTAAGAAAATTACTGACCTCACAGACTGTGCTCTATCCATGTGTGCTGTGAAGTGAATACCGAAAGTATTATCATTAAAGTAGAGAATGAATGTCTCAAAATCTTCCTTACCAGATGGCTAAAACATCATCAATATACCTTTTCCAGATAACAATGTGATGTTTCAAAGGGTTATTGTTGAAAATGTATTTGTCTTCGAAGTAAGCCATGAACAGGTTTGCCAAAGAAGGGGCATATTTTGCCCCCATGGCTATACCCTTAATCTGGGAGTAGTAATCGCCGTTAAAAGTGAACTGGTTGTGTGTTAGAGTGAAATCCAAGAAGTTTTTGAGTAATTGCACATGTGTATAATGAAAAAGTCTTCAATCAAGGTAAGTATATATACACTTCTGTATTATTCTGTATTATTTTCCATACAGATTGACACTGTACTTATTTCTGTATTGCCATTCATACAGGTTAACAATGTATATTCCAGAAGGGTTTAAAAATAAAATTCAGCGGATTGAAGCCTTTTTTATCACCATCCTTTTTGAGTAGATAACATACCATGAATCATTTCAATGATTAAATGTACTAAATGACAGGATGATTGAGCGCAGTCTGTGAGGTCAGTATCTTTCTTAACAGGTTGTTTTTACCATTGAAACACAGGTACTTTGCACCATATGTTTTATTACGTGCCTGCACTTGCCTACATTCAGTGTCATCACGTAATAACACTTCTGTTTGCTTTACCTTCGATGAAAAGCTCTGGGCATCGAAGGTGAATCAAAAAAAGAATATCATATAAGCAGCCTTCACCCATAAATTGAGCGTGACTGTTAAATATAGGGGTGAGGGCTTTTTTACACACACACACACACACACACACACACACACACACACACACACACACACACACACACACACACACACACACACACACACACACACACACACACACACACACACACACACACACACACACACACACACACACACACACACACACACACACACACACACACACACACACACACACACACACACACACACACACACACACACACACACACACACACACACACACACACCCCCCCCCCCCCCCCCCCCCCCAACTTTGGTGCAGTTTGCAAACTTTCAGTTTTCAGCTACTCGCGTTATGGTTAACTCCTGGTTTTCCTCTTTGATTTCCTTGGGTAGGGGGACCAGACAGGGATGCTCTCTTTCTACCCTAGTATTTGCTTTAGCTATGGAACCCCTAGCCCAAAGAGTCTGCCCCACCCTGGAGTCCAAACTGGAATTGTACACAGATGATGTATTATGCTTTCTAAAGGACTTTCTCACCTCACTTCCGGTTCTCATGGACCTGTTGGCTCAGTTTACAGCAGTCTCAGGGTTTACAATAAACCAGGGGAAATCTATTGGCATCGGCCTGACAGAAATGCTGGCAGCCCTGGCAATCCTACAGGCAAGATTCCCATTCTGATGATCGGTCACAGATATCTCCTATCTGGGGGTACACATAACCCCCACTTACTCTGGCCTGCTGAAGGCTAATGTCCCGGAGCTATGGAGAGAAGCCAAAGAACTGCTTCAAAGGTGGGATTTTCAGGAACTCTCGTGGCAAGGCTGAATTTGCACAGTGAAGATGGCACTCCTCCCAAAACTGCTGTACATTTTTCAGGCGCTACTGGTGCTCATCCCAGAACGGGAGCTACTTGACCTACAGAAAGCGGTGGGGTGGTTCATTTGGCAGCACAAAACACCACAGATTCCACGCAAGCTTCTCACACAAGGGAAATTGCTGGTTTGGCTAGGCTTGCCATCGATTCCACGGTATTACCGAGCTCAAGTAGCAGCAATGCTGGGCGGGGAGGGTGAAGCTCACAAAATGGAGACATTGAACAATTCAATTCTCCCTTCCCACTGGGTCATCTTCCGTTTCTCCCCAGGGAGGCACAGCGCCAGCGCGACACCATGCTGATTACCACCCTAGCGACGCTTCAGAACTGGGACAAAACTTGCTCTCAGAAGGGTTTTAAATCCGGCTTGGGCCCATTCTCACTGATTACCCAAAATGCAGCATTCACCCCCGGTCTGCAAGTAGGAGCCTTCCAGCTCTGGAACTCTGGTGAACTGCGGGTCCTCTACAGTGATCCCGGGCCTCTGATCTTTATAGAGTGCAAGGAGAAGTTCAATCTGCCTGAATCTGAACGGTTCTGCAATGGCCAATTGTGTAATGGGGTGACTAACGTAATGGTTCGACAGGCTGGAACCCGCCCCCCAACAGGCATAGAATTTAAAGTATTAGAAGCGCAAAAAACACATAGACTATCGGCATGTTACAGGCTTCTGGAAAAGAAAAGGAATTTGACCTGAAAATTTCAGGGGAGTCCTGGTCGAGGATATGGACTAGAGCTCATAAAAGCTCGCGATGCACCCTGGTGAAGGAGGGGGCACTCAAGTTATGTTTCCATTGGTATCTCGCCCTGCAGCGCTTGCTCGCAATGTACCCCACCTACTCCGATAGATGCTGGCATGGATGCGGGCAGCTGGGTGACCCTGCTCACATGTGGTGGCATTTCCCTGTAATAAAGTCATTTTGGCTGGAGGTTCGCTCTAAAATCAAAGAGATCACGGGAACCCAGCTCCCCATGGATCCGCTGGTCCTACTGCTAGGTCACGCCCCCGATGATGGCTCCTTCCCTATGTAGGAAGCTAGGGCTGATCTAATCTCCCAACTACTGATGGCAGCCCGAATCGCCAGCGCACGCTTTTGGAAGGTAGCAGAGGGGACCGTACATTACCTATTGGTGGGAGAAAGTGTGGGAATTGATGGGGATGGAGAAACTATCAGCGCTAGTGGTGGAATCGATGCCTAAATTCTTACACAAAAATGGGGGCCATTCCTGGAACATGTGGCTGACAAAGAGTAAATGTTTTTCCAACTGTTACTCTTGGAGCACCTTATTAAACCATGACCTAATAAAGTCTGAATTCACTGCAGGTGTTCTACACGGCGGTCAAGCTTAGGCATCACGCCGAAGGCAATGTGTTAGTTTCCTGTTTTTTTTTTTTAGTAGGTATCTTTTCTCTTTCACTTCTTTTTCGCTTCTCCTCATTCTATCTCTCTCACTTTCCAGTCGATGGTTAAAACGGCTGTGTTAAGCAAACAGTTAATAATTGTGAAAACCGGAATTGTGATGTTATGCTGTAACTTGGCCTTCATAATGTGTTACCTCTGTATTGTATGTATCGGAATTCTAATATAAATACATGTAAAAAAAAAAAGATGAATGGATTTTGAGATCAGGTCCATGCAGCACCGCGATCATTCCCAGTTACGTCTGCAACTGTGGTGGGTATTACAGGAGGAAAAGCGTCCTCAGCCTTGAACTTGAAAAATGTGATTGTGAATGTGAGCCGAAAGATACTAAAGTGGATTGCAGATAAGACAGAAAAATGCAATAATACCATGATGGTAGACTTTACCTCGACATCGTTGGAAGAGAAGTTAATCATTTACTCAATTTCCATCACATTTGTAGAAACATATGGTAAAGCTAAAGCCTCCCAAAAAGAGGCGGATGGAAAAGTCAGATAAATGTACCCATGATTATGATCCAAATATGAAAGAACGTAGAGCGGAATTGCGAAAAGCAATTAGAAAGATCCACAAAGAATCAGGATTGTGTGAGTCACCCAAGGAGCAGGCGCGTAAGCTAAAACATTCCTTCAAGAATTGGCTTAAGTATCAACACTCTGTATTATACCAAAAAGATGGCGAAAGGATGATGGCTTCTTTAAAAGGAAACAACTCAAGAAGCTTCTGGGAATTAATCAACCAGACTGAGGTGAAGCAATCACAGTTGGTAACCAATCCCACTGCAGAGAAGGACTGGTTGCTTCATTTTCAGAACATCTACAAGAAGCTGGGGTCAGTGGCAGAAGCGGCTGATGTCTCTGGATTCGATTGGAATGTAGACATTTCTATGAATAATATCATGAGGATCATTGGGAAATCCAAGTCATCTCAAGCCGGTGGCCCCAATAATTTACCAAATAGATTATTGAAACAAAATTTGAATCTTTGGGCCAAGATTCTACATACAAGCGCTTATACTATTATACTATATTATATATATATATACTATTAAGCACTTTGAAACACATTGTGTATAGGCGCTCTATGAATAAACTATCATATCATACAGCTCTCTGACATTGTTAACCTTAAATGTATTCCTGTCTCAAGGCAAAATACCCCACGTTATACCTATCTTTAAGAAAGGCTCTAGATTTTCTCCTCTAAATTACAGACCTATTGCCATCATGAACGTAGACTCAAAAATGTTTGCAGCCATTCTATTAGAACACATGTGGTGCTCCGATAATGCAATACTAGATTATCATCAAATAGGATTCAGAAGACAAATGGGAACTGATTGTGGGGGACTGTCTCATAGTTGTCTACAGGGGCTCTTGTGGCATTCAGACTCACCCTCTCCCCCCCCCCCCAGTGTATGTGGCGTCAATGGACTTGTCCATGGCGTTTGACAGTCAATAGACAAACCCTGGGGAGGAAACTGGAGGTTTATGGTATTCCTAAGGGTTTCTTGAGTATCCTTATTCGCCTACATAGAGGTACGCAAATGCAAGTCAGATTGAACTCGAAAGGCTGGATGTTTAGCAGCTTTCCAACATACAATGGCCTACATCAAGACTTGCTCCTATATTATTTAATCTGTATGTCGCCAATGCTGGACAAGCACTTAATCATGCATCCTTTATTTCTCCCAAAATTGGGACCCTTAAAATTAGTTGGGCAGCTTATGCTGACGATTTCGTTTTGGGAGACTGCACTCCTATTGGTCTACAGAAGATGATTGATGCTTTTGGGCAGTGTACGGCAAAGTATGGTTTAAAAATGTATCCTGCTAAAACGGTTATAATGAAATTGTCGAAGGGGGGCAAGTTAAAAAGAAATAAGTTCTGCTGGAAATGGGAAAATAATGTTCTTCCAATGAAAAATAACATGCAGTACCTAGGTTACCCAATTTTGGCAAAGCACACTAAGATTTTCTATCGTAATAACTTAAGAGTTAAAGCGGTTATGCTGGCCAGGCAATTAAGGCAAGTAGATCAAAAATTTGGCAAGTCCTCAATGACCCCGTCTGGAATTTTATAGAATAAAGGTGCTGCCTGGCTTTGCTATGGCTTAGAGTTTTTTCCTAAATGAATTCTTCCGGAGTTCAAGACTTTTGAAAGCCTGATTTAGAGATTGATGCTATCCCACCTGCCGAAATGTGTACCATTTCAAATTATAAGATATGAATTGGGACTTCAATCAATGGCCAGCATAATTCAACCGGAAAAGGTTGTCCCTTCTGAGGAAGTGTGAAAGAAGTCCAAAGGGGAATTTTTACAGTTTGTTAGGGAGCTCTGTTACTGATGAAGGCTTTTTGAATCCCACTTCTGACACAACCTTTTTAGCTCTCTGGACGGCCTCTCTTGGCCCTCTTCCTGCTCCTACCTGCACGGCAAAAAACCTCGGGGTCATCTTCGACTCCACACTCTCTTTCTCTCCTCACATCTCTGATGTTTCTGAGAAGTCACACTACCAGCTACACCTCCTCAGAGGTATCCTTCCTTTCCTCTCCTTCTCCCAGAAGCTCACTGTCTCTAGAGCCCTGGTTCTCTCGAAGCTGGACTACTGTAACAGCCTCTACCTAAATCTGCCTGCCTCTACCCTCCGCCCTTTGCAACTCATCCAGGACAGGACTGCGAGACTTGTCCTTGACCTCAAGCCCAGGGACCGTATCTCTCCAGGACTGAAATTGTTACACTGGCTCCCAGTGGCTGCGACGATTAAGTTCAAAACCCTGTCCATTGTCCACAAGGCCTTCTGGGGCCTTGGGCCAAAACACCTTCAACTCTCTCTTCCTAAATATCTTCCTTCCCGAGCTCTTCGCTCCTCCGCCTCCAACTCCCTCAGGGTCAGCCGCTTCTCCAATCAACGAGTTGGGGGTAGATCTCTCTCCGCAGCAGGGGCCTCCCTCTGGAACAGCCTTCCTGCCTCCCTGAAACATGAGGAGAACCATCTCCGGTTCCGGGAGCACCTCAAAACCTTCCTCTTTGCCTCCGCTTTCTCTCCCCCTCTCCCCTGCTAAAATCACTGAACCTGCACTAAATCTGCAACTGGCCCAGTCACTGATCTCGGTCCTTGGCCCAGCTCACTCTTCCGTGCACTGCCTCCCTGGCAACCCCTGCACTGCGGGACTGTCTCTGTATCCCTAAGCCCCTCCTCCCGGTACTTACCTTGCACTTGCCACTAGCTGGCCCTTATTATTTATCTTGTATTCTACTAACCCTGTACTGCACTTTCCCATCTCCCTTTCCCGTTGCACTTTTCCTTTCCCTTCTACCCTTGCACTTGCACGATCTGGATGACACTTGGCCTAGTAGGATCGTTGTCTGTCCCCCCTTGTTCCCCACCCCCCTCGCCTCGTCGCGCCTTGAAACACTTGTGTATAGGCACGTTACAAATACCATATCATATCATATCATTTATGAAGGACCTTCGTACAGATGGCTTATTGGTCCTGTACAATTTGAGGTTGTCTTTAAAAATCCTCATGTCGAATCCTAGGAAGGTAAAAAATATAATTATTAGCAACGATTGGGCTGCTAATCGACAGGAAGCCATGGGCTATCAACTATATAGCCAAGCAGTGTCGCCTCAAAAATTGCGTGGGTCTATGGAAAAGTACCTGCAACGATACCCAAATAAAGGGGTTAGAAACAACTTTGTGTTCCTGCTTTAATGTAGTGAAAACCAATGACATTCTGTCAATTCGAAATAAATCAGGGGAAATGATGTAGGCATTGTCAGATTAACTCTGAGGTGGAATTTTTGTTTCATTTGCTGTTTATATGCCCAGCTCTCCAGAATATGAGATTACAATACTTTAGGCCTTTTGTTAGTAACCCTGAATGGGTACCGAGGTACTTGTTGTGGTTATTTATGTTACATGGGGATTCTATGTCCCTAAAGTTAAGAGTGTTGGAATTTTTAAAGGAGGGTTGTAAGGTGGAGTAAAATATGCATGTCTTGCTAGGTTTATATGCACTGAAATTAGCAATGGATGGTTTGTTCTTGTATGTTCATTGTACATCTATTTTTTTTTAATTGTTTGTTGATTTGCTGCCTTCTGTTTTTAAGTAATAGCCATGACATTGAAAATGTAAACATTATCAGCTTTTAAACTAACAAACATGAAATTGTAATCACTCAGTTGGCTAATGTACAATGTTTAATATCTTCATTTAAATGAACTTTTCTATTTTTTTGTAAAGGTTTTATAAACCAAATACAATTGTTTAATTAAAAAAAAATACAACATTTATTTTCAATGTAAATCTGCAACTACGGTCACAGGGTTGCCCCGGACCAAGAAGCATGGCAGCCATACCCTACAGTTCAACAGCTTTTATTTAGTGTTTGTTACAAGATGGGCAAACAGAAATAAAAGCAGGATCTTCACAAACAAATAAAATGATCAGGATGGTTGCTCTATTTGATGTAGCCTGGTCAAAGACCCTCCCACAGTGTCCTCTCCAGTATTCCTGGATTATGTGGTTTCCGGATTGCCCATCACATTCCTTACAGTTCCAAAGGGGTTTTGACACTCCCCATTTTGTTCGGTTATCTAGTTGCTGGCTTCCTGGGGTTCTGGATGCTAATGCTCACTCAGGTGCATAGTCTCGAAAGCAGGCAGATCAATTGGAGTCACCTTCAAGGAGTACGGACGAGGGGCCCTTCTGTTTTTTCCTACCCTGTGCTTCCTTGTTCTTTTCCCCTCATCTCAGATTGCAAGATAACCACCCTGTCCAGTCTTTTTCCTCCTCCCATAGTTTGGTCCTACCTAGGGACAACCTGAAACTGCCCTAGTCTGTCTCTAGTGGACTATCACCCACCTGCTCCTCAATCCTTCGTTTACCAGCTGATGGTTCTGCCTCATTCTCTTGTGCTTCCTTCACCTCTAGATGTTATCCCATCCATATTCTCTCATCAGCTCGTCTGCACTACCTGCCACCACCACCAAACCACCTTCTCCGATTGGTACAATTTCCTCGAGGCAACTACTTTCTCTCCTTGTGGTTGTAACCTCTGCCTCCTCTTTACATTCACCCATCAATGTTTTTGTCACCAGCTCCTCCTTACTACTCTCGCTACCTAATGTTACCTCCTCCATCCCTTCCGGTCCCTGCTGTTATCACTACCTCCTCTGCCTGCTGTCTGACCACCTTCTCCTGTGCCCTTCATCCTATCCCCTCTTCAATAGCTTTGCTCTCGCCGCCTCTCCTTGACTTCCAACATCTCCTCATGTTACCACCTTCTCGCTCAATCTCTTAGCTCCCACATATCCTCCTGCTCACCTCTGCCACCACCTCTCCAACCTCTTGTTTCTCCAGCCCCAATTTTCTCCAACTGTCTCCAGTCCATGCCAAACTCGAACCTCCCGCTCTTCCAATGCCCAATGACTGACTGGGGCCTCTTAGTTTTACACTCTTTCTTCCTCCCTCTGGATGTGACTCTTAGTGAGGGTATGCACCTGGGCGCTGTAATTGGGCCAGGGCTGTGATCGATTGCTGTATGTAAGAACCCATATGGCTGCTTTGGGCTTAGAGGCGGCTGGACCAAGATAATAAATGGGACTGTCAGACATCTCGGAGTTTACTCTCCCCATCCTGACCCTATGGGGTGCTGCCTATGGTTAACCTGGGTCTCCTGTTCCTCTAATATGTGGATTATATGCTGGTGAAGTTATCTAAACCCTTTGTGTGGATTTGGTGAAATTGCAACTTTGTGTCTGTTAAAGTAGATTTTCGGTTTTGAGTGAAATTCTATCCACCTGTGAGTCCCCCAGTACTTTTTGCTGGACAATTGGATGTGTGTCTGATTCCCTGAGTGAGTGGGAACTTTTTTCCCCACTCCTTTTACTAAAACCCTGGGAACCCTTTTTACTTTTTTTTGGTACTACTTTTTGGAGTCATGCTTTCCTCCAACTTTTCTGGCATCTACATTTTACGGAAGTAGCACACACCACTTTCTGTGCCTTGTTACTGGAAGCTCCTAGTCCCCTTCTTTTGTCGCCAAGACCGAGAAACCTGTGACCGGGTCTGCTGTTGCCTCACCACTGGAAACATCCTGCATCAACTGCTCCTTCATTTGAAGGTATTATCCTGCTCCTGGTATAACCTAACTGAGGGCTGCTTGCTTGATCCTGAGATCCAGGGGGTTGTAGATTGCTTGAATCTTGCACCCCTCCAGTTCCCCAGTAGGGTTCCATTGGGATGGACAACCCATTGTACCATAAGCAGTAGAAACCACCTGCCTTATGACATTGGCCGTTAGAGCAACCCTTCAAGGAAACCTCCAAGCTTCCTTGACTTGAGAAGAACCTAACTGTACTTAGCAGCAAACCTGAGTAGAGATCCTGCTGGACTCTACCCTCCTTAACCGTATACTGTTTCCTGCCTTTGCTGCTCAACACCTAACTACTGGTGGCCTACTTTCCCCTCTGAACATTGTGACACTCTCATAAATTAGGGTTGGACTCTTTGAGACAGGCTGTGATAAAGTTGCCAAAAGTTATACGATGGTGGAAAGGTTTGCACATGTTTCAGATGGTTTTACTATGTGATTTGGTTATTTGAAAAGCTATTCTAAAGTTACTACGCCTGTGGGTTAATATCTAAAGAATATTGCAAGCGTTCTTCTTTTGTGTTACTGTGTTTTAGTACTTACCTGACTTGAAAGTTACAACAGTGTGCCTTAGTGTATAAAATAAATAACAATGTTTATATAACTTCGAAGTGTATCACTGTTTCCTTTAACCAAGTGTATACTCTGGCCCTCATTACGACCCTGGCGGAAATCGCGGTGCTAAAAGCACCGCGGAGCACGGCGGAAAGCTGCCGATAGCGCCATGGAGGTTGGCGGATTTTCCGCCCCATGCCGACCTTGGCGGGGCGGTAAATCCCCATCCCCCATTTTACCCTTCCCCATTCACATTTTTGCCCCATAGGGTATAATGGGAGTGGGGAAGGCGTTAATTGCGCCACCGCAAAATACGGTGGCGTAATTAACATCAAGGTCCCGTAGCGCCATGGATTTCTCCGCCCGGAAAAACCAGGCGGAAAACGTTCCATGGCGCTACGGGAACTCGTAGTAGGGCGGACGGGTCCGCCGCGATTAACGCTGGCGTAAACCCACTCCGCCAGGGTCGTAATGAGGGCCTCTGAGTTGTTAGTAACTCACTACAGCCCTCCTTCTTCCTTAGACTAAGCCTGGCTGCTTGCCATTATACTAAACCTTTGTGTGATTCAGGCTTAAACTAAAAAGTGTAACCCTGTTCACCTAAGGTGGGCTTTTCCAAGTTCTATCACAGACAGCAACTTGTGTAAAACTCCCGAACAGTATCCGTACAAAGAGAAAGATCTGCTGAGAGACAATGGGCCTCATTACGAGTGCGGCGGTAAGGGGTTAACGGCGCCGGTAAGGATGCCGGTGCCGTTAACCCCTTACCGCCGCATTACGAGGTCCCTTAGCAGGTCCCACTAAGGGCGGCTGGTTTTACCAGCCGCCCTTAGCAGGAGCCGCTAAGGGACCAGGGAGCTAATAACGGGCCCGTTAACAACGGGCCCGTTATTAGCTCCGTCCCCATTCCCATTGAGCCCTATAGGGGCTCAAATGGGAATGGGGATTGGTTTTTTGAATGAGGAATTACTGGGTCCTCCAAGGTTGGAATGACCCGGTAATTCCTCATTCAAGGAACCCGGACCGATTTTGGAGGCAGCCATGGCGCTAATAGCACCATGGCTACCTCCAAACTCGGAATGAGGCCCAATGCTTTAGTAACTTGTTTTCCTGCGTAGTACAGTCTGCAATCTGAAATCAGTGAGCTTGTAACAATCTGTCCACGGGACTTCCTGGTTAACTTTGCATTCCTTTGAAGCTACAAAATGACTTCCTTGATCTTACAGGCTTTCAGGAGTGTTTTTCAGCTTTAAGACTTTGGGTCTGCTTAGAAAGGCTTCTCGTAGATGAGGATTCTGTGCCTTGGCATTAACCAGCATCATATTAACAGAGTTTTGGTGATAGGGCAGGTCAGTTGTGAAAGACTTGAGTGATTGATGCAGCATGGTGGGTTAAGTCCCCCAGGAATAGCCTGTAATGGGGCACCGTGATTGTCCCATCCCATATGACTGCAACCAAGGGGGGTAACAAGGAGATTCTCTTGATAGCAGCTCAGGACTCAACCTCCACTGCTTCATGGTGGTCATGAATCACCCTTTTGGCAGTCTCTAGAACCAGTTAAGGGAACTTCATATTATTTACACTAGTAAATCCCTTTTCTAAGAAGCATTGCACCTTTCATATCCGTAGTTTGTTTCTTCAGATAAAAAGCACCTGTAGAACTGGTTTCTCCTTGCTGATTTGACCTCTACAACGTTTTATGTGGATGGTCTTCAATTTCAAAATGTTGATGTGGGTAATTACTTTCTAATGGAGACCTTTCAACAGTTCTATAGTGTAATAGACACACCTGGTTACATGGTGTTGAACACATCTCTTTGAAGGAGGTGTAACTAGACATTGGACCTACCAAGTATTAGGAGACCATCCTATACTATAAACATGTAAAGTACTGTGTCTTTCACGGCCTTGCTGTGCTTGGGAAGAGAGAGAGAGAAGCATCCACATCTGACTTGTACCACAGTTTAAGGTATAAAAGGGTTTGTGAGATAAAGGTGTGTTCTTGGTGGAGAAAAGGCACTCTGTTAGTGCAATAGTAGGCTGAGCTTTTAGTGGGGCCTTGCTTGTATTCTTCACACATTTTGTGCCTGGTTTGGTGGTCAACATAGTTGGCCTTTGTCTTTGGTTGTGTCCAGTCTTGGTAAATCCGTCCGGGCACATGGTGTGAGTCTTGTAGCTTCTAGACCGTTCAAGGATATCTGCTGGTTTATCTAACCTTTGTTTCCTTTTCAGGCTCGGCCTGAGGTTTCAGAAGCTGGTGTGGCAGTGGTGCGTTTCCTTCCCTTCACACAATCCTTCCACATTGCATAAGGAAAAGCCGCACAGGAGGAAGGTGCATTGCAACTCCTCTGACTTGTCCCTTTTTTCCATCGGTGGCATACCTGTGCTCCTTTCTTAGTCCACAATGTTCTCGTCATCGGCATGATTCTGGAGAAGTTTACTAGCGCTGTCATTTTTTAAATATAGATCTTGATGCCAGATTCCTTCCTTTTCTAAATGCTGTAATAATAGGTGGTGTTTCCCAATTTTCTCAGGGTCCTCAATTTGCTGACCTCCGAAGGACGAAGGCCTGAGTGGGTCCTGCTGGGATTTGAACTAGTGGTGTTCAAGTATAAAGCAGATGTGCAACAAATGCTTAATGACATAATTATCTTGGCAGGTAAATGGGATTTGAACTAGTGGTTTTCAAGTTTAAAGCAGGTGTGCAACTCTAGTGCTTAATAACAGAATTATCGTGGCAGGTAAAAGGTGTGGCGGGTCAGAAGAAGCAGGTGGACACTTTGAGGACATTTTGAGTGTGGTTTATTCAAACAATAACAATAAGGCCTATCTTTCCCTATACCTAGAGGGTTTCCCTGCCTATATAAACAACTCAAGGTGCTTGTCGGTAGTCAGAATCCAGAAATGAAGATGTCCTCCGTCCAAAATGAAGTGTCCCTACCACTATTTGACTAACTTAAATTATACTAGGAAAATAACTCTAGGTCGTAACATCTTCTATCACTTTAATACAGTTCAAGTTTACATGCTTTGTGTTTAGGAACTCGTCATTTTCACTGGGATGACTTTCTCTTGGTGTCCATTCCTTGATGCCCTCTCTCTCAGGCTTATTCGTTATTCTCGTGTTTACATTCATACAGTTCCATTTTACTGGCGTTATTTTTAGTAGCTTGTAAATTTCACTGAGATGAGTTTCTCTTCATATATAACGATGCCCCGGCGACCCTCCCGGTAGTCCCGTTCTCCCCATTACCTCTCTGTTTGCAGGGGAATGCTTTCGGGCTCACCGCTCACTTGTGTTCTCTTCCTCTACCGTGCTGTTCGTATTTCTCTTTGGCATCTGTGCTATTTGTATTTCTCTTTGGCGTTGGTATCTCTCACTCCGTTCTCTCCGTCTAAGCGACTGTGTCAGACTGCGAGTCACAGGGTCTCTCATGGACTCTGATGTTTGGTGGTTTCGGTGCTGTTCGACACAAAAGGGGAGTCTCTCCCAGTGAGGTTCCACTTGCCCAGACCCCTGGGGAGGGTCTTGCAGAGCAGGCTCAACTCCCTAGCCTCAAAGGGGGATGCTGCACCTAATGGAGAAGGGACACATACCCTTGATTTGTCACTAAGGGCAAAAGCTTTGGGTTGCTTCCCTAATAGTTGACTCAACTACAGAGGGGGCGCAGCACCACCAGGAAAGAGCGCCCTACTCCTATGCAAAAAAGGACTGAACATCTTTAATCAGAAAATGGATCAAATACAGGGGTTGTCTTTGATAGTGAGTACTTTCAATGAGATTCATATTTTGAAAAATGGAATACCCATTTAGAACCTAGGCACCATCAATATGGAGACTGTAAAATCTGGTGCTAGATTTACCAGCAGTCCCATTTCAAGCAGTGCATGGACTCCTGTATGGTGCAATTTATATTCAAGTAGCAGATGTTTAGGGTTGGACATTGGGTTTTCTTATTGGGAACCATAGTGTCTCTGGTTTGGATTGTGGGCTGCCTCTATTGACTGATCTAGATTTGGTTTTGGATAATAATCTGCATTCATGGCAAGGATTGGACACATATTTGGGTTTCCCTTTATGGAATATTCCAGAGAGGTTTTGTGGGATTTAGAAAAGGGCCCTTGATGCAGAGATTGGGTGGAGTGAAAATTCAGTGAAAGTGTGTCTAAAACCAAGATAAGCTACTCATTTGGCAGCTGTTCTAGGTTTGACAGTTCCATTGGCGTTGTATCTTTTCATATTGTAACAGTTGCATTTCCTTTTTGTGGAAAAAACCTTGGAGGTCCAGCCTTGTTAGATCCCGGTACACTAGGCAAGTATGTAGACCACACATGGGTCATAGAGATGGAGGTCCCGTTTAAGCCAGTACTGTTACTGATTTGGTGCATGCAGTTCATTGCGCTGCAATGACATCTTGTCTAGCAAATATGTAGACCATTCTTTGGGAGCCCAAGTGGGACATTTTGGGGACATGCTTTCTTTTGATATTATTTCATTTCTGTGATTTCCATTCATTTTTGTAATCCCTTTGTTGTATAGGTGTCCTCCTTAAATTAGGTGTAGTACACATTTAGTTATACGGATCTAGGTTAAAATGGTCTTGCCTGCACTGGATCGTGGGCCCCTGAGCTTGAAGACAAAGCTCCACTAGAACACTATTTGAAGGGTGCATGACCACAGTGTGGTAGCCACTATTACCAGTGTTCAGCAACTCACTGTACTGTGGTGGGATATTTTTCAGATGCCTGGTAGACAAAGGTTTTATCGCCTCACAGGGAGTATACCTGGGCCATCCAACTAGTACACAACATGGTGGCTTGTGTGCATACTACGTGAGAGTTAAAAGATCACATTTAGGGACCATCTTTCAGAAAATCTCCAGAATGGGTTAATAGTTCCTTCTACTACAGGGGCACTTTTCTTTTTCTCGCTCCAACATTCCCCGAATTGTGCCCCTGTGTAGACTATACGAGGTTTGCATACTACAGCTATCAAGCACTGATATCCTTTGCCCTTGATTTGTGATAGTTTAGATTCCATATTTGGAGCAGGTGATGAATGGAATACTGCTTTCAGAACACCCCAGGGTTCAATATGTATGACATGTCCTGCAGGTTGTACAAATCACTACATGATATGATATGGCATGGCATTTATAATGCGCCTATACACAAGTGTTTCAAGGCGCAAATTCAAAAATTCATGGGACCGATACTTGTCACTTACTTATAATTGCATACCTAAACGATGTACCTAACTGGAGGTCTCAAAATAAAACGCAGATTAAGATTCACAAACAGGAAGGGCAGATGCACTGTTGTCTGCGCATGTCGGTTATACATATAGCTGTATCTTGAATGCTTTGGTCACTCTTTAAATTGCTAGTTACTTGTGAGCTGTTTCACATGTGCTTGACACTTGAGTATGATGGCCTGTTAGCGTACAAAAGAGAAATTCAGTACAAAAGAGAAATTAAAAATGTTTTGCTGAAAATAACTGTAATGATGATTTAAGAGTAGTTTTCAATGTTTATCCAATGTTTTATCTTTTTTATTAGTTATATAGTTCACATAAAGAAACATTTAACACTCCCATAATCCACAAGATTAAAATTCAAATATTTACACATTGTGTTCAACTTGTACATATCATCCCAGTAATACAATACTGCCAGAACAAGGCTTGTATGCTTTCCTTCCATCAGCCTTGCCCAGTGGTAATCCATTTTTAAATCTTGTGTCTCAATCACAAATCCCCCTAATATTTGTCCATGTATTTGATCAAGAATCCTACATTCAAAGTAAAAGATATTTACGAAGGCCGCCAGCCGGCCTGCCACTGGGGTACAAGTGTGGAAGCCCGACTCCCCGGCTGGTTCAATCTTGCTTTGGGGTCTGCATGCTGCCTTGGGAGCAACTACGACATCGGCCACCTCCTCCGAAAGCCTTGGAGCGGCCCCTGTAGGCCCCCTGGGTCGTAGATTGGGAGGTACAAAGAGGACCTCCTGCTGAAACCCGTCGAAGACCTGCCAGATTTTCCTCCTGAGGCACAAAAGGAAGGACGATGTAGCTGAAGCGTGCACAGGGCACGAGCCGTCTCCATGTCAGTCTTAATGACCTGCAACAATTCGTCAATGGCCTTCCCAAAGAGGTTGCCCCCATCAAAAGGCATATCCAACACCCTCCTCTGGACCTCCTGACGGAAGTTGGAGGCTTTCAAGCAGCCATGACGATGGAGGCAGACACCGTTCCCCATGTGGCGCAACCCCGTCTCCGCGATGTCCAGTGCCACAGTGTGCCATGGTCCGATGCCACCTCGCCCTCCTGGAGGATCTCGAGCTCCTCAACCCACTTGTCGTCAGGCAGAAACTACAGCAGGAGGGCCATTTTATACCAGAGCTCCTTGTCTTATCTGGCCAGGATTGCATGTGCGTTAGCTGCCTTGGCTGTCGTTGCTGCTTAGTGGATCACCTTCCTACCCATGGCAACTAACTTCCTCCCTTCGCTGTCCGGAGGAATGGAGGCTGAAGAAGAGGGATGTCATACCTGGTAGAAATCAGTGGTCAGTCTGGAGCAAGTGGAAGCGTTGAGGAGCGCGTTGTTGCTTTCCTACCAAAATGGCACCACAAACATTGTGTAGTCTTCCAGTCTTTCCGGATGCCCCAGGGACGTGGCTCCTCCTCCTACACCGACGGATGCTTATCAGGCAGTTCCGCAGGATGTGTATCACATTGCTACTCTTACAGCAGCCGCGCTACGTAAGTCTGTTCAGTAGTTAAACCTTCCAGGCTCTCCCTCTAACTATATCTACATTCGTGAATTTCATGTCCGTTTCTTGTGTTCTAGGCTTTCATTGTTTCCCCTGCGATTCTCATCCATGCTATCCCAATACCGAGTTTCAGTTCGGAAGCCCACAGGCTTCTCCTCCACTGGTACGTCTCCTTTGCTTGTTGAACTCTCTTCTTCGCCTCTTACACCCAGTATTCATCAGCTGGCTTCTCATTCTCCCTCTCTCTCTCTCGCAAACCTTAGGAGCTACCCATTTCCAGCCGTAGTTGTGTGACCTACCGGAGGGTTATATCACATATCTGTTCTTTCTTTAATGGAAACTCAGTAGTACCTCTTTAGAACCAAAGCATCCAGTTCAAGCAAGAGCCATCTCGCCCTGAAAGAGAAATATCACTGCCATAACCCTCCTGACAACAGGGTCCCCAGTAGCAGGTACACACCTACTTCTTATCGGGTGGATATAGCGAGCAAGACCATTCCCTTTAACCTTTGGCTTATATCTTCACAGCCACTCTTGAGGACCCAACTCCTGCTGAAAACCCATACGGCAGCTTTCGGCTCTTCTCACCAGAAGAAACACCTCTCTCATCTCATCCGGACCCATGTTTTTCCCCCCCAGAGGGTTTCTATGGAAACTCTCCCCGATTCTGTAGTTGGTATAGAGTGGGGAAGAGTGACTAGGTGGATTCTCGTCTCATCACTGCCGCTGCCTCTGATTCAGGTCAGTGATTCATTCTAATGAGATATAAGCATTGCTTTGGTGAAACCTTCACATTGTAATTCTCACAGGAAAACAAGGGCTTAGATGACTTCTTTCTTGATGCAGCCGAGACCACTGAGTCCGGAGAAAGCTACGAAAGGTAGGCACTTGGGTGACGACTCCGGTACCTGGTACTTTTTCTCCAGCCTTTCCTTCTTTGTCGGGCCGGGTTTCTCATCAAGACCAGGCCCTCGTCCCAAACATTGAGGCACTGTTAGAATGGTCTTTCTCTTGGCTTCATGCCGTTGGTAAAGGAACCCCTCCTTCTTGGTCTCTTCTGGCATCAGCTGGAAGAGCTCTGCCGCTCTGGCTACCATGTCATGGAACAACCCCACTTCACTCAGGAGAGAAGCCCTCGGTGGCGGAGAAACGCTGCCCTCGTCGTCCATGTCTGTAGCCGCTGTGTCCATCCCCGTATCCCTAGGGGGGGGAGGGAATGTGTGGAGGTTGATGCGGCGGTACAGGGTGCCATCTACTCTTCTTCGCTGGGGGCTGGCCCGCTGTCGCTGGAGCCAGAGGCGCTGTCGCCATTCACTTCTGGATCTCCAACACCAGGGTGTGGAGGGTCGAGAGGATTTCCAACGACACGTCCCTTGGAGGTGTTGGGGAGTAGGTATGGTGAGCCCAGCGCCCTCATCCTCAGCATTTCCGGCGTCGCCATCGTCCCCCTCAGTGTTTCTGCCATTGTAGATGTTCCCCACGTCTTCCGGGACCGTGTGAATGGACACCAGGTCCTCCTAATCTGAGGAAGAAATATCTGTGCCCTGGAGCAGGGTTGAGGCCTCCTCTTTGCCCCCATTTATGCATCCTGAGTGATCGTCTCAGGCTTAGGGTAGGCATCCTCTTCTCCGACGTCTTCTCCACCAGCTTCGCCGAGGCCACCCACCTCGGAGGAAGGGATAGCCTGGGCACCACCGGGGCCCATGGACTGGGTCAGCCCCTTTTGCCTTGGAGACGGCGGCCGCCACCAGCTCGATCGAAGAGAATGACTTTGCCTGGGTCGCCTGGGCCTTCAGGGGTAGGTTGGACACCTTTCCATGCATCTTGGTCTTCTCCGGCTTCTCCATGGGTTAGCTGACTTCCTCTTCGAAGAAGAGCTGGACTGATGACTGGAGATAGACGCGGACAGTGAAGATGAGCGTGCACTGCCCATCGCTGGATCCGCTTACGTAGCCACCCCGACGGAAATGCACTCGCAGTGCTTGGCCTTTTCTTGGGCCCCCACCGATGGAGCGGCCTTAAAGGATTTAGAAGCCTGCTCCTCAGACCGGGCGGTCCTGGGAGAGGCATGCTCCTGCTCAATTGACCAAAAAAAGAACTCTTTATCTAAAAAAAAGCGCAAAAAATTAGAAAAGCTTTAAGAGAAAAACACAAGGACTCCCAACACTTGAACGTGCAGTAAAAATCTAAAGATGGCTGCCAGAGGAGGGGCTTAGGAAGAGGGCTTTCAGTGGCTGGGGGCAGTATGTCCCAGAGTTCAGTGATTGGTTTAGAGGAGAAAGACAGTTTGTAAGTGAAAGTGAAACTGTTTTTTCTTTTACCGAGGATTCCCGGCCTGACGACAGGGAATATTCATGAGCATGTGAATCCATGCCAGACCCCATGCTGGAGAAATAGGATTGTATACTATCTAAATGAAACAATGCATATAAGTGTTGATAATACGAGTGAATTTACATATATTAGTACTAGTGTGAACAATAATAATGATAGAAGTGGATTTAATGATTCTAATACGCTTGTTACATCTGTGAAGGCAGAAAATAGGTTGTTTACAACAAGCAGGGGATTGTTGAGCACTATCAAATGGTATAATGTTATTTCTGAGAGTACTGATAAAGTGGCCATTCTTGAGAATGCGTATAGAAGAATGAAGAGAGGAGTACGACAACAGTATGATACATATCAAGGGTTGGTTTTGATGTGATTGAGCATATTCATCACCCTGAGTTCACTAATTCATGGTACTCTGATGTGAGTGGTGTGGGGAGAAATGCTGTAAATGGGAGCTGTTATGTGTGCATTTAGTATTTAGTATTTATTTGATTTTATTATAGCGCTCATCCCACATGCGTCAGGGAATCCAAAGGTGTTAGTGCCACAAGCAGTCCCAATTATAGAGGAAAAATGCCAGCTTCATCTTGCACTATGCAGAATAAAAGGAACGTTCCAGGCACACAGTGTGAAATTGCAGATGGTGGGCCCAGATTTTGTGAAATGCACCGAAGACACAAGGAATATCAAGTGTGTGGAGTTACCTTATCTGATGTTGAAGGGGCAGAAGTATATCAATAATAATTGGCAAGACAGCACACTACCTTGCTTGGCAGAAGGACTGGTAACATATAGCAAGGAAACGATAGCACGAGTGGTACAATTCTGTGCGCAAATCTAGACGGAGCATATCATCAAACTGATGTGGATTGCAACCATGGAAAAGCTGGTGCAAATGCACAAGGAACAAGAATATAGACTCTGTTTCCGCAGCAAAGGTACAGTCTTTGTCAGCATAAACATTGTAATAAAACTCTTTCGATCACAGATATGAAGAAAGGAACGGCGGCACTGATGGCTTACTACTGGATCTGTGGCCGACAAGCTTACTTGCACCTCCCAGCGTCATGGAGGGGCTGTTGTTCGCTGGCCTCATTGCATTCAATGCTATTAGTAATTCCAGAGGAACACCTGAAATGGGGAGTGATGCCTCCAGAGGGGCCAACAAGTGTTTCCACAGAGCAGAATGAAGATAAGAGCTTGATGCCTACGCAAGAGCTTCACATCTGGCTCGGAAGAGGACAGTTTCAACAACCACAGAGGATGAAAAGATCAAATTACATTTCTAAAGACTCTTTCAGATTGCTTGCTGAAATACTAGAAGAATATGGGCTTTTCAGTTCAGCAGAATCCTTTTTCACCTCTTTACTATTGGCTGCAAATTGTGAGGTGCGAACTGGTCAATCTTGTGAATGAGACACAGAGAATGGGTTCAACGTGATCAAGGTTAAGTTGCGGCCGTTAAGACTTATGACAGTGCAGAATCGCTACGTGCAGGACATGTTGACAGCAATGGCGGGTGGGGTTTGCAAAAAATGTGGCGATTCCTGTTGTACATTCGTACCTTCAGAAGACGTGGAAAATGCATCAGTATCCCACATCATTGCAGCTGTCCATTGCCTGGGTGTCACGACCCTCAGCCCTGATCCCCACTGGCAAGCCCATTGGCCAGGAGGAATCAGGGCTCGGATCACTAATAAGGCCTGGCACCCACTTCTCAGGCCCTCTTGGGGCCAGTCCTAGCGCCTTTGGCGCCAGGCTCATCAGTAAGGAAAGACATCTGCTTGAGGAACTATTTTATTTAGGCTTTCAGCCAACATGGAGGCATCCACATAGCTTGATTCCTAGAACCAAGCTATGCGGTCTAGTGTTTTGGGTGTGGTGGCCTAGGGACTACTTTACCTGGACTACTTTACAGTGGCTATTTAAACCGCACCCGAACAAGACTACACGCTTCGCGTTACTTTGCTTCTAGCAACGTGAAGCTCACCATGTCCAGCTTTCTCACGAGCCTGGTGAATTCCGGACCTGCAGAAAAACCAAGAACATTGTTAGCAGCAGAATCTTACCTGCATTCATCATCCTTCACTGCTCGCTACTCCTGGGCAGCTCTGTTGGTGGAGTTCATCGCCCGGATCAAAGGACCTGAGAAAAGGAGAAAAGGATTAAAAGAGGTAGTGGAGACATTACAACCACAAAGCGCTTAAAGACTTACCTGGTTGGTTGCTTTTCGGCCGGCATAGCTCCGGAACTCCATCTGCGCTGGGAACTCACAGCGACCTACGAAAAGAGAAACGCACAGGTCAGTGAGGACAAGACATCGCTGCGCTACGCAAAGCGCCTCCTTACCGCATCCTAGCGCTATAGCGCGCCATCATCTCCCGGTGAGAACCAGCATATCCAGTTCTCTAAGCGGACACTCTGCGCTCCTAGGGAGATAAAAAAAGAGACATTTAGAACAGAGAAAAGGCATGCAAGAATTATGACGCCATCAATCGCAATAAGACCTACCTGAAAGACACTACAAGGGCAGCAGTCAGTGAAGTAACTGGACCACCCGCGCCCACAAAAGACCAGGCGCCCCTGCCCAGAGAGCAGGACGGAGAGCCCACCAATTCCAACAACCAGGTGAGAAGAGAACCTGGAGGGGCTGGAAACACAAGGGAGGTGGGGGAAAACTTACCTTGGTCGCCCAGTCCTGAATCCCATCGACGCCGAGACCACACCAGGGAATCATTGGGAAGGGCACCAACGACCAACTGGTTGGGTGGCGTCCCCGTGGATACCAGGTGAGCGTAACACTGGGTGGGTGTTTGTATGTAGGATGGAGGAATTCAGGACAGTGATTGGCTGAGTATGACATTTGACTGGGTCCCATCGTGGCTAGGAGCAATCGTGAAGCTGTTAATGCCCATCATTGTGTTCATCCTGGTCATCTTCTGCACTTGCCAGCTGGTCATTTGATGCTGTGCCACTGTGGCACCTGACAGCGCAAGAATGATGGTATCAATTGTGGGTTCAAAAGCACCTTGTAACACAAAAAACATTGAAATACAAACCGATGTCCCACAGGGTGGCCTGAAGTATGAAATGTTCCCCATCCCATATGGAGATGAAGTTGATCCGTTATACCATATGATTATTTCCCCACCTGGTGATCCAGAAAATTACACAGAGGTTTGGGTGTACCTAGCAGGGATGGGGGATGCATTTACATGCCTTGTTCACCTGAGGAGTATGCGCATAGGGGGAAGAGTTTGTGATCAATGTGCAGGGTGTGGGTGCCAGTAAAGAGAAATACACCATTTGTAAATGTAGAAACTGGGGAGCGGGAGCACAGAACTATTCCTGAATGTGTTACTGTAGAAGTAACAAAAGGAGGGAATGTTGGGAAGGGGGCAACCCTGTCCACCCCAGTTGCTTTAAAGTAATGCGAGATGCATTCAAAGCACTCTGATGAGCCAGTGGGGATGGGGACAGTGAGAGGGACGCCTTCCCGTCCAGCAGGACCCCATGCTAATATAACCATTTATAGTGTAACCATATGTTGTGGCCCAAGACACGGGCAGCATCGCTATTTTGTGTAGATATTAAAGGGATAGTCCAGTAAAAATGTTTATTTAAAAAACAGATAGGCAATATTAAAAAAAAAAATACTAGCACTTTTTTTTTTAAACTTCCTATGTAAAAGTTTGAGCTATTCAAGCTCAAAATTCGCAAAAGCAAGCACATGGGCGCATCCATTTTGTGAAATGGATGCCCTACTGTGCTGGCTTTTGCTTTTGCGGCACTAATGAAGGAAAAGACAGCCAGCTGTAGTAAACAAAAGCTACCGCTGGGTGGCTTTTCCTTCATTGGTGCTGTACGCGGAGGACGGGGACCGGAGACCAGAGCAGGAAAGCTGCAGCTGAATCTCAGTAAGTGCTATTTTTTTTTTTTTTAAATAAGCACTAGCTGCGTTTTTTTTTCTAAGTTTTCCGGGCTGGAGGAGCCCGGAAAACTTAGAAATAAAACCGCAGCTTTAAAAACGTTGTATTTATGTTTGCAGTCACTTTTGAAGCGACCGCAAACATAAATACAACGTTGTGTTTGAAAACGCTGCGGTTTTTCTTTCCAAGTTTCTCTGGCTCCTCCGGCTCGGAGGAGCCTGAGAAACCCGGAAAGAAAAACCGCAGCGTTTTCACAACCGCGTTGTGTTTCTGCCTGCTGTGGCTATCACTTTGGGTCTCCGGTGCACCGGGGAGCACCGGAGACCCAAAGTGAAAGCCAAGGCAGGCAGAAACACAACACGGTTGTGTTTACATGCCGCAGTGTTTCTGCCTACAGCTGATTTCCCATTTGGGGCTCTCGGGCTCCCCACGGGGGGCCAGAGAGCCCCAAATGGGAAATGCTAAATGCTGCAGTGTTTCTGCCTAAATCTGCTTTCCCATTTGGGGCTGTTCAGGCTCAAACGCACATTCATCATAACCATGCGTTCAGCCTAGTCATCCATGAGGAAAGAAAATCTCTCCGTCAAGAGCTACGCCTAATAAAAAAGAATTTCCCAAAGTCTCTGGTACCAGATGCGGTGAGAATGAGGAGAGCCATCTACAGGAATTGGTTAATCTCACATAAAGTTATCATCGAACAAGATTGTGCCGAGCTGATGATGAAGCTTTTAATCACCAAGAACACTCGAGAAATTTGGCAGATATTAAACATGGGTACAATGGACCGCTCAACTACACCTCAAAATACCATCTCTGGCGATAGATGGTCCAGACATTTCTCTGATGTTTTTGCCAGTTCAACTAACCCTGTTGTGTGTTATTCGGCTGCAAGTCAGGGTTCTTGGGCTGTTGCCACCTCGCTCGATGAAACTGAACTGGCAATTAAGAGTCTAAAGAATTCTCGCGCTGCTGGCCTTGACCTGATCAGCAAAGTGATGCTCAAAGAGAATCTAACTGTCTGGGCCATCTTTATTGAGCGTTTATTTGCCTGCATTTCCCTGCAAAAATATATTCCAGTGTCATGGATAACAGCCATTATAGTCCCCATCCATAAGAAAGGTAGCTGGGATTGCCCGGATAACTACCGACCGATTGCTCTCCTAGATACAATCGGGAAGATCTTTAGCTCTCAGCTGCGCTTGAAGCTTGTTCAATGGGCACAATCTGGTATTCCTGACGTACGGCAAACTGGCTTCACAAAAGGTGTGAGTGTCGATGTCAACCTCTTGATTCTCACAATCCTGAAATTTGAAGCTCAGAAAGCCAGGTATGACATCTACCTCGCATTTATTGACATGAAGCAGGCCTTCGAATGTATAAATCGAGGCCTGCTCTGGAACAAATTAAGAAAGTGGAAGTGCCCATTAAATATTCTTGATCCAATTATGGCTCTCATTCAAACACCTCAATCCGGGTACGCCTAAAAAGAAATTGAGACCTGTCCGATCCCATTCCAACGGCAAGGGCTGTAAAGCAGGGGTGCCCCTTGCCGCGGATCTGTTCAATCTATTTTTGGCGGATTTACTGGATCATCTAGGACATGTCCACTGTTTTTCCCCAAAGGTTAACCGAGTTCCGGTAAGTTGCATTGCCTAGGCAGATGATCTAGTGCCCATTGATAGAACTCAAATTGGTCTCCAAAGGTTGCTCAACTCTTTATATGAGTACCTAACAATCAATGAGCTCACAATTAACACTGCGAAAACAAAAATTGTGGCAATTGTCACTGCTTCAAGTAAAAAGGCAAAGGCGTTTAGGTGGACTGTAGATGGCCAGTTCCTTGAGACTGTAGACTCAATAAGATACTTGGGTGTGCAGTTTAACAATTCCATTTGTGAACATCAATGGGTGAAAGACCTGAAACTAAAAACCATGAGTCTTGCCTATCAAGCGGCAAAAATAAACAAAAGTTATGGTAAATTTTCATTATCCCCGGTCTTAACGTTCTACTTACAAAAGGTAGTACCTATACTAACTTTTGGTGCTGAGGTCAGCTGGAACATCAGTGAGCACATCTGGAACTCTCTAGAAGGGCGTTTTTGGCGCTATGTTCTCCATCTACCACAATGCGTCTCAATGATATCTTTACGAGATGAATTGTCATTGAACTCACTGCATAGCCATGTGATTTGGATATCAATCACATTATTGCGAAAAATGTCTGTTGAGAATCCAATGCCTGCCTACCAAATATTCAACAAATTCTATGTTGATACCAATGCTACCTTATTAGATATGTGGCGTCTCAGAGTACAAGCTGGGTTGATGCCGCGGGAATCTCTGAGTTTGATCTTTTGACCAGACCACAAGTTGCAAAAAAGAAATTCGAGTCTTGGGCTTGGATCATCAACATAGACAAACAAGAAAAACCATCTTTAACACACTGGCTAGGCATTGGTCAAAAAAATGTATCGGGGTAATTCGTAGAATTCAGCGCAGAGGCAGAGCACGCGAGCAGCGCAGAGAGGGATCGTGCGCCAGCGTGCGCCAGCCGTGTGCGCTAAACAGCATTCTGGCGTACCGCGTATTCATGGAATTCCCAAGGCAAAAAGAGCCCTGGCGCAGAGAACATCCTGCAGCGCCAGTTACGCCCCCAAAAATGCCCCTCGTGCAAGGAAAAGCCATCAAAATCCCCAATCCAGCGCAAAGGGCTGCGCTAACCCTGGACCAGTTTACAGGAACGCTACACAGCAATCGCCGAGCGGGAAACGTGTATTCCTGGGGTGCGCTGGAATCATCACACGCGGTAGGGCCTGTGCGAGCAGGGTACGTGTATTACTGGGGTTCGCGGGGAGTTTCACACGGGTAGGGCCTGTGCGAGCGGGGTACGTATATTACTGGGGTTCGCGGGGAGTTTCACACGCGATTGCCCTGTGCGAGCAGGGTACGTGTATTTGGGTGGTACGCGGGGAGTTTCACACGCGCTAGGCCCTGTGCAAGCGGGGTACGTGTATTTCGGGGGTGCGCGGGAAGTTTCACACGCGGTAGAGCCTGTACGAGCGGGGTACGTGGATTTCGGTGGTGCACGGGAAATTTCACACGCGATTGGCCCTGTGTGAGCAGGGTACGTGTATTTCTGGGTGTGCGGGAAGTTTCACACGCGGTAGGCCCTGTGCGAGCGGGGTACGTGGATTTTGGGGGTACGCAGGAAGTTTCACACGCAATTATGCAGTCAGAGCGGGGTACGTGTATCCAGTGGAGTGCGCGGGGAGTCCCACATGTGAATTGACAGTGTGGGTCCTCCCAGGTGTGCCATCAACCGCCTCCACGGGCCCTGCAGGCAGCCCACACCACAGGGCACTACCCTGCACCCCTGGTCATGTCCCGTAGGCAGCCCATCCACCATGGCATGCCCCCCAGCCAGGCCACATGTCACCTTGCACTAGTGATCACCAACTCATGTCCCCCTGCACCCCACCCACCTAGCATTGAGGGGCACCTACCAGCAGGCCCCCACTCATGTCCCACTCATGTCCCCCTGCACCCCCACCCCCCAGCAGTGAGGGGCACCTGCCAGCAGGCCCCCACTCATGTCCCCCTGCACCGCCATCCCCCAGCAGTGAGGGGCACCTGCCAGCAGGCCCCCACTCATGTCCCCCTGCACCCCCACCCCCCAGCAGTGGAGGGCACCTGCCAGCAGGCCCCCACTCATGTCCCCCTGCAGCCCACCCCCCAGCATTGATGGGCACCTGCCAGCAGGCCCCCACTCATGTCCCCCTGCACCCCCACCCCCAGCAGTGAGGGGCACCTGCCAGCAGGCCCCCACTCATGTCCCACTCATGTCCCCCTGCACCCCCACCCCCCAGCAGTGAGGGGCACCTGCCAGCAGGCCCCCACTCATGTCCCCTTGCACCCCCACCCCCAGCATTGAAGGGCACCTGCCAGCAGGCCCCCACTCATGTCCCCCTGCACCCTCAGCCCCCAGCAGTGAGGGGCACCTGCCAGCAGGCCCCCACTCATGTCCCCCTGCACCCCCACCCCCCAGCAGTGAGGGGCACCTGCCAGCAGGCCCCCACTCATGTCCCCCTGCAACCCCACCCCCCCAGCATTGAGGGGCATCTGCCAGCAGGCCCCCACTCATGTCCCCCTGCACCCCCACTCCCCCAGCAGTGAGGGGAACCTGCCAGAAGGCCCCCACTCATGTCCCCCTGCACCCCCACCCCCCAGCAGTGACGGCACCGGACAGCAGGCCCCCACTCATGTCCCCATGCACCCCCACCCCCAGCAGTGAGGGGCACTTGCCAGCAGGCCCCCACTCATGTCCCACTCATGGCCCCCTGCACCCCACCCACAGCATTATGAGTGCACTGAGTGTGGGAACGGGTTTGCTACAAAGCAAGAGCATACTATCCACCACCAGAGAACACATACAGGTGGGAAACCTTATGTGTGCACTGAATGTGGGAAAGGGTTTGCTAGAAAGGGAGTTCTTACTATCCACCAGAGAACACATACAGGTGGGAAACCTTATGTGTGCACTGAATGTGGGAAAGTGTTTGCTAGAAAGGGAGTTCTTACTATCCACCAGAGAACAAATACAGGTGAGAAACCTTATGAGAGCACTGAGTGTGGGAAAGGGTTTGTTCGGAAGGTACATCTTACACGCCACCAGAGAAAACATACAGTTGCGAAACTTTTTAAGTGCACTGAATGTGGGAAAGGGTTTGCTGTCTTATTATCCACCAGAGAACACATACAGGTGGGAAACCTTATGAGTACAGTCTGTGTGGGAAAGGGTTTTCTACAAAGCAAGAGCTTAGAACACATACAGGTGGGAAACCTTATGAGTACAGTCTGTGTGGGAAAGGGTTTTCTACAAAGCAAGAGCTTACTAGCCACCGGAGCACACATACATGCTTTCCGTAAAGCTATGAAAACCATCCTCTTTACATAAGGTTTCTTGCAGCACCATGAATACTAATCAAATGTCCCACTGCATAAGCTGCATTGTAATGATCAAATGCATAAGCTGTAATGACAACTATGTTTGTAGCAATCATAATGTGCCAATGACTGCTACCATTCCTGTAACCCTGTAACTAAGATCCTGCAAGTAACAGCGCTTCAATAACCCTGGGCTGTTTGCGTGCTATATAAATATAAATATAAATAAATAAATATAAATAAATAAAGCATTGCGGGGCAGCTGCCAGCAGGTCCCCACTCATGTCCCACTGTACCCCCACCCCCCAGCATTGATAGGCACCTGCCAGCAGGCCCCCACTCATGTCCCCCTGCACCCCCACCTCCCAGCAGTGAAGGGCACCTGCCAGCAGGCCCCCACTCATGTCCCCCTGCACCCCCACCCCCAGCAGTGAGGGGCACCTGCCAGCAGGCCCCAACTCATGGCCTCTCATGTCCCCCTGCACCCCCAGCCCCCAGCAGTGAAGGGCACCTGCCAGCAGGCCCCGACTCATGTCCCCCTGCACCCCCACCCCCCAGCATTGATGGGCACCAGCCAGCAGGCCCCCACTCATGTCCCCCTGCACCCCCAACCCCCAGCAGTGAGGGGCACCTGCCAGCAGGCCCCCACTCATGTCCCACTCATGACCCCTGCACCCCCACCCCCCAGCAGTGAGAGGCACCTGCAAGCAGGCCCCCACTCATGTCCCCCTGCACCCCCACCCCCCAGCAGTGAGGGGCACCTGCCAGCAGGCCCCCACTCATGTCCCCTTGCACCCACACCCCCCAGCATTGATGGGCACCTGCCAGCAGGCCCCCACTCATGTCCCCCTGCACTCTCACCCCCCAGCAGTGAGGGGCACCTGCCAGCAGGCCCCCACTCATGTCCCCCTGCACCCTCACCCCCAGCTGTGAGGGGCACCTGCCAGCAGGCCCCCACTCATGTCCTACTCATGTCCCCCTGCACCCCCACCCCCCAGCACTGAGGGGTACCTGCCAGCAGGCCCCCACTCATGTCCCCCTGCACCCCCACCCCCCAGCAGTGAAGGGAACCTGCCATCAGGCCCCCACTCATGTCCCACTCATGTCCCCCTACAACCCACCCTCCAGCAGTGAGGGGCACCTGCCAGCAGGCCCCCGCTCATGTCCCCCTGCACCCTCACCCCCCCAGCATTGATGGGCACCTGCCAGCAGGCCGCCACTCATGTCCACCTACACCCCCACCCCCAGCAGTGAGGGGCACCTGCCAGCAGGCCCCCACTCATTTCCCACTCATGTCCCCCTGCACTCCCACCCCCCAGCAGTGAGGGGCACCTGCCAGCAGGCCCCCACTCATGTCCCCCTTCACCCCCCACAGCATTGAGGGGCACCTGCCATCAGGCCCCCACTCATGTCCCCTGCACCCCCACCCCCAGCAGTGAGGGGCACCTGCCAGCAGACCACCACTCATGTCCCCCTGCACCCCCACCCCCCAGCAGTGAGGGGCACCTGCCAGCATGCCCCCACTCATGTCCCCCTGCCCCCCCATACCCCAGCAGTGAGGGACAACTGCCAGCAGGCCCCCACTCATGTCCCCCTGCACCTCCACCCCCCAGCAGTGAGGGGCACCTGCCAGCAGGCCCCCACTCATGTCCCACTCATGTCTCCCTGCACCCCCAGCCCCCAGCAGTGAAGGGCACCTGCCAGCAGGCCCCCAATCATGTCCCCCTGCGCCCCCACCCCCCAGCAGTGAGGGGCAACTGCCAGCAGGCCCCAACTCATGGCCTCTCATGTCCCCCTGCACCCCCAGCCCCCAGCAGTGAAGGGCACCTGCCAGCAGGCCCCCACTCATGTCCCCCTGCACCCCCACCCCCCAGCATTGATGGGCACCTGCCAGCAGGCCCCCACTCATGTCCCCCTGCACCCCCAACCCCCAGCAGTGAGGGGCACCTGCCAGCAGGCCCCCACTCATGTCCCACTCATGTCCCCCTGCACCCCCACCCCCCAGCAGTGAGGGGCACCTGCCAGCAGGCCCCCACTCATGTCCCCCTGCACCCTCACCCCCAGCAGTGAGGGGCACCTGCCAGCAGGCCCCCACACATGTCCCACTCATGTCCCCCTGCACCCCCACCCCCAGCAGTGAGGGGCAACTACCAGCAGGCCCCAACTCATGGCCTCTCATGTCCCCCTGCACCCCCAGCCCCCAGCAGTGAAGGGCACCTGCCAGCAGGCCCCCACTCATGTCCCACTGCACCCCCACCCCACAGCATTGATGGGCACCTGCCAGCAGGCCCCCAGTCATGTCCCCCTGCACCCCCAACCCCCAGCAGTGAGGGGCACCTGCCAGCAGGCCCCCACTCATGTCCTATTCATGTCCCCCTGCACCCCCACCCCCCAGCAGTGAGCGGCACCTGCCAGCAGGCCCCCACTCATGTCCCCCTGCACCCTCACCCCCAGCAGTGAGGGGCTCCTGCCAGCAGGCCCCCACTCATGTCCCAATCATGTCCCCCTGCACCCCCACCCCCCAGCACTGAGGGGCATCTGCCAGCAGGCCCCCACTCATGTCCCCCTGCAACCCCACCTCACAGCAGTGAAGGGAACCTGCCAGCACCCCCCACTCATGTCCCACTCATGTCCCCCTGCACCCCCACCCCCCAGCAGTGAGGGGCACCTGCCAGCAGGCCCCCACTCATGTCCCCCTGCACCCTCACCCCCAGCTGTGAGGGACAACTGCCAGCAGGCCCCCACTCATGTCCCCCTGCACCCCCACCCCCCAGCACTGAGGGGTACCTGCCAGCAGGCCCCCACTCATGTCCCCCTGCACCCCCACCCCCCAGCAGTGAAGGGAACCTGCCAGCAGGACCCCACTCATGTCCCACTCATGTCCCCCTGCACCCGCACCCTCCAGCAGTGAGGGGCACCTGCCAGCAGGCCCCCGCTCATGTCCCCCTGCACCCCCACCCCCGCAGCATTGGTGGGCACCTGCCAGCAGGCCGCCACTCATGTCCCCCTACACCTCCACCCCCAGCAGTGAGGGGCACCTGCCAGCAGGCCCCCACACACATTTCCCACTCATGTCCCCCTGCACTCCCACCCCCCAGCAGTGAGGGACAACTGCCAGCAGGCCCCCACTCATGTCCCCCTGCACCCCACCCTCCAGCAGTGAGGGGCACTTGCCAGCAGGCCCCCACTCATGTCCCCTTGCACCCCCACCCCCCAGTATTGATAGGCACCTGCCAGCAGGCCCCCACTCATGTCCCCCTGCACCCTCACCCCCAGCAGTGAGGGGCACCTGCCAGGAGACCCCACCCATGTCCCACTCATGTCCCCCTGCACCCCCACCCCCCAGCACTGAGGGGCACCTGCCAGCAGGCCCCCACTCATGTCCCACTCATGTCCCCCTGCACCCCCACCACCCCAGCATTGATGGGCACCTGCCAGCAGGCCGCCACTCATGTCCACCTACACCCCCACCCCCAGCAGTGAGGGGCACCTGCCAGCAGGCCCCCACTCATTTCCCACTCATGTCCCCCTGCACTCCCACCCCCCAGCAGTGAGGGGCACCTGCCAGCAGGCCCCCACTCATGTCCCCCTTCACCCCCCACAGCACTGAGGGGCACCTGCCAGCAGGCCCCCACTCATGTCCCCCTGCACCTCCACCCCCCAGCAGTGAGGGGCACCTGCCAGCAGGCCCCCACACACATTTCCCACTCATGTCCCCCTGCACTCCCACCCCCCAGCAGTGAGGGACAACTGCCAGCAGGCCCCCACTCATGTCCCCCTGCACCCCACCCTCCAGCAGTGAGGGGCACTTGCCAGCAGGCCCCCACTCATGTCCCCTTGCACCCCCACCCCCCAGCATTGATAGGCACCTGCCAGCAGACCCCCACTCATGTCCCCCTGCACCCTCACCCCCAGCAGTGAGGGGCACCTGACAGGAGGCCCCCACCCATGTCCCACTCATGTCCCCCTGCACCCCCACCCCCCAGCACTGAGGGGCACCTGCCAGCAGGCCCCCACTCATGTACCCCTGCACCCCCACCCCCAGCAGTGAAGGGAACCTGCCAGCAGGCCCCCAGCCATGTCCCACTCTTGTCCCCCTGCACCCCCACCCTCCAGCAGTGAGGGGAACCTGCCAGCAGGCCCCCGCTCATGTCCCCCTGCACCCCCACAGCCCCCAGCATTGATGGGCACATGCCAGCAGGCCCCCACGCATGTCCCCCTGCACCCCCACCCCCAGCAGTGAGGGGCACCTGCCAGCAGGCCCCAACTCATGGCCTCTCCTGTCCCCCTGCATCCCCAGCCCCCAGCAGTGAAGGGCACCTGCCAGCAGGCCCCGACTCATGTCCCCCTGCACCCCCACCCCCCAGCATTGATGGGCACCAGCCAGCAGGCCCCCACTCATGTCCCCCTGCACCCCCAACCCCCAGCAGTGAGGGGCACCTGCCAGCAGGCCCCCACTCATGTCCCACTTATGTCCCCCTGCACCCCCACTCTCCAGCAGTGAGGGGCACCTGCAAGCAGGCCCCCACTCATGTCCCCATTACCCCCACCCCCCAGCAGTGAGGGGCATCTGCCAGTGTTAGGGAGAATTCTCTGTTTAGACTGAATTTCCTAACCTAGTGAGTCCCCCAGCAGCTTTGCTGGATTTCTGGAGTTTGTTTTTTCCATCCTGCCAAGAGTGAGACTCTTTTCCTCCCACTCTTGGACATGTATGTGTGTAATTCCTTTGAATGTCAATGTGTTCTATGGGCTATGGGGTCTTTTACTCCATAGGGTCTCATATGTTTTTCTATGTGTGTTACACCACACCCTACGTGCCGTAACACTGGGGCGTCCTAGCGGACCTCCACCATAGACTACATACCCGGGGACTGACTACTGTCTCCTCGGGCATGTAAAGTCACCATTGGCTTTACTAGACCTAAATTTACTAACAGAACTAGTACAAACCATCTTATTGTGGACGTACTAGTAGGGGTAATTCGATTACTCCTGGATCTGTTACTCGAGGGGGCACTGTCCCGTCCCCCCTCGTCGAGTTTTGGCTGGTGATAGTGGAAACTACTTGTTATGTCCGACCCCGAACATAACCCTATGGGATTCGTCCCATTGTTGGAGATTGATACTTTTTCTCGTTAATCTCTAACGTACCACCGGTCTACTTATCTTAAATAAGTTTATCGGATGGTATTTTCTGCCAGAACTCGGTTTTGTAAAATGGCGTCTGTGTTCGTCTCTGTGACTCCTAAACCAAAGGTTGAGCCCTTTGTTCCACTTTTGGCGGGCCTCTGTACAGAGACCCTCCAAAGTGGTGCCATTCTGTCTGGGTTACCACAGGGGTGTGGGAGGGGGTTTAGGCACCCTGGACCGAGTTGCCTTGCCAACTCCGGTCGCCTCTGGAGTGATTGGCCCAAGTGGTGAGCCTCCCCGCTCACCACTTAGCGAGTGTTGATTGACAGCTAGGCTGAATGAATGGGGGTTTTCTGCATAAAAGCAGGGCTTTTGGGACTGGATCTTCAGAAGTCGCCACAGGACCTAAGAATCCGACGAGGGTAATGCTGAGCCGACCTGCACGACGACACCTCCGGTGGAGCCCTGCGGAACCGACTCACCACTTCCCGACGACAGAGGAGAGCTCCCTGCCGGAGAGTCTCTTCCCCTGACTGGTGGGAACAACCAGTCTCCTTTGCTTTTTATTCGCCTCAGGACGCAGTGGTCGAATTGCCCGTGCAGAGCACCTCGGCAACCGGATAGCCACTACCCCTGTACCGTGACTAAAAGGTGGTGCCTTGTGACGGAGCACTCCGCGGCTGGTCTCTTTCCTGGTGGTGCACCGGACTTCACTTTTCTTCGACGATGACATCATCTCTACTCTTGGCAAAGACCCGATGTGCATCCACCACCAGGAACAACTGCCCCCGCCGGAGCTGTCTCTCCACAACAAGGTACCGTGTCCGCCTGGCTTCCCTTTCGATCGGTTCGAGTGAGGTGTCTTAATCCTCTCTGTTCCGTTGGGTCTCCTCCAAGCTTTTCTCATTTGTTGTTCTGAACTGGTTCAATCTGCCGATAACAATTTGCTACAAAGACTTGAATGCATCTCCACTAGAGACTTTATGGGACATCGCGCCTTGCCTCTCTCCGAGTGGGCCTGGCCTCTGAACTTTACGATCTGTTGTGATTCTTGCCTTCCTGCTTTGCATTTTATCCGCGAAGGATTAAACCGTGTTGATTTCATAACCTGCCTATCTTTTTCTCTCCCGTCCTAACTAATATTAGAGTTCCATCTAGGTTGAGGTATACACCTCTGTCTGAAAATAAGTGATACCGGTAGAACCTAGACTTGTCGAAATATTGCTAGGGGGATTGATCGTTTCTTCTTCGTAGAGTAATTGTGTTTGATTTGTTTGCCGTGAAAGTGCCATAGTGTTTTTGATAGATGTTTCGTTATAAATAAATACCTTAATATCTTTACACTAAGCCTCGTTGCGTGTTTGCTTGTCTTGCTGTGAAGAATTGCCCTATTTTGTATACTCCACATACTGCTCAACTCTTCTTGAGGGAAGTCTGACTGCTCAGCCACAGCTACCAAGTGAATCTGTGCGGTACAGACTGCTACCAAGTGGGTTCACCGCCAAACACCTGTAGTCCTAAATCTTTTGCAGTGGTCCCAGAGGGAACTGCACAGGTTTCCGCCTAACACTGGTGTACAGCGGTGGGATTTGTATCGAGTATACAGTTTAGAGTGCTTTTCGACACTGTAGGATAACTAACCACAAAACTTTGCACAAAAAGCAACTTTCAGAAACATGTCTACGATGGAAACTTACAGCCAAGAGTCCTTGTCAGGTGAAAATACTGAGAGTTTGCGAGCTCTCTGTAGGCAAGAGAATCTTTCTGTAAGAGGCAAGAAGTTAGAACTAATAGAGAGATTGCTGGCGAACCAAAGTCTGGGTACTGGTTCAGAGGAACCAATCTCTCCAGCAAATGTAGATAACAGTGATGGTGTTGATCTGAATCGTAATTCTGATGATAGCGATGAAGAGGCTGACGAGGACGGAGAGGCTAATGAAACTGTCTCCCCTGCTCCTCTACCTGCCTTACCAGCTGTGCCTACGGGGCCCATACCAGGTCCCACAAGTAACCCTGCTTGTTTTGAACTTGAAAAAATGAAGCTCGAATTAGAATACAAACGGTTCTTGGCTCAATCCGAACGAAACCAAGAGCTCGAGTTCAGACGGATGAATGCCCAGGCTGAGCAGAAGCAAGCTGAGTTAAGACTCAGAGAAATAGAACTTAATCACGAGTTAGAGATGAAAAAGTTGTCTAGGGAAAATGCTTCTCTCTCCTCTGGTTCCTCTAGGAGCTCCATTCCCAAAAGACCCCGGATGCCGAAGGAATTAGTGGGTATGTATGAACCGAGATTGGATTTGTTGGATTGGTTGAAACTGTTTGAATACAATCATGGGCTCCAGGACATCACCGGGAATGCGTTGCTCCCCTGGTTGTTCTCTAGGCTCCCTCCTGTTGCGACTGATGTGGTAATGGAGTTGGAGGAAGGCGGATAAGACGGATTACGAAAGTGTGAAACTAGCTTTAATAGCTAGATTCGGGAAGACCCCTTCCCAGTATCTTAAGAGGTTTAGAACCCTCAAAAAGCATGATGGTACCCCTTGGGCTACCTGGGTGAGTGAAGGGTTGAAAAACTTAGAGGGATGGATTAAGGGTTACAAAGTGAACACTTATGAGGGTATCAGGAATCTTTTTATGTTGGAGTCTATTTATGATGCCTGTTCTCCTGAGCTCAGACAGCACTTGGCTGATTCGAAGGAATTTGATTCCAGGGAGCTAGCTAAGGCTGCTGACTTGTGGGTTGCCAACAGGGCTACTCATAAGGACTCTGGGGCAACTCAGAAAAAGGATGAGGGAAAACAGCCTAAAAAAGACTCAAGAGAGAATTCTAATACCTCCCAACCCAAAGAGGGCCCCAAACAACAAAATAACCAGGGTAGACCCCAGGGAAAATCACAACAGAATAGTGTCCCTTCTGGCCACAAACCAGAAGGAGGTCAGAACAAGCCACCCTTCCAGAGAGCATTTGGAACATGCTATCTCTGTGGGGCAACTGACCATATCAAAGGAGATCCCAAATGTACGGGTAAACCTACTGGGATCAGCACAGTCTCCTTAGCCTTCACTCCTGAGGAGGAAGTCCAAATGACTAGTGCTCACTTTGAAGTCTTTGCTGAGGAACCTTGGGTTCTTTAAGCAAGTGTATCGGTAGAGTCAATGGATCTGGTGAGTAATCAGAATAGGTGTGTGTATGACTCTATACCAGAAAACTCTAAATGTTATTATGTGGACAGTGTTCTTGTCAACGGCCAGGATACTCCTGCCAGGTGAGACTCTGGGGCCAGCAGAACAATAGTGGACAAAAGCTTTTTCAGGCCTGAGGATGTTGCTAAGGCACCCAAAGGTCCCGCTAAAATGTCTGGAGGCCCTGTCCAACTGGTTCCAATTCTACCAGCCCTCATTCAGTGTAATGACATGACAGTGTTGATTCCTGTCAGTGTTCAGACTGAGGTGCCTGGGAGAGTCCTGTTGGGGAATGATCTAAAAACTCTAGGAGTAGTATCCAGTACCCCCAGGCCTCCCAGTATGGAGACCCAGAACCAAACCAAATTGGCTAGGGAGGCCACCTTAAGGAACCACTCTGAGACTGTGGGAACCTCTACTGAGAACCCCACAACAAGCCCTGGTGTTGGTAAATTGACCTCTGACCCAGGCAAATTTCAGGCTAACATGTTAAGGAAATGGGAGCCCCAACCAAGCTCCATCATTGTTCCCCCAGTTATCGAGTCTGTGACTCCCCCTGCTTCTGAGGAAGAGGTGGATAGACCTACTGGAACCCTAGCTAGGCCTCAGAGAACTGGTAATTCCCAGTGCTGGTGGAAAACCAGAAAAGAAAAGTCTAAGGCCAAAAACCTTCAGACTGTTGGACCTTCCACAGAAGACTCCAACCCAATTCCTAGACTTAAGGGGGAAACTCCTAAAGTAGGTAAGGTAAGATCTCAGAGGAAGGAGAAGCATGTACCTTGCTTATCTCCATCCCCTCCACCCAAGAGGCCTAAAACTCAACCTTCTCTCACCAGAGAGGTAGGGAAGACCTCTGGAGGCCCCTCTAGATCTAAGGGAATCCTTTATAAGGACCCCTTGAAAAAGCCTAACACAGGTTCAGAGGTTGTAACAACTTCTGAGGGACTGGTCAACCAGATCCCCTATAAACTTAAAAAGACTGATGTTCCTAGGAAGGTTTGTAGGTCATATAGCTTACAAAGGAAAACCTGGAAACCCATTGAACATAGGTCAGGGTGTCACCACCAAAATGCTGATGGCCTCTCTAGGATGTATGTCATCGACTAGAGGTATGAGATTCATCCAGGAGTGGATTAAATCCTCCTGTCCCTTAGTCTGGGGGGGGGGGGGCGAGTGTTAGGGAGAATTCTCTGTTTAGGCTGAATTTCCTAACCTAGTGAGTCCCCCAGCAGCTTTGCTGGATTTCTGGAGTTTGTTTTTTCCATCCTGCCAAGAGTGAGACTCTTTTCCTCCCACTCTTGGACATGTATGTGTGTAACTCCTTTGAATGTCAATGTGTTCTATGGGCTATGGGGTCTTTTATTCCATAGGGTCTCATATGTTTTTCTATGTGTGTTACACCGCACCCTACGTGCCGTAACACTGGGGGTCCTAGCGGACCTCCACCATAGACTCCATACCCGGGGACTGACTACTGTCTCCCCGGGCATGTAAAGTCACCATTGGCTTTACTAGACCTAAATTTACTAACAGAACTAGTACAAACCATCTTATTGTGGACGTACTAGTAGGGGTAATTCGATTACTCCTGGATCTGTTACTCGAGGGGGCACTGTCCCGTCCCCCCTCGTCGAGTTTTGGCTGGTGGCAGTGGAAACTACTTGTTATGTCCGACCCCGAACATAACCCTATGGGATTCGTCCCATTGTTGGAGATTGATACTTTTTCTCGTTAATCTCTAACGTACCACCGGTCTACTTATCTTAAATAAGTTTATCGGATGGTATTTTCTGCCAGAACTCGGTTTTGTAAAATGGCGTCTGTGTTCGTCTCTGTGACTCCTAAACCAAAGGTTGAGCCCTTTGTTCCACTTTTGGCGGGCCTCTGTACAGAGACCCTCCAAAGTGGTGCCATTCTGTCTGGGTTACCACAGGGGCGTGGGAGGGGGTTTAGGTACCCTGGACCGAGTTGCCTTGCCAACTCCGGTCGCACTCTGGAGTGATTGGCCCAAGTGGTGAGCCTCCCCGCTCACCACTTAGCGAGTGTTGATTGACAGCTAGGCTGAATGAATGGGGGTTTTCTGCATAAAAGCAGGGCTTTTGGGACTGGATCGTCAGAAGTCGCCACAGGACCTAAGAATCTGACGAGGGTAACGCTGAGCCGACCTGCACGACGACACCTCCGGTGGAGCCCTGCGGAACCGACTCATCACTTCCCAACGACAGAGGAGATCTCCCTGCCGGAGAGTCTCTTCCCCTGACTGGTGGGAACAACCAGTCTCCTTTGCTTTTTATTCGCCTCAGGACGCAGTGGTCGAATTGCCCGTGCAGAGCACCTCGGCAACCGGATAGCCACTACCCCTGTACCGCGACCAAAAGGTAGTGCCTTGTGACGGAGCACTCCGCGGCTGGTCTCTTCCCTGGTGGTGCACGAGACTTCACTTTTCTTCGACGACGAGATCATCTCTACTCTTGGCAAAGACCCGACGTGCATCCACCACCAGGAACAACTGCCCCCGCCGGAGCTGTCTCTCCACAACAAGGTACCGTGTCCGCCTGGCTTCCCTTTCGATCGGTTCAAGTGAGGTGTCTTAATCCTCTCCGTTCCGTTGGGTCGCCTCCAAGCTTTTCTCATTTGTTGTTCTGAACTGGTTCAATCTGCCGATAACAATTTGCTACAAAGACTTGAATGCATCTCCACTAGAGACTTTTTGGGGCATCGAGCCTTGCCTCTCTCCGAGTGGGCCTGGCCTCTGAACTTTACGATCTGTTGTGATTCTTGCCTTCCTGCCTTGCATTTTATCCGCAAAGGATTGAACCGTGTTGATTTCATAACCTGCCTATCTTTTTCTCTCCCGTCTTAACTAATATTAGAGTGCCATCTAGGTTGAGGTATACACCTCTGTCCGAAAATAAGTGATACCGGTAGAACCTAGACTTGTTGAAATATTGCTAGGGGGATTGATCGTTTCTTCTTCGTAGAGTAATTGTGTTTGATTTGTTTGCCATGAAAGTGCCATAGTGTTTTTGATAGATGTTTTGTTATAAATAAATACCTTAATATCTTTACACTAATCCTCGTTGCGTGTTTGCTTGTCTTGCTGTGAAGAATTGCCCTATTTTGTATACTCCCCATACTGCTCAACTCTTCTTGAGGGAAGTCTGACTGCTCAGCCACAGCTACCAAGTGAATCTGTGCGGTACAGACTGCTACCAAGTGGGTTCACCGCCAAACACCTGTAGTCCTAAATCTTTTGCAGTGGTCCCAGAGGGAACTGCACAGGTTTCCGCCTAACAGCCAGCAGGCCCCCACTCATGTCCCCTTGCACCCCCCACCCCCCAGCATTGATGGGCACCAGCCAGCAGGCCCCCACTCATGTCCCCCTGCACTCTCACCCCCCAGCAGTGAGGGGCACCTGCCAGCAGGCCCCCACTCATGTCCCCCTGCACCCTCACACCCAGCTGTGAGGGGCACCTGCCAGCAGGCCCCCACTCATGTCCCACTCATGTCCCCCTGCACCCCCACCCCCCAGCACTGAGGGGTACCTGCCAGCAGGCCCCCACTCATGTCCCCCTTCACCCCCACCCCCCAGCAGTGAAGGGAACCTGCCAGCAGGCCCCCACTCATGTCCCCCTGCACCCCCACCCTCCAGCAGTGAGGGGCACCTGCCAGCAGGCACCCGCTCATGTCCCCCTGCACCCCCACCCCCCCAGCCTTGATGGGCACCTGCCAGCAGGCCGCCACTCATGTCCCCCTACACCCCCACCCCCAGCAGTGAGGGGCACCTGCCAGCAGGCCCCCACTCATTTCCCACTCATGTCCCCCTGCACTCCCACCCCCCAGCAGTGAGGGGCACCTGCCAGCAGGCCCCCACTCATGTCCCCCTGCACCCCCACCCCCCCAGCATTGATGGGCACCTGCCAGCAGGCCCCCACTCATGTCCCCCTGCACCCCCGCCCCCCAGCAGTGAGGGGCACCTGCCAGCAGGCCCCCACTCATGTCCCCTTGCACTCCCACCCCCCAGCATTGATGGGCACCTGCCAGCAGGCCCCCAATCATGTCCCCCTGCACCCTCACCCCCAGCAATGAGGGGCACCTGCCAGGAGGCCCCCACCCATGTCCCACTCATGTCTCCCTTCACCCCCCACAGCATTGAGGGGCACCTGCCATCAGGCCCCCACTCATGTCCCCCTGCACCCCCACCCCCAGCAGTGAGGGGCACCTGCCAGCAGACCACCACTCATGCCCCCCTGCACCCCCACCCCCCAGCAATGAGGGGCACCTGCCAGCAGACCCCCACTCATGTCCCCCTGCACCCCCACCCTCCAGCAGTGAGGGGCACCTGCCAGCAGGCCCCCGCTCATGTCCCCCTGCACCCCCACAACCCCTCAGCATTGATGGGCACCTGCCAGCAGGCCCCCACTCATGTCCCCCTGCACCCCCACACCCCCCCAGCAGTGAGGGGCACCTGCCAGCAGACCCCCACTCATTTCCCGCTCATGTCCCCCTGCACTCCCACCCCCCAGCAGTGAGAGGCACCTGCCAGCAGGCCCCCACTCATGTCCCCCTGCACCCCCACCCCCCAGCATTGATGGGCACCTGCCAGCAGGCCCCCACTCATGTCCCCCTGCACCCCCACCCCCAGCATTGAGGGACACCTGCCAGCAGGCCCCCACTCATGTCCCCCTGCACCCCCACCCCCCAGCATTGATGGGCACCTGCCAGCAGGCCCCCACTCATGTCCCCCTGCAACCCCACCCCCCAGCAGTGAGGGGCACCTGCTAGCAGGCCCCCACTCATGCCCCACTCATGTCCCCCTGCACCCCCAGCCCCCAGCAGTGAAGGGCACCGGCCATCAGGCCCCCACTCATGCCCCCCTGCACCCCCACCCCCCAGCAGTGAGGGGCAACTGCCAGCAGGCCCCAACTCATGGCCTCTCACGTCCCCCTGCACCCCCAGCCCCCAGCAGTGAAGGGCACCTGCCAGCAGGCCCCCACTCATGTCCCCTGCACCCCCACCCCCCAGCATTGATGGGCACCTGCCAGCAGGCCCCCACTCATGTCCCCCTGCACCCCCACCCCCAGCAGTGAGGGGCACCTGCCAGCAGGCCCCCACTCATTTCCCACTCATGTCCCCCTGCACCCCCATCCTCCAGCAGTGAGGGGCACCTGCCAGCAGGCCCCAACTCATGTCCCCCTGCACCCCCACCCCCCAGCATTGATGGGCACCTGCCAGCAGACCCCCACTCTTGTCCCCCTGCACCCCCAACCCCCAGCAGTGAGGGGCACCTGCCAGCAGGCCCCCACTCATGTCCCCCTGCACCCCCACCCCCAGCAGTGAGGGGCACCTGCCAGCAGGCCCCCACTTATGTCCCACTCATGTACCCCTGCCCCCTCACCCCCCAGCAGTGAGGGGCACCTGCAAGCAGGCCCCCACTCATGTCCCACTCATGTCCCCCTGCACCCCACCCTCCAGCAGTGAGGGGCACTTGCCAGCAGGCCCCCACTCATGTCCCCTTGACCCCCACGCCCCAGCATTGATGGGCACCTGCCAGCAGGCCCCCACTCATGTCCCCCTGCACACTCACCCCCAGCAGTGAGGGGCACCTGCCAGGAGACCCCACCCATGTCCCACTCATGTCCCCCTGCACCCCCACCCCCCAGCACTGAGGGGCACCTGTCAGCAGGCCCCCACTCATGTCCCCCTGCACCCCCTCCCCCAGCAGTGAAGGGAACCTGCCAGCAGGCCCCCACTCATGTCCCACTCATGTCCCCCTGCACCTCCACCCTCCAGCAGTGAGGGGCACCTGCCAGCAGGCCCCCGCTCATGTCCCCCTGCACCCTCACCCCCAGCACTGAGGGGCACCTGCCAGCAGGCCCCCACTCATGTCCCCCTGCACCCCCACCCCCCAGCAGTGAGGGGCACCTGCCAGCAGGCCCCCACTCATGTCCCCCTGCACCCCCACCCCCCAGCATTGATGGGCACCTGCCAGCAGGCCCCCAATCATGTCCCCCTGCACCCTCACCCCCAGCAGTGAGGGGCACCTGCCAGGAGGCCCCCACCCATGTCCCACTCATGTCCCCCTGCACCCCCACCCCCCAGCACTGAGGGGCACCTGCCAGCAGGCCCCCACTCATGTCCCCCTGCACCCCCACCCCCAGCAGTGAAAGGAACCTGCCAGCAGGCCCCCAGCCATGTCCCGCTCATGTCCGCCTGCACCCCCACCCTCCAGCAGTGAGGGGCACCTGCCAGCAGGCCCCCGCTCATGTCCCCCTGCACCCCCACACCCCCCCAGCATTGATGGGCACCTGCCAGCAGGCCCCCACTCATGTCCCCCTGCACACTCACCCCCAGCAGTGAGGGGCACCTGCCAGGAGACCAGGGGAGTTGCTAGGTCTGGAAAAGACCCGGGGCTAAGCTGATGTCGGAACTGTTGGGACTGGGGGCTAGCTAGTCTTTTGGCTGTAGCTCCTGAGATTCTATCCGGGGCTACAACCAAAAGATCAGGGGCTATAGCCCCCTTAGCCCCCCCCTAGCAACGCCCCTGTAGGAGACCCCACCCATGTCCCACTCATGTCCCCCTGCACCCCCACCCCCCAGCACTGAGGGGCACCTGTCAGCAGGCCCCCACTCATGTCCCCCTGCACCCCCTCCCCCAGCAGTGAAGGGAACCTGCCAGCAGGCCCCCACTCATGTCCCACTCATGTCCCCCTGCACCCCCACCCCCCAGCAGTGAGGGGCACCTGCCAGCAGGCCCCTGCTCATGTCCCCCTGCACCCCCACCCCCAGCACTGAGGGGCACCTGCCAGCAGGCCCCCACTCATGTCCCCCTGCACCCCCACCCCCAGCACTGAGGGGCACCTGCCAGCAGGCCCCCACTCATGTCCCCCTGCACCCCCACCCCCAGCAGTGAGGGGCACCTGCCAGCAGGCCCCCACTCATGTCCCCCTGCACCCCCACCCCCCAGCATTGATGGGCACCTGCCAGCAGGCCCCCAATCATGTCCCCCTGCACCCTCACCCCCAGCAGTGAGGGGCACCTGCCATGAGGCCCCCACCCATGTCCCACTCATGTCCCCCTGCACCCCCACCCCCCAGCACTGAGGGGCACCTGCCAGCAGGCCCCCACTCATGTCCCCCTGCTCCCCCACCCCCAGCAGTGAAAGGAACCTGCCAGCAGGCCCCCAGCCATGTCCCACTCATGTCCCCCTGCACCCCCACCCTCCAGCAGTGAGGGGCACCTACCATCAGGCCCCCGCTCATGTCCCCCTGCACCCCCACACCCCCCCAGCATTGATGGGCACCTGCCAGCAGGCCCCCACTCATGTCCCCCTGCACCCCCACCCCAGCAGTGAAGGGAACCTGCCAGCAGGCCCCCAGCCATGTCCCACTCATGTCCTCTTGCACCCCCACCCTCCAGCAGTGAGGGGCACCTGCCAGCAGGCCCCGCTCATGTCCCCCTGCACCCCCACACCCCCCCAGCAGTGAGGGGCACCTGCCAGCAGGCCCCCACTCATTTCCCACTCATGTCCCCTGCACTCCCACCCCCCAGCAGTGAGGGGCACCTGCCAGCAGGCCCCCACTCATGTCCCCCTGCACCCCCACCCCCAAGCATTGATGGGCACCTGCCAGCAGGCCCCCACTCATGTCCCCCTGCACCCCCACCACCAGCATTGAGGGACACCTGCCAGCAGGCCCCCAATCATGTCCCCCTGCACCCCCACCCCCCAGCATTGATGGGCACCTGCCAGCAGGCCCCCACTCATGTCCCCCTGCACCCGCACCCCCCAGCAGTGAGGGTGACATGCCAGCAGGCCACCACTCATGTCCCCCTGTACCCCCGCCCCCCAGCAGTGAGGGGCACCTGCCAGCAGGCCCCCACTCAGGTCCCACTAATGTCCCCCTGCCCCCCACCCCCCAGCAGTGAGGGACAACTGCCAGCAGGCCCCCACTCATGTCCCCCTGCACCCCCACCCCCCAGCATTGATGGGCACCTGCCAGCAGGCCCCCACTCATGTCCCCCTGTACCCCCACCCTCCAGCAGTGAGGGGCACCTGCCAGCAGGCCCCCACTCATGTCCCACTCATGTCCCCCTGCACCCTCAGCCCCCAGCAGTGAAGGGCACCTGCCAGAAGGCCCCCACTCATGTCCCCCTGCACCCCCACCCCCAGCAGTGAGGGGCACCTGCCAGCAGGCCCCAACTGATGGCCTCTCATGTCCCCCTGCACCCCCAGCCCCCAGAAGTGAAGGGCACCTGCCAGCAGGCCCCACTCATGTCTCCCTGCACCCTCACCCCCCAGCATTGATGGGCACCTGCCAGCAGGACCCCACTCATGTCCCCCTGCACCCCCACCCCCCAGCAGTGAGGGGCCCCTGCCAGCAGGCCCCCACTCATGTCCCACTCATGTCCCCCTGCACCCCCACCCCCCAGCAGTGAGGGGCACCTGCCAGCAGGCCCCCACTCATGTCCCCTTGCACCCCCACCCCCCAGCATTGATGGGCACCTGCCAGCAGGCCCCCACTCATGTCCCCCTGCACCCCCACCCCCCAGCAGTGAGGGGCACCTGCCAGCAGGCCCCCACTCATGTCCCCCTGCACGCTCACCCCCAGCAGTGAGGGGCACCTGCCAGCATGCCCCCACTCATGTACCCCTGCACCCCCACCACCCAGCACTGAGGGGCACCTGCCAGCAGGCCCCCACTCATGTCCCCCTGCACCCCCACCCCCCAGCAGTGAAGGGAACTTGCCAGCAGGCCCCCACTCATGTCCCACTCATGTCCCCCTGCACCTCCACCCCCCAGCAGTGAGGGGCACCTGCCAGCAGGCCCCCACTCATGTCCCCCTGCACCCCCACCCCCCAGCATTGATGGGCACCTGCCAGCAGGCCCCCACTCATGTCCCCCTGCACCCTCACCCCCAGCTGTGAGGGGCACCTGCCAGCAGGCCCCCACTCATGTCCCCCTGCACCCCCACCCCTCAGCACTGAGGGGTACCTGCCAGCAGGCCCCCACTCATGTCCCCCTTCACCCCCACCCACCAGCAGTGAAGGGAACCTGCCAGCAGGCCCCCACTCATGTCCCACTCATGTCCCCCTGCACCCCCACCCTCCAGCAGTGAGGGGCACCTGCCAGCAGGCACCCGCTCATGTCCCCCTGCACCCCCACCCCCCCAGCCTTGATGGGCACCTGCCAGCAGGCCGCCACTCATGTCCCCCTACACCCCCACCCCCAGCAGTGAGGGGCACCTGCCAGCAGGCCCCCACTCATTTCCCACTCATGTCCCCCTGCACTCCCACCCCCCAGCAGTGAGGGGCACCTGCCAGGAGGCCCCCACTCATGTCCCCCTGCACCCCCACCCCCCCAGCATTGAGGGGCAACTGCCAGCAGGCCCCCACTCATGTCCCCCTGCACCCCCACCCCCCAGCAGTGAGGGGCACCTGCCAGCAGGCCCCCACTCATGTCCCCTTGCACTCCCACCCCCCAGCATTGATGGGCACCTGCCAGCAGGCCCCCAATCATGTCCCCCTGCACCCTCACCCCCAGCAATGAGGGGCACCTGCCAGGAGGCCCCCACCCATGTCCCACTCATGTCCCCCTTCACCCCCCCACAGCATTGTGGGGCACCTGCCATCAGGCCCCCACTCATGTCCCCCTGCACCCCCACCCCCAGCAGTGAGGGGCACCTGCCAGCAGACCACCACTCATGCCCCCCTGCACCCCCACCCCCCAGCAGTGAGGGGCACCTGCCAGCAGGCCCCCACTCATGTCCCCCTGCACCCCCACCCTCCAGCAGTGAGGGGCACCTGCCAGCAGGCCCCCGCTCATGTCCCCCTGCACCCCCACACCCCCTCAGCATTGATGGGCACCTGCCAGCAGGCCCCCCACTCATGTCCCCCTGCACCCCCACCCCCAGCAGTGAAGGTAACCTGCCAGCAGGCCCCCAGCCATGTCCCACTCATGTCCCCCTGCACCCCCACCCTCCAGCAGTGAGGGGCACCTGCCAGCAGGCCCCCCTCATGTCCCCCTGCACCCCCACACCCACCCAGCAGTGAGGGGCACCTGCCAGCAGGCCCCCACTCATTTCCCACTCATGTCCCCCTGCACTCCCACCCCCCAGCAGTGAGAGGCACCTGCCAGCAGGCCCCCACTCATGTCCCCCTGCACCCCCACCCCCCAGCATTGATGGGCACCTGCCAGCAGGCCCCCACTCATGTCCCCCTGCACCCCCACCCCCAGCATTGAGGGACACCTGCCAGCAGGCCCCCACTCATGTCCCCCTGCACCCCCACCCCCCAGCATTGATGGGCACCTGCCAGCAGGCCCCCACTCATGTCCCCCTGCAACCCCACCCCCCAGCAGTGAGGGGCACCTGCTAGCAGGCCCCCACTCATGTCCCCCTGCACCCCCAGCCCCCAGCAGTGAAGGGCACCGGCCATCAGGCCCCCACTCATGCCCCCCTGCACCCCCACCCCCCAGCAGTGAGGGGCAACTGCCAGCAGGCCCCAACTCATGGCCTCTCACGTCCCCCTGCACCCCCAGCCCCCAGCAGTGAAGGGCACCTGCCAGCAGGCCCCCACTCATGTCCCCTGCACCCCCACCCCCCCAGCAGTGAGGGGCAACTGCCAGCAGGCCCCAACTCATGGCCTCTCACGTCCCCCTGCACCCCCAGCCCCCAGCAGTGAAGGGCACCTGCCAGCAGGCCCCCACTCATTTCCCACTCATGTCCCCCTGCACCCCCACCCTCCAGCAGTGAGGGGCACCTGCCAGCAGGCCCCCTCTCATGTCCCCTGCACCCCCACCCCCCAGCATTGATGGGCACCTGCCAACAGGCCCCCACTCATGTCCCCCTGCACCCCCACCCCCAGCAGTGAGCGGCACCTGCCAGCAGGCCCCCACTCATTTCCCACTCATGTCCCCTGCACCCCCACCCCCCCAGCATTGATGGGCACCTGCCAGCAGGCCCCCACTCATTTCCCACTCATGTCCCCCTGCACCCCCACCCTCCAGCAGTGAGGGGCACCTGCCAGCAGGCCCCCACTCAGGTCCCACTCATGTCCCCCTGCCCCCCACCCCCCAGCAGTGAGGGACAACTGCCAGCAGGCCCCCACTCATGTCCCCCTGTACCCCCCAGCAGTGAGGGGCACCTGCCAGCAGGCCCCCACTCAGGTCCCACTCATGTCCCCCTGCCCCCCACCCCCCAGCAGTGAGGGACAACTGCCAGCAGGCCCCCACTCATGTCCCCCTGCACCCCCACCCCCCAGCATTGATGGGCACCTCCCAGCAGGCCCCCACTCATGTCCCCCTGCACCCCCACCCCCCCAGCATTGATGGGAACCTGCCAGCAGGCTCCCACTCATGTCCCCCTGCACCCCTAACCCCCAGCAGTGAGGGGCACCTGCCAGCAGGCCCCCACTCATGTCCCACTCATGTACCCCTGCAGCCTCACCCCCCAGCAGTGAGGGGCACCTGCAAGCAGGCCCCCACTCATGTCCCACTCATGTCCCCCTGCACCCCTCCCTCCAGCAGTGAGGGGCACTTGCCAGCAGGTCCCCAGTCATGTCCCCTTGACCCCCACCCCCAGCATTGATGGGCACCTGCCAGCAGGCCCCCACTCATGTCCCCTGCACACTCACCCCCAGCAGTGAGGGGCACCTGCCAGGAGACCCCACCCATGTCCCACTCATGTCCCCCTGCACCCCCACCCCCCAGCACTGAGGGGCACCTGTCAGCAGGCCCCCACTCATGTCCCCCTGCACCCCCACCCCCAGCAGTAAAGGGAACCTGCCAGCAGGCCCCCACTCATGTCCCACTCATGTCCCCCTGCACCCCCACCCTCCGGCAGTGAGGGGCACCTGCCAGCAGGCCCCCGCTCATGTCCCCCTGCACCCCCACCCCCAGCACTGAGGGGCACCTGCCAGCAGGCCCCCACTCATGTCCCCGTGCACCCCCACCCCCCAGCAGTGAGGGGCACCTGCCAGCAGGCCCCCACTCATGTCCCCCTGCACCCCCACCCCTCAGCATTGATGGGCACCTGCCAGCAGGCCCCCAATCATGTCCCCTTGCACCCTCACCCCCAGCAGTGAGGGGCACCTGCCAGGAGGCCCCCACCCATGTCCCACTCATGTCCCCCTGCACCCCCACCCCCAGCACTGAGGGGCACCTGCCAGCAGGCCCCCACTCATGTCCCCCTGCACCCCTACCCCCAGCAGTGAAAGGAACCTGCCAGCAGGCCCCCAGCCATGTCCCACTCATGTCCCCCTGCACCCCCACCCTCCAGCAGTGAGGGGCACCTGCCAGCAGGCCCCCGCTCATGTCCCCCTGCACCCCCACACCCCCCAGCATTGATGGGCACCTGCCAGCAGGCCCCCACTCATGTCCCCCTGCACCCCCACCCCTCAGCATTGATGGGCACCTGCCAGCAGGCCCCCACTCATGTCCCCCTGCACCCCCACCCCAGCAGTGAAGGGACCTGCCAGCAGGCCCCCAGCCATGTCCCACTCATGTCCTCTTGCACCCCCACCCTCCAGCAGTGAGGGGCACCTGCCAGCAGGCCCCGCTCATGTCCCCCTGCACCCCCACACACCCCCAGCAGTGAGGGGCACCTGCCAGCAGGCCCCCACTCATTTCCCACTCATGTCCCCTGCACTCCCACCCCCCAGCAGTGATGGGCACCTGCCAGCAGGCCCCCACTCATGTCCCCCTGCACCCCCACCCCCAAGCATTGATGGGCACCTGCCAGCAGGCCCCCACTCATGTCCCCCTGCACCCCCACCCCCAGCATTGAGGGACACCTGCCAGCAGGCCCCCACTCATGTGCCCCTGCACCCCCACCCCCAGCATTGATGGGCACCTGCCAGCAGGCCCCCACTCATGTCCCCCTGCACCCGCACCCCCAGCAGTGAGGGTGACTTGCCAGCAGGCCGCCACTCATGTCCCCTGTACCCCCCAGCAGTGAGGGGCACCTGCCAGCAGGCCCCCACTCAGGTCCCACTCATGTCCCCCCTGCCCCCCACCCCCCAGCAGTGAGGGACAACTGCCAGCAGGCCCCCACTCATGTCCCCCTGCACCCCCACCCCCAGCATTGATGGCACCTGCCAGCAGGCCCCCACTCTTGTCCCCCTGTACCCCCACCTCCAGCAGTGAGGGGCACCTGCCAGCAGGCCCCCACTCATGTCCCACTCATGTCCCCCTGCACCCTCAGCCCCAGCAGTGAAGGGCACCTGCCAGAAGGCCCCCACTCATGTCCCCCTGCACCCCCACCCCCCGCAGTTAGGGGCACCTGCCAGCAGGCCCCAACTGATGGCCTCTCATGTCCCCCTGCACCCCTAGCCCCCAGCAGTGAAGGGCACCTGCCAGCAGGCCCCCACTCATGCCTCCCTGCACCCTCCCACCCCCAGCATTGATGGGCACCTGCCAGCAGGACCCCACTCATGTCCCCTGCACCCCAACCCCCAGCAGTGAGGGGCACCTGCCAGCAGGCCCCCACTCATGTCCCCCTGCACCCCCACCCCCCAGCAGTGAGGGGCACCTGCCAGCAGGACCCCACTCATGTCCCACTCATGTACCCCTGCACCCCCACCCCCCAGTAGTGAGGGGCACCTGCCAGCAGGCCCCCATTCATGTCCCCTTACACCCCCACCCCCCAGCATTGATGGGCACCCTGCCAGCAGGCCCCCACTCATGTCCCCCTGAACCCCCACCCCAGCAGTGAGGGGGCACCTGCCAGCAGGCCCCCACTCATGTCCCCCTGCACCCTCACCCCCAGCATGAGGGGCACCTGCCAGCATGCCCCCACTCATGTCCCCCCTGCACCCCCACCCCCAGCACTGAGGGGCACCTGCCAGCAGGCCCCCACTCATGTCCCCCTGCACCCCCACCCCCCAGCAGTGAAGGGAACTTGCCAGCAGGCCCCCACTCATGTCCCACTCATGTCCCCCTGCACCTCCACCCCCAGCAGTGAGGGGCACCTGCCAGCAGGCCCCCACTCATGTCCCCCTGCACCCCCACCCCCCAGCAATGATGGGCACCTGCCAGCAGGCCCCCACTCATGTCCCCCTGCACCCCCACCCCCAGCAGTGAGGGGCACCTGCCAGCAGGCCCCTACTCATTTCCCACTCATGTCCCCCTGCACTCCCACCCCCCAGCAGTTAGGGGCACCTGTCAGCAGGCCCCCACTCATATCCTCCTGCACCCCCACCCCTCAGCATTGATGGGCACCTGCCAGCAGGCCCCCACTCATGTCCCCCTGCACCCCCACCCCCCAGCAGTGAGGGGCACCTGCCAGCAGGCCCCCACTCATGTCCCCCTGCACCCCCACCCTCCAGCAGTGAGGGGCACCTGCCAGCAGGCCCCCGCTCATGTCCCCCTGCACCCCCACACCCCCTCAGCATTGATGGGCACCTGCCAGCAGGCCCCCACTCATGTCCCCCTGCACCCCCACCCCCAGCAGTGAAGGTAACCTGCCAGCAGGCCCCCAGCCATGTCCCACTCATGTCCCCCTGCACCCCCACCCTCCAGCAGTGAGGGGCACCTGCCAGCAGGCCCCCCTCATGTCCCCTGCACCCCCACACCCCCCCAGCAGTGAGGGGCACCTGCCAGCAGGCCCCCACTCATTTCCCACTCATGTCCCCCTGCACTCCCACCCCCCAGCAGTGAGAGGCACCTGCCAGCAGGCCCCCACTCATGTTCCCCTGCACCCCCCAGCATTGATGGGCACCTGCCAGCAGGCCCCCACTCATGTCCCCCTGCACCCCCACCCCCAGCATTGAGGGACACCTGCCAGCAGGCCCCCACTCATGTCCCCCTGCACCCCCACCCCCCAGCATTGATGGGTACCTGCCAGCAGGCCCCCACTCATGTCCCCCTGCAACCCCACCCCCCAGCAGTGAGGGGCACCTGCTAGCAGGCCCCCACTCATGTCCCACTCATGTCCCCCTGCACCCCCAGCCCCCAGCAGTGAAGGGCACCGGCCATCAGGCCCCCACTCATGCCCCCCTGCACCCCCACCCCCCAGCAGTGAGGGGCAACTGCCAGCAGGCCCCAACTCATGGCCTCTCACGTCCCCCTGCACCCCCAGCCCCCAGCAGTGAAGGGCACCTGCCAGCAGGCCCCCACTCATGTCCCCTGCACCCCCACCCCCCAGCATTGATGGGCACCTGCCAGCAGGCCCCCAATCATTTCCCACTCATGTCCCCCTGCACCCCCACCCTCCAGCAGTGAGGGGCACCTGCCAGCAGGCCCCCGCTCATGTCCCCTGCACCCCCACCTCCCAGCATTGATGGGCACCTGCCAGCAGGCCACCACTCATGTCCCCCTGCACCCCCACCCCCAGCAGTGAGCGGCACCTGCCAGCAGGCCCCCACTCATTTCCCACTCATGTCCCCCTGCACTCCCACCCCCCAGCAGTGAGGGGCACCTCCCAGCAGGCCCCCACTCATGTCCCCCTGCACCCCCATCCCCCCAGCATTGATGGGCACCTGCCAGCAGGCCCCCACTCATGTCCCCCTGCACCCCCACCCCCAGCATTGAGGGGCACCAGCCAGCAGGCCCCCACTCATGTCCCCCTGCACCCCCACCCCCCAGCATTGATGGGAACCTGCCAGCAGGCCCCCACTCATGTCCCCCTGCACCCCTAACCCCCAGCAGTGAGGGGCACCTGCCAGCAGGCCCCCACTCATGTCCCACTCATGTACCCCTGCAGCCTCACCCCACAGCAGTGAGGGGCACCTGCAAGCAGGCCCCCACTCATGTCCCACTCATGTCCCCCTGCACCCCACCCTCCAGCAGTGAGGGGCACTTGCCAGCAGGCCCCCACTCATGTCCCCTTGACCCCCACCCCCAGCATTGATGGGCACCTGCCAGCAGGCCCCCACTCATGTCCCCTGCACACTCACCCCCAGCAGTGAGGGGCACCTGCCAGGAGACCCCACCCATGTCCCACTCATGTCCCCCTGCACCCCCACCCCCCAGCACTGAGGGGCACCTGCCAGCAGGCCCCCACTCATGTCCCCCTGCACCCCCACCCCCCAGCAGTGAGGGGAACCTGCCAGCAGGCCCCAACTCATGTCCCCCTGCACCCCACCCCCCAGCAGTGAGGGGCAACTGCCAGCAAGCCCCCACTCATGTCCCCCTGCACCCCCACCCCACAGCAGTGAGGGGCACCTGCCAGCAGGCCTGCACTCATGTCCCACTCATGTCCCCTGCACCCCCACCCCCAGCAGTGAGGGACACCTGCCAGCAGGCCCCCACTCATGTCCCCTGCACCCCCACCCCCCAGCATTGATGGGCACCTGCCAGCAGGCCCCCACTCATGTCCCCCTGCACCCCCACCCCCCAGCAGTGAGGGGCACCTGCCAGCAGGCCCCCACTCATGTCCCACTCATGTTCCCCTGCACAGCCACCCCCAGCAGTGAGAGGCACCTGCCAGCAGGCCCCCACTCATGTCCCCCTGCACCCACACCCCCCAGCATTGATGGGCACCTGCCAGCAGGCCCCCGCTCATGTCCCCCTGCACCCCCACCCCCAGCACTGAGGGGCACCTGCCAGCAGGCCCCCACTCATGTCCCCGTGCACCCCCACCCCCCAGCAGTGAGGGGCACCTGCCAGCAGGCCCCCACTCATGTCCCCCTGCACCCCCACCCCTCAGCATTGATGGGCACCTGCCAGCAGGCCCCCAATCATGTCCCCTTGCACCCTCACCCCCAGCAGTGAGGGGCACCTGCCAGGAGGCCCCCACCCATGTCCCACTCATGTCCCCCTGCACCCCCACCCCCAGCACTGAGGGGCACCTGCCAGCAGGCCCCCACTCATGTCCCCCTGCACCCCCACCCCCAGCAGTGAAAGGAACCTGCCAGCAGGCCCCCAGCCATGTCCCACTCATGTCCCCCTGCACCCCCACCCTCCAGCAGTGAGGGGCACCTGCCAGCAGGCCCCCGCTCATGTCCCCCTGCACCCCCACACCCCCCAGCATTGATGGGCACCTGCCAGCAGGCCCCCACTCATGTCCCCCTGCACCCCCACCCCTCAGCATTGATGGGCACCTGCCAGCAGGCCCCCACTCATGTCCCCCTGCACCCCCACCCCAGCAGTGAAGGGAAGCTGCCAGCAGGCCCCCAGCCATGTCCCACTCATGTCCTCTTGCACCCCCACCCTCCAGCAGTGAGGGGCACCTGCCAGCAGGCCCCGCTCATGTCCCCCTGCACCCCCACACACCCCCAGCAGTGAGGGGCACCTGCCAGCAGGCCCCCACTCATTTCCCACTCATGTCCCCTGCACTCCCACCCCCCAGCAGTGATGGGCACCTGCCAGCAGGCCCCCACTCATGTCCCCCTGCACCCCCACCCCCAAGCATTGATGGGCACCTGCCAGCAGGCCCCCACTCATGTCCCCCTGCACCCCCACCCCCAGCATTGAGGGACACCTGCCAGCAGGCCCCCACTCATGTGCCCCTGCACCCCCACCCCCCAGCATTGATGGGCACCTGCCAGCAGGCCCCCACTCATGTCCCCCTGCACCCGCACCCCCCAGCAGTGAGGGTGACTTGCCAGCAGGCCGCCACTCATGTCCCCCTGTACCCCCCAGCAGTGAGGGGCACCTGCCAGCAGGCCCCCACTCAGGTCCCACTCATGTCCCCCTGCCCCCCACCCCCCAGCAGTGAGGGACAACTGCCAGCAGGCCCCCACTCATGTCCCCCTGCACCCCCACCCCCCAGCATTGATGGGCACCTGCCAGCAGGCCCCCACTCTTGTCCCCCTGTACCCCCACCCTCCAGCAGTGAGGGGCACCTGCCAGCAGGCCCCCACTCATGTCCCACTCATGTCCCCCTGCACCCTCAGCCCCCAGCAGTGAAGGGCACCTGCCAGAAGGCCCCCACTCATGTCCCCCTGCACCCCCACCCCCCGCAGTTAGGGGCACCTGCCAGCAGGCCCCAACTGATGGCCTCTCATGTCCCCCTGCACCCCTAGCCCCCAGCAGTGAAGGGCACCTGCCAGCAGGCCCCCACTCATGCCTCCCTGCACCCTCACCCCCCAGCATTGATGGGCACCTGCCAGCAGGACCCCACTCATGTCCCCCTGCACCCCCAACCCCCAGCAGTGAGGGGCACCTGCCAGCAGGCCCCCACTCATGTCCCCCTGCACCCCCACCCCCCAGCAGTGAGGGGCACCTGCCAGCAGGACCCCACTCATGTCCCACTCATGTACCCCTGCACCCCCACCCCCCAGTAGTGAGGGGCACCTGCCAGCAGGCCCCCATTCATGTCCCCTTACACCCCCACCCCCCAGCATTGATGGGCACCTGCCAGCAGGCCCCCACTCATGTCCCCCTGAACCCCCACCCCCCAGCAGTGAGGGGCACCTGCCAGCAGGCCCCCACTCATGTCCCCCTGCACCCTCACCCCCAGCAGTGAGGGGCACCTGCCAGCATGCCCCCACTCATGTCCCCCTGCACCCCCACCCCCCAGCACTGAGGGGCACCTGCCAGCAGGCCCCCACTCATGTCCCCCTGCACCCCCACCCCCCAGCAGTGAAGGGAACTTGCCAGCAGGCCCCCACTCATTTCCCACTCATGTCCCCTGCACTCCCACCCCCCAGCAGTGATGGGCACCTGCCAGCAGGCCCCCACTCATGTCCCCCTGCACCCCCACCCCCAAGCATTGATGGGCACCTGCCAGCAGGCCCCCACTCATGTCCCCCTGCACCCCCACCCCCAGCATTGAGGGACACCTGCCAGCAGGCCCCCACTCATGTGCCCCTGCACCCCCACCCCCCAGCATTGATGGGCACCTGCCAGCAGGCCCCCACTCATGTCCCCCTGCACCCGCACCCCCCAGCAGTGAGGGTGACTTGCCAGCAGGCCGCCACTCATGTCCCCCTGTACCCCCCAGCAGTGAGGGGCACCTGCCAGCAGGCCCCCACTCAGGTCCCACTCATGTCCCCCTGCCCCCCACCCCCCAGCAGTGAGGGACAACTGCCAGCAGGCCCCCACTCATGTCCCCCTGCACCCCCACCCCCCAGCATTGATGGGCACCTGCCAGCAGGCCCCCACTCTTGTCCCCCTGTACCCCCACCCTCCAGCAGTGAGGGGCACCTGCCAGCAGGCCCCCACTCATGTCCCACTCATGTCCCCCTGCACCCTCAGCCCCCAGCAGTGAAGGGCACCTGCCAGAAGGCCCCCACTCATGTCCCCCTGCACCCCCACCCCCCGCAGTTAGGGGCACCTGCCAGCAGGCCCCAACTGATGGCCTCTCATGTCCCCCTGCACCCCTAGCCCCCAGCAGTGAAGGGCACCTGCCAGCAGGCCCCCACTCATGCCTCCCTGCACCCTCACCCCCCAGCATTGATGGGCACCTGCCAGCAGGACCCCACTCATGTCCCCCTGCACCCCCAACCCCCAGCAGTGAGGGGCACCTGCCAGCAGGCCCCCACTCATGTCCCCCTGCACCCCCACCCCCCAGCAGTGAGGGGCACCTGCCAGCAGGACCCCACTCATGTCCCACTCATGTACCCCTGCACCCCCACCCCCCAGTAGTGAGGGGCACCTGCCAGCAGGCCCCCATTCATGTCCCCTTACACCCCCACCCCCCAGCATTGATGGGCACCTGCCAGCAGGCCCCCACTCATGTCCCCCTGAACCCCCACCCCCCAGCAGTGAGGGGCACCTGCCAGCAGGCCCCCACTCATGTCCCCCTGCACCCTCACCCCCAGCAGTGAGGGGCACCTGCCAGCATGCCCCCACTCATGTCCCCCTGCACCCCCACCCCCCAGCACTGAGGGGCACCTGCCAGCAGGCCCCCACTCATGTCCCCCTGCACCCCCACCCCCCAGCAGTGAAGGGAACTTGCCAGCAGGCCCCCACTCATGTCCCACTCATGTCCCCCTGCACCTCCACCCCCCAGCAGTGAGGGGCACCTGCCAGCAGGCCCCCACTCATGTCCCCCTGCACCCCCACCCCCCAGCAATGATGGGCACCTGCCAGCAGGCCCCCACTCATGTCCCCCTGCACCCCCACCCCCAGCAGTGAGGGGCACCTGCCAGCAGGCCCCTACTCATTTCCCACTCATTTCCCCCTGCACTCCCACCCCCCAGCAGTTAGGGGCACCTGTCAGCAGGCCCCCACTCATATCCTCCTGCACCCCCACCCCTCAGCATTGATGGGCACCTGCCAGCAGGCCCCCACTCATGTCCCCCTGCACCCCCACCCCCCAGCAGTGAGGGGCACCTGCCAGCAGGCCCCCACTCATGTCCCCCTGCACCCCCACCCTCCAGCAGTGAGGGGCACCTGCCAGCAGGCCCCCGCTCATGTCCCCCTGCACCCCCACACCCCCTCAGCATTGATGGGCACCTGCCAGCAGGCCCCCACTCATGTCCCCCTGCACCCCCACCCCCAGCAGTGAAGGTAACCTGCCAGCAGGCCCCCAGCCATGTCCCACTCATGTCCCCCTGCACCCCCACCCTCCAGCAGTGAGGGGCACCTGCCAGCAGGCCCCCCTCATGTCCCCCTGCACCCCCACACCCCCCCAGCAGTGAGGGGCACCTGCCAGCAGGCCCCCACTCATTTCCCACTCATGTCCCCCTGCACTCCCACCCCCCAGCAGTGAGAGGCACCTGCCAGCAGGCCCCCACTCATGTTCCCCTGCACCCCCCAGCATTGATGGGCACCTGCCAGCAGGCCCCCACTCATGTCCCCCTGCACCCCCACCCCCAGCATTGAGGGACACCTGCCAGCAGGCCCCCACTCATGTCCCCCTGCACCCCCACCCCCCAGCATTGATGGGTACCTGCCAGCAGGCCCCCACTCATGTCCCCCTGCAACCCCACCCCCCAGCAGTGAGGGGCACCTGCTAGCAGGCCCCCACTCATGTCCCACTCATGTCCCCCTGCACCCCCAGCCCCCAGCAGTGAAGGGCACCGGCCATCAGGCCCCCACTCATGCCCCCCTGCACCCCCACCCCCCAGCAGTGAGGGGCAACTGCCAGCAGGCCCCAACTCATGGCCTCTCACGTCCCCCTGCACCCCCAGCCCCCAGCAGTGAAGGGCACCTGCCAGCAGGCCCCCACTCATGTCCCCTGCACCCCCACCCCCCCAGCATTGATGGGCACCTGCCAGCAGGCCCCCACTCATTTCCAACTCATGTCCCCCTGCACCCCCACCCTCCAGCAGTGAGGGGCACCTGCCAGCAGGCCCCCGCTCATGTCCCCTGCACCCCCACCTCCCAGCATTGATGGGCACCTGCCAGCAGGCCACCACTCATGTCCCCCTGCACCCCCACCCCCAGCAGTGAGCGGCACCTGCCAGCAGGCCCCCACTCATTTCCCACTCATGTCCCCCTGCACTCCCACCCCCCAGCAGTGAGGGGCACCTCCCAGCAGGCCCCCACTCATGTCCCCCTGCACCCCCACCCCCCCAGCATTGATGGGCACCTGCCAGCAGGCCCCCACTCATGTCCCCCTGCACCCCCACCCCCAGCATTGAGGGGCACCAGCCAGCAGGCCCCCACTCATGTCCCCCTGCACCCCCACCCCCCAGCATTGATGGGAACCTGCCAGCAGGCCCCCACTCATGTCCCCCTGCACCCCTAACCCCCAGCAGTGAGGGGCACCTGCCAGCAGGCCCCCACTCATGTCCCACTCATGTACCCCTGCAGCCTCACCCCACAGCAGTGAGGGGCACCTGCAAGCAGGCCCCCACTCATGTCCCACTCATGTCCCCCTGCACCCCACCCTCCAGCAGTGAGGGGCACTTGCCCCCAGGCCCCCACTCATGTCCCCTTGACCCCCACCCCCAGCATTGATGGGCACCTGCCAGCAGGCCCCCACTCATGTCCCCTGCACACTCACCCCCAGCAGTGAGGGGCACCTGCCAGGAGACCCCACCCATGTCCCACTCATGTCCCCCTGCACCCCCACCCCCCAGCACTGAGGGGCACCTGCCAGCAGGCCCCCACTCATGTCCCCCTGCACCCCCACCCCCCAGCAGTGAGGGGAACCTGCCAGCAGGCCCCAACTCATGTCCCCCTGCACCCCACCCCCCAGCAGTGAGGGGCAACTGCCAGCAAGCCCCCACTCATGTCCCCCTGCACCCCCACCCCACAGCAGTGAGGGGCACCTGCCAGCAGGCCTGCACTCATGTCCCACTCATGTCCCCTGCACCCCCACCCCCAGCAGTGAGGGACACCTGCCAGCAGGCCCCCACTCATGTCCCCTGCACCCCCACCCCCCAGCATTGATGGGCACCTGCCAGCAGGCCCCCACTCATGTCCCCCTGCACCCCCACCCCCCAGCAGTGAGGGGCACCTGCCAGCAGGCCCCCACTCATGTCCCACTCATGTTCCCCTGCACAGCCACCCCCAGCAGTGAGAGGCACCTGCCAGCAGGCCCCCACTCATGTCCCCCTGCACCCACACCCCCCAGCAGTGAGGGGCACCTGTCAGCAGGCCCCCACGTATGTCCCCCTGCACCCCCACGCCCCAGCAGTGAGGGGCACCTGCCAGCAGGCGCCCACTCATGTCCCCCCTACATGACATAAAGATGCACAATCATGGCCCACGTCTACACCAAAATACCACAGCACGCCACCCCAGTCTTGAGACGCTATGATTTCCCAATCCACCCCACACTGGCATGCCTCTCTCAAGACACAAACCAAAAGTCAACTATGTACATCAACACATGTCCGTCACACACACACTGGTTGGCGTTGATTGTGTAAACCCACATTTTCACATGCATGAAACCAATCAGCGAATTACACACACGGAAGTAAAATGTCAAAATGTATTATGGACAAAAATAAAGCAATGAAATGAAAGCATAAAAAAATAGCAAACATGAAATGAAAAACATGTCCAAAAGATGAGTAAATGAAAAGTACAACCAATCCAAAGAAATCCAAAAGAAAAGTAGTCCAAACTCTCCCTCCACCAAAGCAAATCCAAAGGAAACGTAAAAAGAAAAATCCATTAATCCATGGTGAAATCCAAAGAAAAAGTTCAAATAAATCCATTGCCCAACTATGTACAAATTGACAAGGGAGTCCTGGGAGTCTCTCTGCCAGACATTAATCCTGGTTACGAGAGACTTACCCAGAGTCTTTAGCTCACTATCTTTCACAGAGAAGAAATATCCCAAACATATCAGTCTTTGTCCTGCCCTGGGGCAGTCCAGCACCAAAATGCTAGGCAATTCTCCTCTGAACAAGAGTACAAACAGCATCCCCAGACAAGTGTTTCGGTCTGGTTGGACCTCATCAGTAGGGAGGAGCTGTGCCTCTCTAAGAATAGTGAGCAAGGGGTCCACGTCTGGATTCCCCTAGTAACTTAGGGTGAGACCCAAAGTTACTTGAATATGCAAATTGACAAGGGGGGTCCTGGGAGTCTCTCTGCCAGACATTAGTCCTGGTTACGAGAGACTTAACCAGAGTCTTTAGCTCACTATCTTTCACAGAGAAGAAATATCCCAAACATTTCAGTCTTTGTCCTGCCCTGGGGCAGTCCAGCACCGAAATGCTAGGGAATTCTCCTCTGAACAAGAGTACCAACAGCATCCCCAGACACGTGTTTCGGTCTGGTTGGACCTCATCAGTAGGGAGGAGCTGTGCCTCTCTAAGAATAGTGAGCAAGGGGTCCACGTCTGGATTCCCCTAGTAACTTAGGGTGAAACCCAAAGTTACTTGAGTATGCAAATTGACAAGGGGGGTCCTGGGAGTCTCTCTGCCAGACATTAGTCCTGGTTACGAAAGACTTACCCAGAGTCTTTAGCTCACTCTCTTTCACAGAGAAGAAATACCCCAAACATATCAGTCTTTGTCCTGCCCTGGGGCAGTCCAGCACCGAAATGCTAGGTAATTCTCCTCTTAACAAGAGTACCAACAGCATCCCCAGACTCCCAGGATCCCCCCTGTTAATTTGCATATTTAAGTAACTTTGGGTCACACCCTAAGTTACTAGGGGAATCCAGACGTGGACCCCTTGCTCACTATTCTTAGAGAGGCACAGATCCACCCTACTGATGAGGTCCAACCAGACCGAAACACGTGTCTGGGGTTTCTGTTGGTACTCTTGTTCAGAGGAGAGCAGTGAGGGGCACCTGCCAGCAGGCCCCCGCTCATCTCCCCCTGCACTTCCACCCCCAGCATTGAGGGGCATCTGCCAGCAGGCCCCCACTCATGTCCCCCTGCACCCCCACCCCCAGCAGTGAGGGGCACCTGCCAGCAGGCCAACACTCATGTCCCCCTGCACCCCCACCCCCCAGCAGTGAGGGGAACCTGCCAGCAGGCCCCCACTTATGTTCCCCTGCCCCCCCACCCCCAGCAGTGAGGGACAACTGCCAGCAGGCACCCACTCATGTCCCCCTGCACCCCCACCCCCCAGCATTGATGGGCACCTGCCAGCAGGCCCCCACTCATGTCCACTTGCACCCCCACCCTCCAGCAGTGAGGGGCACCTGCCAGCAGGCCCCCACTCATGTCCCCCTGAACCCCCACCCCCCAGCAGTGAGGGGAACCTGCCAGCAGGCCCCCACTCATGTCCCCCTGCACCCCCAGCCCCCGGCAGTGAAGGGCACCTGCCAGCAGACCCCCACTCATGTCCCCCTGCACCCCCACCCCCAGCAGTGAGGGGCACCTGCCAGCAGGCCCCAACTGATGGCCTCTCATATCCCCATGCACCCCCAGCAGTGAAGGGCACCTGCCAGCAGGCCCCCATTCATGTCCCCCTGCAGCCTCACCCCCCAGAATTGATGGGCACCTGCCAGCAGGCCCCCACTCATGTCCCCCTGCACCCCCAACCCCAAGCAGTGAGGGGCACCTGCCAGCAGGCCCCCACTCATTTCCCCCTGCACCCCCACCCCCAGCATTGAGAGGCACCTTCCAGCAGGCCCCCACTCATGTCCCCCTCCACCCCCATCCCCCAGCATTGATGGCACCTGCCAGCAGGCCCCTATTCATGTCCCCCTGCACCCCCACCCCCCAGCAGTGAGGGGCACCTGCCAGCAAGCCACCACTCATGTCCCCCTGCACCCCCACCCCCCAGCAGTGAGGGGCACCTGCCTGCAGGCCCCCACTCATGTCCCACTCATGTCCCCCTGCCCTCCCACCCCCCAGCAGTGGGGGACAACTGCCAGCAGGCCCCCACTCATGTCCCCCTGCACCCCCACCCCCCAGTATTGATGGGCACCTGCCAGCAGGCCCCGACTCATGTCCCCCTGCACCCCCACCCTCCGGCAGTGAGGGGCACCTGCCAGCAGGCCCCCACCCATGTCCCACTCATGTCCCCCTGCACCCCCAGCAGTGAGGGGCACCTGCCAGCAGGCCCCAACTGATGGCCTCTCATGTCCCCCTGCACCCCCAGCCCCCAGCAGTGAAGGGCACCTGCCAGCAGGCCCCCACTCATGTCCCCATGCACCCTCACCCACCAGCATTGATGGGCACCTGCCAGCAGGCCCCCACTCATGTCCCCCTGCAGCCTCACCCCCCAGAATTGATGGGCACCTGCCAGCAGGCCCCCACTCATGTCCCCCTGCACCCCCAACCCCAAGCAGTGAGGGGCACCTGCCAGCAGGCCCCCACTCATGTCCCCCTGCACCCCCACCCCCAGCATTGAGAGGCACCTTCCAGCAGGCCCCCACTCATGTCCCCCTCCACCCCCATCCCCCAGCATTGATGGGCACCTGCCAGCAGGCCCCTATTCATGTCCCCCTGCACCCCCACCCCCCAGCAGTGAGGGGCACCTGCCAGCAGGCCACCCCTCATGTCCCCCTGCACCCCCACCCCCCAGCAGTGAGGGGCACCTGCCTGCAGGCCCCCACTCATGTCCCACTCATGTCCCCCTGCCCTCCCACCCCCAGCAGTGGGGGACAACTGCCAGCAGGCCCCCACTCATGTCCCCCTGCACCCCCACCCCCCAGTATTGATGGGCACCTGCCAGCAGGCCCCGACTCATGTCCCCCTGCACCCCCACCCTCCGGCAGTGAGGGGCACCTGCCAGCAGGCCCCCACTCATGTCCCCCTGCACCCCCACCCCCAGCAGTGAGGGGCACCTGCCAGCAGGCCCCAACTGATGGCCTCTCATGTCCCCCTGCACCCCCAGCCCCCAGCAGTGAAGGGCACCTGCCAGCAGGCCCCCACTCATGTCCCCCTGCACCCTCACCCCCCAGCATTGATGGGCACCTGCCAGCAGGCCCCCACTCATGTCCCCCTGCACCCCCCACCCCCCGCAGTGAGGGGAACCTGCCAGCAGGCCCCCACTCATGTCCCCCTTCACCCCCACCCCCCAGCAGTGAGGGGCACCTGCCAGCAGGCCCCCACCCATGTCCCACTCATGTCCCCCTGCACCCCCACCCCCAGCAGTGAGGGGCACCTGCCAGCAGGCCCCCACTCATGTCCCCTTGCACCCCTACCCCCCAGCATTGATGGGCACCTGCCAGCAGGCCCCCACTCATGCCCCCCTGCACCCTCACCCCCAGCAGTGAGGGGCACCTGCCAGCAGGCCCCCACTCATGTCCCCCTGCACCCCCACCCCCCAGCACTGAGGGGCACCTGCCAGCAGGCCCCCACTCATGTCCCCCTGCACCCCCAACCCCCAGCAGTGAGGGGCACCTGCCAGAAGGCCCCACTCATGTCCCCCTGCACCCCCACCCCCCAGCAGTGAGGGGCACCTGCCAGCAGGCCCCCACTTATGTCCCACTCATGTCCCCCTGCACCCCCACCCCCAGCAGTGAGGGGCACCTGCCAGCAGGCCAACACTCATGTCCCCCTGCACCCCCACCCCCCAGCAGTGAGGGGAACCTGCCAGCAGGCCCCCACTTATGTTCCCCTGCCCCCCCACCCCCAGCAGTGAGGGACAACTGCCAGCAGGCACCCACTCATGTCCCCCTGCACCCCCACCCCCCAGCATTGATGGGCACCTGCCAGCAGGCCCCCACTCATGTCCACTTGCACCCCCACCCTCCAGCAGTGAGGGGCACCTGCCAGCAGGCCCCCACTCATGTCCCCCTGAACCCCCACCCCCCAGCAGTGAGGGGAACCTGCCAGCAGGCCCCCACTCATGTCCCCCTGCACCCCCAGCCCCCGGCAGTGAAGGGCACCTGCCAGCAGACCCCCACTCATGTCCCCCTGCACCCCCACCCCCAGCAGTGAGGGGCACCTGCCAGCAGGCCCCAACTGATGGCCTCTCATATCCCCATGCACCCCCAGCAGTGAAGGGCACCTGCCAGCAGGCCCCCATTCATGTCCCCCTGCAGCCTCACCCCCCAGAATTGATGGGCACCTGCCAGCAGGCCCCCACTCATGTCCCCCTGCACCCCCAACCCCAAGCAGTGAGGGGCACCTGCCAGCAGGCCCCCACTCATTTCCCCCTGCACCCCCACCCCCAGCATTGAGAGGCACCTTCCAGCAGGCCCCCACTCATGTCCCCCTCCACCCCCATCCCCCAGCATTGATGGCACCTGCCAGCAGGCCCCTATTCATGTCCCCCTGCACCCCCACCCCCCAGCAGTGAGGGGCACCTGCCAGCAAGCCACCACTCATGTCCCCCTGCACCCCCACCCCCCAGCAGTGAGGGGCACCTGCCTGCAGGCCCCCACTCATGTCCCACTCATGTCCCCCTGCCCTCCCACCCCCCAGCAGTGGGGGACAACTGCCAGCAGGCCCCCACTCATGTCCCCCTGCACCCCCACCCCCCAGTATTGATGGGCACCTGCCAGCAGGCCCCGACTCATGTCCCCCTGCACCCCCACCCTCCGGCAGTGAGGGGCACCTGCCAGCAGGCCCCCACCCATGTCCCACTCATGTCCCCCTGCACCCCCAGCAGTGAGGGGCACCTGCCAGCAGGCCCCAACTGATGGCCTCTCATGTCCCCCTGCACCCCCAGCCCCCAGCAGTGAAGGGCACCTGCCAGCAGGCCCCCACTCATGTCCCCATGCACCCTCACCCACCAGCATTGATGGGCACCTGCCAGCAGGCCCCCACTCATGTCCCCCTGCAGCCTCACCCCCCAGAATTGATGGGCACCTGCCAGCAGGCCCCCACTCATGTCCCCCTGCACCCCCAACCCCAAGCAGTGAGGGGCACCTGCCAGCAGGCCCCCACTCATGTCCCCCTGCACCCCCACCCCCAGCATTGAGAGGCACCTTCCAGCAGGCCCCCACTCATGTCCCCCTCCACCCCCATCCCCCAGCATTGATGGGCACCTGCCAGCAGGCCCCTATTCATGTCCCCCTGCACCCCCACCCCCCAGCAGTGAGGGGCACCTGCCAGCAGGCCACCCCTCATGTCCCCCTGCACCCCCACCCCCCAGCAGTGAGGGGCACCTGCCTGCAGGCCCCCACTCATGTCCCACTCATGTCCCCCTGCCCTCCCACCCCCAGCAGTGGGGGACAACTGCCAGCAGGCCCCCACTCATGTCCCCCTGCACCCCCACCCCCCAGTATTGATGGGCACCTGCCAGCAGGCCCCGACTCATGTCCCCCTGCACCCCCACCCTCCGGCAGTGAGGGGCACCTGCCAGCAGGCCCCCACTCATGTCCCCCTGCACCCCCACCCCCAGCAGTGAGGGGCACCTGCCAGCAGGCCCCAACTGATGGCCTCTCATGTCCCCCTGCACCCCCAGCCCCCAGCAGTGAAGGGCACCTGCCAGCAGGCCCCCACTCATGTCCCCCTGCACCCTCACCCCCCAGCATTGATGGGCACCTGCCAGCAGGCCCCCACTCATGTCCCCCTGCACCCCCCACCCCCCGCAGTGAGGGGAACCTGCCAGCAGGCCCCCACTCATGTCCCCCTTCACCCCCACCCCCCAGCAGTGAGGGGCACCTGCCAGCAGGCCCCCACCCATGTCCCACTCATGTCCCCCTGCACCCCCACCCCCAGCAGTGAGGGGCACCTGCCAGCAGGCCCCCACTCATGTCCCCTTGCACCCCTACCCCCCAGCATTGATGGGCACCTGCCAGCAGGCCCCCACTCATGCCCCCCTGCACCCTCACCCCCAGCAGTGAGGGGCACCTGCCAGCAGGCCCCCACTCATGTCCCCCTGCACCCCCACCCCCCAGCACTGAGGGGCACCTGCCAGCAGGCCCCCACTCATGTCCCCCTGCACCCCCAACCCCCAGCAGTGAGGGGCACCTGCCAGAAGGCCCCACTCATGTCCCCCTGCACCCCCACCCCCCAGCAGTGAGGGGCACCTGCCAGCAGGCCCCCACTTATGTCCCACTCATGTCCCCCTGCACCCCCACCCCCAGCAGTGAGGGGCACCTGCCAGCATGCCCCCATTCATGTCCCCTTGCACCCCTATCCCCCAGCATTGATGGGCACCTGCCAGCAGGCCCCCACTCATGTCCCCCTGCACCCCCACCCCCCAGCAGTGAGGGGCACCTGCCAGCAGGCCCCCACTCATACCCCCTGCACCCTCACCCCCAGCAGTGAGGGGCACCTGCCAGCAGGCCCCCACTCATGTCCCCCTACACCCCCATCCCCCAGCACTGAGGGGCACCTGCCAGCAGGCCCCCACTCATGTCCCCCTGCACCCCCACCCCCCAGCAGTGAGGGGCACCTGCCAGCAGGCCCCCACTCATGTCCCCCTACACCCCCACCCCCAACAGTGAGGGGCACCTGCCAGCAGGCCCCCACTCATTTCCCACTCATGTCCCCCTGCACTCCCACCCCCCAGCAGTGAGGGGCACCTGTCAGCAGGCCTCCACTCATATCCCCCTGCACCCCCACCCCTCAGCATTGGTGGGCACCTGCCAGCAGGCCCCCACTCATGTCCCCCTGCACCCCCACCCCCAGCATTGAGGGGCACCTGCCAGCAGGCCCCCACTCATGTCAGCCCTGCACCCCCACCCCCCAGCATTGATGGGCACCTGCCAGCAGGCCCCCACTCATGTCCCCCTCCACCCCCACACCCCAGCAGTGAGGGGCACCTGCCAGCAGGCCACCACTCATGTCCCCCTGCACCCCCACTCCCCAGCAGTGAGGGGCACCTGCCAGCAGGCCCCCACTCATGTCCCACTCATGTTCCCCTGCCCTCACACCCCCAAGCAGTGAGGGACAACTGCCAGCAGGCCCCCACTCATGTCCCCTGCACCCCCACCCCCCAGCATTGATGGGCACCTGCCAGCAGGCCCCCACTCATGTCCCCCTGCACCCCCACCCCCCAGCAGTGAGGGGCACCTGCCAGCAGGCCCCCACTCATGCCCCCCTGCAGCCCACCCCCAGCAGTGAGGGGCACCTGCCAGCAGGCCCCCACTCATGTCCCCCTACACCCCCACCCCCCAGCACTGAGGGGCACCTGCCAGTAGGCCCCCACTCATGTCCCCCTGCACCCCCACCCCCCAGCAGTGAGGGGCACCTGCCAGCAGGCCCGCTCATGTCCCCCTGCACCCCCACCCCCCCAGCATTGATGGGCACCTGCCAGCAGGCCCCCACTCATGTCCCCCTGCACCCCCACTCCCAGCAGTGAGGGGCACCTGCCAGCAGGCCCCCACTCATGTCCCCCTGCACCCCCACCTCCCAGCATTGATGGGCACCTGCCAGCAGGCCCCCACTCATGTCCCCCTGCACCCCCACACCCCAGCAGTGAGGGGCACCTGCCAGCAGGCCCCCACTCATGTCCCACTCATGTCCCCCTGCCCTCACACCCCCAAGCAGTGAGGGACAACTGCCAGCAGGCCCCCACTCATGTCCCCTGCACCCCCACCCCCCAGCATTGATGGGCACCTGCCAGCAGGCCCCCACTCATGTCCCCCTGCACCCCCACCCCCCAGCAGTGAGGGGAACCTGCCAGCAGGCCCCCACTCATGCCCCCCTGCAGCCCACCCCCAGCAGTGAGGGGCACCTGCCAGCAGGCCCGCACTCATGTCCCCCTACACCCCCACCCCCCAGCACTCAGGGGCACCTGCCAGTAGGCCCCCACTCATGTCCCCCTGCACCCCCACCCCCCAGCAGTGAGGGGCACCTGCCAGCAGGCCCGCTCATGTCCCCCTGCACCCCCACCCCCCCAGCATTGATGGGCACCTGCCAGCAGGCCCCCACTCATGTCCCCCTGCACCCCCACCCCCAGCAGTGAGGGGCACCTGCCAGCAGGCCCCCACTCATGTCCCCCTGCACCCCCACCTCCCAGCATTGATGGGCACCTGCCAGCAGGCCCCCACTCATGTCCCCCTGCACCCCCACACCCCAGCAGTGAGGGGCACCTGCCAGCAGGCCCCCACTCATGTCCCACTCATGTCCCCCTGCCCTCACACCCCCAAGCAGTGAGGGACAACTGCCAGCAGGCCCCCACTCATGTCCCCTGCACCCCCACCCCCCAGCATTGATGGGCACCTGCCAGCAGGCCCCCACTCATGTCCCCCTGCACCCCCACCCCCCAGCAGTGAGGGGCACCTGCCAGCAGGCCCCCACTCATGTCCCACTCATGTCCCCCTGCTCCCCCACCCCCCAGCAGTGAGGGGCACCTGCCAGCAGGCCCCCACTCATGTCCCCCTGCACCCCCACCCCCCAGCAGTGAGGGGCACCTGCCAGCAGGCCACCACTCATGTCCCCCTGCACCCCCACCCCCCAGCAGTGAGGGGCACCTGCCAGCAAGTCCCCACTCATGTCCCCCTGCACCCCCACCCCACAGCAGTGAGGGGCACCTGCCAGCAAGCCCGCACTCATGTCCCACTCATGTCCCCTGCACCCCACACCCCAGCAGTGAGGGACACCTGCCAGCAGGCCCCCACTCATGCCCCTCTGCACCCCCACCCCCCAGCATTGATGGGCACCTGCCAGCAGGCCCCCACTCATGTCCCCCTGCACCCCCACCCCCCAGCAGTGAGGGGCACCTGCCAGCAGGCCCCCACTCATGTCCCACTCATGTTCCCCTGCACAGCCACCCCCAGCAGTGATGGGCACCTGTCAGCAGGCCCCCACGTATGTCCCCCTGCACCCCCACCCCCCAGCAGTGAGGGGCACCTGCCAGCAGGCGCCCACTCATGTCCCCCCCTACATGACATAAAGATGCACAATCATGGCCCAGGTCTACACAAAATACCACAGCACGCCACCCCAGTCTTGAGACGCTATGATTTCCCAATCCACCCTACACTGGCATGCCTCTCTCAAGACACAAACCAAAAGTCAACTATGTACATCAACACATGTCCGTCACACACACACTGGTTGGCGTTGATTGTGTAAACCCACATTTTCACATGCATGAAACCAATGAGCGAATTACACACATGGAAGTAAAATGTAAAAATGTATTATGGACAAAAATAAAGCAATGAAATGAAAGCATAAAAATAGCAAACATGAAATGAAAAACATGTCAAAAAGATGAGTAAATGAAAAGTACAACCAATCCAAAGAAATCCAAAAGAAAAATAGTCCAAACTCTCCCTCCACCAAAGCAAATCCAAAGGAAACATAAAAAGAAAAATCCATTAATCCATGGTGAAATCCAAAGAAAAAGTTCAAATAAATCCATTGTCCAACTATGTACAAATTGACAAGGGGGGTCCTGGGAGTCTCTCTTCCAGACATTAGTCCTGGTTACGAGAGACTTACCCAGAGTCTTTAGCTCACTATCTTTCACAGAGAAGAAACATCCCAAACATATCAGTTTTTGTCCTGCCCTGGGGCCGTCCAGCACCGAAATGCTAGGCAATTCTCCTCTGAACAAGAGTACCAACAGCATCCCCAGACACGTGTTTCGGATTCGTTGGGCCTCATCAGTAGGGAGGAGCTGTGCCTCTCTAAGAATAGTGAGCAAGGGGTCCACGTCTGGATTTCCCTAGTAACTTAGGGTGAGACCCAAAGTTACTTGAATATGCAAATTGACCTGGGAGTCTCTCTGCCAGACATTAGTCCTGGTTACGAGAGACTTACCCACAGTCTTTAGCTCACTATCTTTCACAGAGAAGAACAAGTTTCTTCTTACCTTGTAACGTTCTTTCGATGGGATGTTCCTCCGACGTATTCCTTATCTTAGATATCTCTTTCCAGCTTTGCTGGCCTCAGAAATGTTTTCTCTCTAGAGGGCGCTGCGCGTCGACGTCTGCCGAGTCGATGTCCCTCGACAGCCGCCGTATCGACGTCAACGTCATCCTGCCTATAAAGGCCGCACGCAGCGCCCGTTGCTCAGTTCCGTTTTGTAGCCCACAATAATTCTTTCTGGACTAGACTAATCACCCTGAAGGAGCGTAAGCTGCAACAACAAGGGAAGTAGTACTGCAGGGATGGATGGGAGGGTCGATAAGGAATACGTCAGAGGAACATCCCATCGAAAGAACATTACAAGGTAAGAAGTAACTTGTTCTTCGAAGGGATTGTGTCCTCCGACGTATTCCTTATCTTAGATAGGCTCCCATAGCAGTATTCTGTTATTGGAGGTGGGAGTACTGACTTCATGCTTCCTCTTATTGATGAATAGAGTGCAATACTGCCCTTCCAAACCTAGTTTCCTGACTGGAGGAGGAATCCAAGTTGTAAAACCATGTAAAGGTATGGACGGACGACCATGTGGCAGCCGCACATATGTCTCGAACCGGCACTCCTCTTTTGAGGGCCGATGAAGCTGCGATACCTCTGGTCGAATGAGCCCTAAGATTTTGAGGGGGCTCTTTTCCTGCCAGTTTATAACATTCCAAAATGGCTAAAATAATCCATCTGGAAATGGTCTGCTTAGTTATCGGTAGCCCCAGCTTGTGACCAGCGTAGCCTACAAACAGCTGGTCTGCTTGTCTTATCCTAGCCAGTCTACTAATGTAAAAACTTAAAGCCCTTCTTGGGTCCAGCCTGTGTAACCTCTCTTCCTCTTTCCCCGGATGGGGAGGAGGATAGAAAGATGGAAGGGTAATCTTCTGTGTGATATGAAATTCAGAAACCACCTTTGGGAGGAAATTAGGCTTCACTTGCAGAACAACTTTGTCTTTGTGAAAGATTGTATCAGGGCGTTTACAAGAAAGAGCTTGTAACTCGCTCACCCTTCTAGCAGATGTAAGTGCTACTAATAAAACAGTCTTAAGGGTAAGAAACCTTAACGAACAAGAGTGGAGTGGTTCGAAAGGTGTGCCCATCAGGAAAGTTAGGACTCAATTTAAATCCCATAGGGGAACCTGGAATGGTTTTGGGGGATAAACGTTAGTTAACCACTTTAGAAACTGTATTACCAAGGGTAACTTGAAATAGGATGGTTCTTCTGCAGTGCGCTTAAAGATGGACAGCGCTGCGAGATAGCCCTTGATAGTGCCAACTTGAAGGCCTGAATTTGCCAAGTAGAGTAGAAAGGATAACACCGTTGGTGTACCACATGAAAAGGGGTCGATATTCTCTTCTCTACACCAGCTGCAAAATCTGTTCCAACGGCAGCGGTATAAAGATTTTGTTGCTGGCCTTCTTGCCGAAAGCAACACCTCCATAACGTCATCAGGGAGGTCCCAATCCTTGTACCTCAGCCTTTCAGAAGCCAAGCGTGATGGTTGAGGGTTTTGATGTCTGGATGGAGAACCTGACCTCCCTTCTGTGAGAGCAGATTCTCTCTGAGTGGAAGTCGAATTGGAGGGCAGATGGACAAGTCTAGAAGGTCCGGGTACCACGTTCTCCTGGCCCAATCCGGGGCAATTAGGATCATTGTTTTCCGGAATCTTCTCAACCTCCTGATCATTTGAGGAATGACAGGGACTGGTGGAAACGTGTACAGGAGTGGAAACTCCCAGTCCACTATGAACGCGTCTCCCAGAGCTCCTCTCGGGGGAAATTCCCTTGAACAGAACAGATCGCACTTCCTGTTGACACTGGTGGCGAACAGATCCACCTGAGGGGTTCCCCAAAGGGCGAAGATCTCTTGAAGGACTTCCTGAGCTAGTTCCCACTCGTGGGAGACTGTGCTCTGCCTGCTCAGAGCGTCCGCTGTCAAGTTCTTCTCTCCGGCTAGGTGAACTGCCGATAGAGAGATTCCTTCTTGGATTGCCCAAAACCAGAGCTGCATCGCCTCTCTGCACAGTGGTAGTGATCCTACGCCTCCTCTTTTGTTGAGGTAATGCATGGCCACTGTGTTGTCCGTCATTATCAGGACATTCTTTCCTTATACAGATGGCAGAAAAGCCTTCAGCGCAAGTCTGATGGCCCTCAGCTCTAACAGGTTGATATGTAGTCTGGACTCCGATGGAGACCAATGACCGCTGATCGTCAAGTCATTGGCGTGGGCTCCCCACCCCGTTAGTGAGGCATCCGTGACTACTGTTATCTCCGGCCAAGGTTGCCAAAACTGCTCTCCTTTCAGAATGTTCTCCTGACAGGCCCACCACTGAAGGTCCCGAGCCACCCTGTCGGGAACCTGAAGATCTGTCATTCTCCCTGAGAATTGTGACCACTGAGTTCTCAGTGCCCACTGGAGAGATCTCATTCTCAGGCGAGCCTCTGGCACAAGGAAAATGCAGGATGCCATGAGGCCTAGCAACCTCAAAAAGTTGTAGGCTGGGAGACATTGGGCATTTTGAAACTTGGTGACCATCTGTAGAATATCTTGAGCCCTCACCTCTGGTGGCGAGGCTTTTCCCAGGGAAGTGTCCAGGATCACTCCGATGAACTGGAGTCTCTGCCATGGTATCATTTGTGACTTCTTTAAATTGAGGGAGAAGCCCAGTCTGTGAAGGGAGTGGCAAACATAATTTAGCTGGATCTGAGCTTGTTCCGAAGATACAGCTCTGATCAACCAATCGTCCAGGTAGGGGTAGACGTGAATCCCTTCCCTCCTTAGACTTGCAGCCACTACCGACATTAACTTGGTGAAGACCCTCGGGGCGGAGGTCAGCCCAAATGGCAGAACTCGAAATTGATAATGAGAGTTGCCAATTGCGAACCTCAGGTATTTCCTGTGTTTGAGATGGATTGGCACATGGAAATAAGCGTCCTGAAGGTCCAGAGATACCAACCAGTCCTTGAACTGAAGGGCCTGAAGGATCTGAGAGAGAGTTACCATCTTGAATTTGTCTTTCCTGAGGAATTTGTTCAATTCCCGCAAGTCCAAGATGGGTCTCAGTCCTCCGTCTTTCTTTGGTATGAGAAAGTAAGGGGAGTACCAGCCCTTGTTCCTCTCCGCTGCAGGTACCGGTTCTATGGCACCTTTCTCTAGCAGGTCTAAAATTTCCTGCAAGAGGAGCGGATCTGGAGCTTTTTGAGAGCTGATCCCCGGTGGATGACTCTGAGGTATGCGCAGGAGAGGCAGGCAGTAACCTTGTGCAACTCTCTCCAATGCCCAAGCATCTGACGTGATAGCCTGCCATTCCTCCAGATGTTGAGTTAACCTGCCTCCTACAGGTGTCTTGTGAGGGAAGTCCTCAGAGTGGTTTAGGGGCGGCTGATGCAGATGCTGATGGTAAAGAGGCACCTGCTGTTGCTGCGGCTTTTGAATATCTACCCCATCCACCTCGGGTAGTTCTTCTTTGTCCCCTTTGAGCCGGTCGTCCTCTACCTCTTCCGAATGCAGAGAAGAAGCGAAAAGACTTGCCTCTCACAGAGCTTCCTGTGGGACGAAAAGGTGTCTGACGGATTGCAGCGCCTAGGGATTTTGCTGCTGCCTTTGATGTTTGCAGTTTTTCTAAACTGTCATCCGCCTTTTCCCAAACAAAGAAGAGCCATCAAATGGCATATTCAAGAGCCTGGCTTGCAGATCTGGGGCAAAACCAGACTTTCTCAACCAAGCAAATCTCCTGGTTGTTGTACTTGCTGCCATTGCTCTGCTGATACTGTCAGCCGAGTCAATGCCCGTCTGGAGGGCTTCGCACATAGCGGCTTTACCATCCCTTATGATATTTAGGAACGCCTCCCTTTCTTCTCCCTCCGGGATGCAGTCAGCCGCTGTAGAAGCACACTCCCAAAGTATATGGCTAAATCTAGCAATTGTGCAAGTAGCATTAATAGATTTTAACGACATGCTACATGCCGAAAAGACTTTCTTAGCCATAGCATCGTATTTTTTATCGTCCCTGTCCTGTGGGACGGTAGGGTAAGCAGTCTTGATGTCAGTAGAAGATGCTGTCTGTACCACCAGACTTTCTGGGGATGGGTGTTTGGACAAAAACTCCGGGTCTGCAGAAGATACCCTGTATTTAGCAGACAGTTTTTTATTTACTGCTGGGACGACATCTGGGGTTTCCCAGTTCGTCATTATTTTTCTTTGAAGAGCTTTATGAAAAGGTACTACAGGATCCTCCTGTGAACCTTTATCAAGAATATCCGTGAGGTCATCCTGTTGGAAAGCTGGTGAAGGTGTTGACCACCCCATAAATTCTGTAATCCTCGCCATTAAGGCTATATAAGGGGTTTCAGCATGCTCCCCCGAGTCTGGCCTAGCGAACTCCACCTCTGGGGAAGTGTCTAAACCACTTGCCTCATGTAAGGAATCATGGAGTTCCTTTAATCTGCGTTCCTCTGAGGATAACTCCTCTTGAACTGGGGTTGCAGATCCCTGCAACTCAAATGGCTCTTCTTGATCAGACAGTTCTCCCTCTTCCATAATTGAAGACATTGTTCTCAATTGGTCTGAGCTCACAAAGGGTGTGAAACCCATCTCCAAGGCAGAAGGTGCCAAACTTGTCGTAATCGGCCTCGAAAACGTCGATGTCGCCGACGCCGACGTTGAAGGCTTCGAAAGTGGCGTTGAAAACAAAGGTGGAGGCCTCAAGGTCTTCGATAGAATCGGAATTCTGCTCGAGGATATCGACAATCTCAACGACATCGACATCGAAGACCTGGGAATAGCCACTGGGTGCGCCGCAACCGTGACTTTCCTTGGCGTCGACGCCGGTGTTGAGGATGGCGTCGAGTCGACAGACCCGTGTGTCGAAGGTCCCTTCGACAACGGCGTCGGAGACACCGACCTCGGCATCGACGAAACCTTCGTCGACGGCATCGACGGAACCTTCGAAGAAGGATTCGAGGTCTTTGCTTTACTCGAGGGTTCGTGACGCGCTCGAGAAGCTTCCTTCGCCGGGTGCTGCGACTCGCAGCGTTTTGGACCTTCGGGTCTTTCGACCAGAGCATCGCTCTCGGCAGTCTTCGAAGGGGTCGAGGCCGCTTTCTCGAAGACGGTCATCATATTTTTTTGGAATTCCTCCCATTCAACCCGGGAACTATGCTTCGTGGGGCAAGGGATTCTCTTAGGTGAAACAGAGGAAGAGGAGGACGAAGAAGGGGATCTTCGGCGTCTCCTTTTCGAGTGCTTCGATCTCGAAGAGTGATGGGACCCGCTTTGAGACCTGGAGCGCGAATGGTGACGAGGAGACGAATGTCTCGACTTCGTCGAGGAAGAAGAAGCTTTAGAAGTCTTACCTTTTTCCAGCTTCCCCCTACGCTCCTTCAGGTCTTTAGCTGTCATGGACATACAGTCCTCACACTCCGAACAATGGTGTTCAGCTCCCAAACACCAGAGACAGACCCTGTGAGGGTCCGTTATCGACATCTTTTTTCCACAGTCTCGGCATTTTTTAAAGCCGGACCGAGGGGTCGTCGGTTCAGACTTGGAAGCCATCGAGTATGGATCGAATATCTCGAGGAAAATGGAATAATATATCTACGAAACTGAGCAATGATATTCCGAGGCACTGAGTAAGCGCGGAAAAACGGAACTAAGCAACAGACGCTGCGCGCGGCCTTTATAGGCAGGATGATGTCGACGTCGATACGGCGGCTGTCGAGGGACATCGACTCGGCGGACGTCGACACGCAGCGCCCTCTAGAGAGAAAACATTTCCGAGGCCAGCAAAGCTGGGAAGAGATATCTAAGATAAGGAATACGTCAGAGGACACAATCCCTTCGAAGAAATATCCCAAACATATCAGTCTTTGTCCTGCCCTGGGGCAGTCCAGCACCGAAACGCTAGGCAATTCTCCTCTGAACAAGAGTACCAACAGCATCCCCAGACACGTGTTTCCGTCTGGTTGGACCTCATCAGTAGGGAGGAGCTGTGTCTCTCTAAGAATAGTGAGCAAGGGGTCCACGTCTGGATTCCCCTAGTAACTTAGGGTGAGACCCAAAGTTACTTGAGTATGCAAATTGACAAGGGGGGTCCTGGGAGTCTCTCTGCCAGACATTAGTCCTGGTTACGAGAGACTTACCCTGAGTCTTTAGCTCACTATCTTTCACAGAGAAGAAATATCCCAAACATTTCAGTCTTTGTCCTGCCCTGGGGCAGTCCAGCACCGAAATGCTAGGCAATTCTCCTCTGAACAAGAGTACCAACAGCATCCCCAGACACGTGTTTCAGTCTGGTTGGACCTCATCAGTAGGGAGGAGCTGTGCCTCTCTAAGAATAGTGATTAAAGGGTCCACGCCTGGATTCCCCTAGTAACTTAGGGTGAGACCCAAAGTTACTTGAGTATGCAAATTGACAAGGGGGGTCCTGGGAGTCTCTCTGCCAGACATTAGTCCTGGTTACGAGAGACTTACCCAGAGTCTTTAGCTCACTATCTTTCACAGAGAAGAAATATCCCAAACATATCAGTCTTTGTCCTGCCCTGGGGCAGTCCAGCACGGAAATGCTATGCAATTCTCCTCTGAACAAGAGTACCAACAGATTCCCCCAGACACGTGTTTCAGTCTGGTTGGACCTCATCAGTAGGGAGGAGCTGTGCCTCTCTAAGAATAGTGAGCAAGGGGTCCATGTCTGCATTCCCCTAGTAACTTAGGGTGAGACCCAAAGTTACTTGAATATGCAAATTGACAAGGGGGGTCCTGGGAGTCTCTCTGCCAGACATTAGTCCTGGTTACGAGAGACTTACCCAGAGTCTTTAGCTCACTATCTTTCACAGAGAAGAAATACCCCAAACATATCAGTCTTTGTCCTGCCGTGGGGCAGTCCAGCACCGAAATGCTAAGCAATTCTCCTCTGAACAAGAGTACCAACAGCATCCCCAGACTCCCAGGACCCCCCCTGTTAATTTGCATATTTAAGTAACTTTGGGTCTTACCCTAAGTTACTAGGGGAATCCAGACGTGGACTATTCTTAGAGAGGCACAGATCCACCCTACTGATGAGGTCCAACCAGACCGAAACACGTGTCTGGGGTTTCTGTTGGTACTCTTGTTCAGAGGAGAGCAGTGAGGGGCACCTGCCAACAGGCCCCCGCTCATGTCCCCCTGAACCCCCACACCCCAGCACTGAGGGGCACCTGCCAGCAGGCCCCCACTCATGTCCCTCTGCACCCCCACCCCCCAGCAGTGAGGGGCACCTGCCAGCAGGCCCCCACTCATGTCCCCTTGCACCCCCACCCCCAGCATTAATGGGCACCTGCCAGCAGGCCCCCATTCATGTCCCCCTGCACCCTCACCCCCAGAAGTGAGGGGCACCTGCCAGGAGGCCCCCACCCATGTCCCACTCATGTCCCCCTGCACCCCCACCCCCCAGCACTGAGGGGCACCTGCCAGCAGGACCCCACTCATGTCCCTCTGCACCCCCACCCCCCAGCAGTGAGGGGCACCTGCCAGCAGGCCCCCACTCATGTCCCCTTGCACCCCCACCCCCAGCATTGATGGGCACCTGCCAGCAGGCCCCCACTCATGTCCTCCTGCACCCTCACCCCCAGAAGTGAGGGGCACCTGCCAGCAGGCCCCCACTCATGTCCCCCTGCGCCTTCACCCCCAGCAATGAAGGGAACCTGTATAGCAGGCCCCCACTCATGTCCCACTCATGTCCCCGTGCACCCCCACCCTCCAACAGTGAGGGGCACCTGCCAGCAGGCCCCCGCTCATGTCCCCCTGCACCCCCACACCCCCCAGCATTGATGGGCACCTGCCAGCAGGCCCCCACTCATGCCCCCCTGCACACCCACCCCCAGCAGTGAGGGGCACCTGCCAGCAGGCCCCCACTCATTTCCCACTCATGTCCCCCTGCACTCCCACCCCCCAGCAGTGAGGGGAACCTGCCAGCAGGCCCCCACTCATGTCCCCCTGCACCCCCACCCCCCCAGCATTGATGGGTACCTGCCAGCAGGCCCCCACTCATGTCCCCCTGCACCCCCACCCTCAGCATTGAGGGGCACCTGCCAGCAGGCCCCCACTCATGTCCCCCTGCATCCCCACCCCCCAGCATTGATGGGCACCTGCCAGCAGGCCCCCACTCATGTCCCCCTGCACCCCCACCCCCCAGCAGTGAGGGGCACCTGTCAGCAGGCCACCACTCATGTCCCCCTGCGCCCCCACCTCCCAGCAGTGAGGGGCACCTGCCAGCAGGCCCCCACTCATGTCCCACTCATGTCCCCCTGCCCCCCACCCCCAGCAGTGAGGGACAACTGCCAGCAGCCCCCCACTCATGTCCCCCTGCAACCCCACCCCCCAGCATTGATGGGCACCTGCCAACAGGCCCCCACTCATGTCCCCCTGCAACCCCACCCTCCAGCAGTGAGGGGCACCTGCCAGCAGGCCCCCACTCATGTCCCACTCATGTCCCCCTGCACCCTCAGCCCCCAGCAGTGAAGGGCACCTGCCAGCAGGACCCCACTCATGTCCCACTCCTGTCACCCTGCCCCCACACCCCCCAGCGGTGAGGGACAACTGCCAGCAGGCCCCCACTCATGTCCCCCTGCACCTCCACCCCCCAGCATTGATGGGCACCTGCCAGCAGGCCCCCACTCATGTCCCACTCATGTCCCCCTGCACCCCCACCCCCAGCAGTAGGGGCACCTGCCAGCAGGCCCCCACTCATGTCCCCCTGCACCCCCACCCCCCAGCAGTGAGGGGCACCTTCCAGCAGGCCCCCACTCATGTCCCCCTGCACCCCCACCCCCCAGCAGTGAGGGGCACCTGCCAGCAAGCCCCCACTCAGTGGCAGTAACCTTGTGCAACTCTCTCCAATGCCCAAGCATCTGACGTGATAGCCTGCCATTCCGCCAGATGTTGAGTTAACCTGCCTCCTACAGGTGTCTTGTGAGGGAAGTCCTCAGAGTGGTTTAGGGGCGGCTGATGCAGATGCTGATGGTAAAGAGGCACCTGCTGTTGCTGCGGCTTTTGAATATCTACCCCGTCCACCTCGGGTAGTTCTTCTTTGTCCCCTTTGAGCCGGTCGTCCTCTACCTCTTCCGAATGCGGAGAAGAAGCAAAAAGACTTGCCTCTCGCAGAGCTTCCTGTGGGACGAAAAGGTGTCTGACGGATTGCAGCGCCTAGGGATTTTGCTGCTGCCTTTGATGTTTGCAGTTTTTCTAAACTGTCATCCGCCTTTTCCCAAACAAAGAAGAGCCATCAAATGGCATATTCAAGAGCCTGGCTTGCACATCTGGGGCAAAACCAGACTTTCTCAACCAAGCAAATCTCCTGGTTGTTGTACTTGCTGCCATTGCTCTGCTGATACTGTCAGCCGAGTCAATGCCCGTCTGGAGGGCTTCGCACATAGCGTCTTTACCGTCCCTTATGATATTTAGGAACGCCTCCCTTTCTTCTCCCTCCGGGATGCAGTCAGCCGCTGTAGAAGCACACTCCCAAAGTATATGGCTAAATCTAGCAAGGGTGCAAGTAGCATTAATAGATTTTAACGACATGCTACATGCCGAAAATACTTTTTTAGCCATAGCATCGTATTTCTTATCGTCCCTGTCCTGTGGGACGGTAGGGTAAGCAGTCTTGATGTCAGTAGAAGATGCTGCCTGTACCAACAGACTTTCTGGGGATGGGTGTTTGGACAAAAACTCCGGGTCTGCAGAAGATACCCTGTATTTAGCAGACAGTTTTTTATTTACTGCTGGGACGACATCTGGGGTTTCCCAGTTCGTCATTATTTTTCTTTGAAGAGCTTTATGAAAAGGTACTACAGGATCCTCCTGTGAACCTTTATCAAGAATATCCATGAGGTCATCCTGTTGGAAAGCCGGTGAAGGTGTTGACCACCCCATAAATTCTGTAATCCTGGCCATTAAGGGTATATAAGGGGTTTCAGCATGCTCCCCCGGGTCTGGCCTAGCGAACTCCACCTCTGGGGAAGTGTCTAAACCACTTGCCTCATGTAAGGAATCATGGAGTTCCTTTAATCTGCGTTCCTCTGAGGATAACTCCTCTTGAACTGGGGTTGCAGATCCCTGCAACTCAAATGGCTCTTCTTGATCAGACAGTTCTCCCTCTTCCATAATTGAAGACATTGTTCTCAATTGGTCTGAGCTCACAAAGGGTGTGAAACCCATCTCCAAGGCAGAGGGTGCCAAACTTGTCGTAATCGGCCTCGAAAATGTCGATGTCGCCGACGCCGACGTCGAAGGCTTCGAAAGTGGCGTTGAAAACAAAGGTGGAGGCCTCGAGGTCTTCGATAGAATCGGAATTCTGCTCGAGTATATCGACAATCTCAACGACATCGACATCGAAGACCTGGGAATAGCCACTGGGTGCGCCGCAACCGTGACTTTCCTTGGCGTCGACGCCGGTGTTGAGGATGGCGTCGAGTCGACAGACCCGTGTGTCGAAGGTCCCTTCGACAACGGCGTCGGAGACACCGACCTCGGCATCGACGGAACCTTCGTCGATGGCATCGACGGAACCTTCGAAGAAGGATTCGAGGTCTTTGCTTTACTCGAGGGTTCGTGACGCGCTCGAGAAGCTTCCTTCGCCGGGTGCTGCGACTCGCAGCGTTTTGGACCTTCAGGTCTTTCGACCAGAGCATCGCTCTCGGCAGTCTTCGAGGGGGTCGAGGCCGCTTTCTCGAAGACGGTCATCATATTTTTTCGGAATTCCTCCCATTCAACCCGGGAAATATGCTTCGTGGGGCAAGGGATTCTCTTAGGTGAAACAGAGGAAGAGGAGGACGAAGAAGGGGATCTTCGGCGTCTCCTTTTCGAGTGCTTCGATCTCGAAGAGTGATGGGACCCGCTTCGAGACCTGGAGCGCGAATGGTGACAAGGAGACGAATGTCTCGACTTCGTCGAGGAAGAAGAAGCTTTAGAAGTCTTACCTTTTTCCAGCTTCCCCCTACGCTCCTTCAGGGCTTTAGCTGTCATGGACATACAGTCCTCACACTCCGAACAATGGTGTTCAGCTCCTAAACACCAGAGACAGACCCTGTGAGGGTCCGTTATTGACATCTTTTTTCCACAGTCTCGGCATTTTTTAAAGCCGGACGGAGGGGTCGTCGGTTCAGACGAGGAAGCCATCGAGTATGGATCGAATATCTCGAGGAAAATGGAATAATATATCTACGAAACTGAGCAATGATATTCCGAGGCACTGAGTAAGCGCGGAAAAACGGAACTAAGCAACAGACGCTGCGCGCGGCCTTTATAGGCAGGATGATGTCGACGTCGATACGGCGGCTGTCGAGGGACATCGACTCGGCGGACGTCGACACGCAGCGCCCTCTAGAGAGAAAACATTTCCGAGGCCAGCAAAGCTGGAAAGAGATATCTAAGATAAGGAATACGTCAGAGGACACAATCCCTTCGAAGAAATATCCCAAACATATCAGTCTTTGTCCTGCCCTGGGGCAGTCCAGCACCGAAACGCAAGGCAATTCTCCTCTGAACAAGAGTACCAACAGCATCCCCAGACACGTGTTTCCGTCTGGTTGGACCTCATCAGTACGGAGGAGCTGTGCCTCTCTAAGAATAGTGAGCAAGGGGTCCACGTCTGGATTCCCCTAGTAACTTAGGGTGAGACCCAAAGTTACTTGAATATGCAAATTGACAAGGGGGGTCCTGGGAGTCTCTCTGCCAGACATTAGTCCTGGTTACGAGAGACTTACCCTGAGTCTTTAGCTCACTATCTTTCACAGAGAAGAAATATCCCAAACATTTCAGTCTTTGTCCTGCCCTGGGGCAGTCCAGCACCGAAATGCTAGGCAATTCTCCTCTGAACAAGAGTACCAACAGCATCCCCAGACACGTGTTTCAGTCTGGTTGGACCTCATCAGTAGGGAGGAGCTGTGCCTCTCTAAGAATAGTGATTAAAGGGTCCACGCCTGGATTCCCCTAGTAACTTAGGGTGAGACCCAAAGTTACTTGAGTATGCAAATTGACAAGGGGGGTCCTGGGAGTCTCTCTGCCAGACATTAGTCCTGGTTACGAGAGACTTACCCAGAGTCTTTAGCTCACTATCTTTCACAGAGAAGAAATATCCCAAACATATCAGTCTTTGTCCTGCCCTGGGGCAGTCCAGCACGGAAATGCTATGCAATTCTCCTCTGAACAAGAGTACCAACAGATTCCCCCAGACACGTGTTTCAGTCTGGTTGGACCTCATCAGTAGGGAGGAGCTGTGCCTCTCTAAGAATAGTGAGCAAGGGGTCCATGTCTGCATTCCCCTAGTAATTTAGGGTGAGACCCAAAGTTACTTGAATATGCAAATTGACAAGGGGGGTCCTGGGAGTCTCTCTGCCAGACATTAGTCCTGGTTACGAGAGACTTACCCAGAGTCTTTAGCTCACTATCTTTCACAGAGAAGAAATACCCCAAACATATCAGTCTTTGTCCTGCCGTGGGGCAGTCCAGCACCGAAATGCTAAGCAATTCTCCTCTGAACAAGAGTACCAACAGCATCCCCAGACTCCCAGGACCCCCCCTGTTAATTTGCATATTTAAGTAACTTTGGGTCTCACCCTAAGTTACTAGGGGAATCCAGACGTGGACTATTCTTAGAGAGGTACAGATCCACCCTACTGATGAGGTCCAACCAGACCGAAACACGTGTCTGGGGTTTCTGTTGGTACTCTTGTTCAGAGGAGAGCAGTGAGGGGCACCTGCACCCCCACACCCCAGCACTGAGGGGCACCTGCCAGCAGGCCCCCACTCATGTCCCTCTGCACCCCCACCCCCCAGCAGTGAGGGGCACCTGCCAGCAGGCCCCCACTCATGTCCCCTTGCACCCCCACCCCCAGCATTGATGGGCACCTGCCAGCAGGCCCCCATTCATGTCCCCCTGCACCCTCACCCCCAGAAGTGAGGGGCACCTGCCAGGAGGCCCCCACCCATGTCCCACTCATGTCCCCCTGCACCCCCACCCCCCAGCACTGAGGGGCACCTGCCAGCAGGACCCCACTCATGTCCCTCTGCACCCCCACCCCCCAGCAGTGAGGGGCACCTGCCAGCAGGCCCCCACTCATGTCCCCTTGCACCCCCACCCCCAGCATTGATGGGCACCTGCCAGCAGGCCCCCACTCATGTCCCCCTGCACCCTCACCCCCAGAAGTGAGGGGCACCTGCCAGCAGGCCCCCACTCATGTCCCCCTGCACCTCCACCCCCAGCAATGAAGGGAACCTGCCAGCAGGCCCCCACTCATGTCCCACTCATGTCCCCGTGCACCCCCACCCTCCAACAGTGAGGGGCACCTGCCAGCAGGCCCCCGCTCATGTCCCCCTGCACCCCCACACCCCCCCAGCATTGATGGGCACCTGCCAGCAGGCCCCCACTCATGCCCCCCTGCACACCCACCCCCAGCAGTGAGGGGCACCTGCCAGCAGGCCCCCACTCATTTCCCACTCATGTCCCCCTGCACTCCCACCCCCCAGCAGTGAGGGGAACCTGCCAGCAGGCCCCCACTCATGTCCCCCTGCACCCCCACCCCCCCAGCATTGATGGGTACCTGCCAGCAGGCCCCCACTCATGTCCCCCTGCACCCCCACCCCCAGCATTGAGGGGCACCTGCCAGCAGGCCCCCACTCATGTCCCCCTGCACCCCCACCCCCCAGCATTGATGGGCACCTGCCAGCAGGCCCCCACTCATGTCCCCCTGCACCCCCACCCCCCAGCAGTGAGGGGCACCTGTCAGCAGGCCACCACTCATGTCCCCCTGCGCCCCCACCTCCCAGCAGTGAGGGGCACCTGCCAGCAGGCCCCCACTCATGTCCCACTCATGTCCCCCTGCCCCCCACCCCCCAGCAGTGAGGGACAACTGCCAGCAGCCCCCCACTCATGTCCCCCTGCACCCCCATCCCCCAGCATTGATAGGCACCTGCCAGCAGGCCCCCACTCATGTCCCCCTGCAACCCCACCCTCCAGCAGTGAGGGGCACCTGCCAGCAGGCCCCCACTCATGTCCCACTCATGTCCCCCTGCACCCTCAGCCCCCAGCAGTGAAGGGCACCTGCCAGCAGGACCCCACTCATGTCCCACTCCTGTCACCCTGCCCCCACACCCCCCAGCGGTGAGGGACAACTGCCAGCAGGCCCCCACTCATGTCCTCCTGCACCTCCACCCCCCAGCATTGATGGGCACCTGCCAGCAGGCCCCCACTCATGTCCCCCTGCACCCCCACCCCCCAGCAGTGAGGGGCACCTGCCAGCAGGCCCCCACTCATGTCCCACTCATGTCCCCCTGCACCCCCACCCCCAGCAGTGAGGGGCACCTGCCAGCAGGCCCCCACTCATGTCCCCCTGCACCCCCACCCCCCAGCAGTGAGGGGCACCTTCCAGCAGGCCCCCACTCATGTCCCCCTGCACCCCCACCCCCCAGCAGTGAGGGGCACCTGCCAGCAAGCCCCCACTCAGTGGCAGTAACCTTGTGCAACTCTCTCCAATGCCCAAGCATCTGACGTGATAGCCTGCCATTCCGCCAGATGTTGAGTTAACCTGCCTCCTACAGGTGTCTTGTGAGGGAAGTCCTCAGAGTGGTTTAGGGGCGGCTGATGCAGATGCTGATGGTAAAGAGGCACCTGCTGTTGCTGCGGCTTTTGAATATCTACCCCGTCCACCTCGGGTAGTTCTTCTTTGTCCCCTTTGAGCCGGTCGTCCTCTACCTCTTCCGAATGCGGAGAAGAAGCAAAAAGACTTGCCTCTCGCAGAGCTTCCTGTGGGACGAAAAGGTGTCTGACGGATTGCAGTGCCTAGGGATTTTGCTGCTGCCTTTGATGTTTGCAGTTTTTCTAAACTGTCATCCGCCTTTTCCCAAACAAAGAAGAGCCATCAAATGGCATATTCAAGAGCCTGGCTTGCACATCTGGGGCAAAACCAGACTTTCTCAACCAAGCAAATCTCCTGGTTGTTGTACTTGCTGCCATTGCTCTGCTGATACTGTCAGCCGAGTCAATGCCCGTCTGGAGGGCTTCGCACATAGCGTCTTTACCGTCCCTTATGATATTTAGGAACGCCTCCCTTTCTTCTCCCTCCGGGATGCAGTCTGCCGCTGTAGAAGCACACTCCCAAAGTATATGGCTAAATCTAGCAAGGGTGCAAGTAGCATTAATAGATTTTAACGACATGCTACATGCCGAAAAGACTTTTTTAGCCATAGCATCGTATTTCTTATCGTCCCTGTCCTGTGGGACGGTAGGGTAAGCAGTCTTGATGTCAGTAGAAGATGCTGCCTGTACCACCAGACTTTCTGGGGATGGGTGTTTGGACAAAAACTCCGGGTCTGCAGAAGATACCCTGTATTTAGCAGACAGTTTTTTATTTACTGCTGGGACGACATCTGGGGTTTCCCAGTTCGTCATTATTTTTCTTTGAAGAGCTTTATGAAAAGGTACTACAGGATCCTCCTGTGAACCTTTATCAAGAATATCCATGAAGTCATCCTGTTGGAAAGCCGGTGAAGGTGTTGACCACCCCATAAATTCTGTAATCCTGGCCATTAAGGCTATATAAGGGGTTTCAGCATGCTCCCCCGGGTCTGGCCTAGCGAACTCCACCTCTGGGGAAGTGTCTAAACCACTTGCCTCATGTAAGGAATCATGGAGTTCCTTTAATCTGCGTTCCTCTGAGGATAACTCCTCTTGAACTGGGGTTGCAGATCCCTGCAACTCAAATGGCTCTTCTTGATCAGACAGTTCTCCCTCTTCCATAATTGAAGACATTGTTCTCAATTGGTCTGAGCTCACAAAGGGTGTGAAACCCATCTCCAAGGCAGAGGGTGCCAAACTTGTCGTAATCGGCCTCGAAAACGTCGATGTCGCCGACGCCGACGTCGAAGGCTTCGAAAGTGGCGTTGAAAACAAAGGTGGAGGCCTCGAGGTCTTCGATAGAATCGGAATTCTGCTCGAGTATATCGACAATCTCAACGACATCGACATCGAAGACCTGGGAATAGCCACTGGGTGCGCCGCAACCGTGACTTTCCTTGGCGTCGACGCCGGTGTTGAGGATGGCGTCGAGTCGACAGACCCGTGTGTCGAAGGTCCCTTCGACAACGGCGTCGGAGACACCGACCTCGGCATCGACGGAACCTTCGTCGACGGCATCGACGGAACCTTCGAAGAAGGATTCCAGGTCTTTGCTTTACTCGAGGATTCGTGACGCGCTCGAGAAGCTTCCTTCGCCGGGTGCTGCGACTCGCAGCGTTTTGGACCTTCGGGTCTTTCGACCAGAGCATCGCTCTCGGCAGTCTTCGAGGGGGTCGAGGCCGCTTTCTCGAAGACGGTCATCATATTTTTTCGGAATTCCTCCCATTCAACCCGGGAACTATGCTTCGTGGGGCAAGGGATTCTCTTAGGTGAAACAGAGGAAGAGGAGGACGAAGAAGGGGATCTTCGGCGTCTCCTTTTCGAGTGCTTCGATCTCGAAGAGTGATGGGACCCGCTTCGAGACCTGGAGCGCGAATGGTGACGAGGAGACGAATGTCTCGACTTCGTCGAGGAAGAAGAAGCTTTAGAAGTCTTACCTTTTTCCAGCTTCCCCCTACGCTCCTTCAGGGCTTTAGCTGTCATGGACATACAGTCCTCACACTCCGAACAATGGTGTTCAGCTCCCAAACACCAGAGACAGACCCTGTGAGGGTCCGTTATCGACATCTTTTTTCCACAGTCTCGGCATTTTTTAAAGCCGGACCGAGGGGTCGTCGGTTCAGACGAGGAAGCCATCGAGTATGGATCGAATATCTCGAGGAAAATGGAATAATATATCTACGAAACTGAGCAATGATATTCCGAGGCACTGAGTAAGCGCGGAAAAACGGAACTAAGCAACAGACGCTGCGCGCGGCCTTTATAGGCAGGATGATGTCGACGTCGATACGGCGGCTGTCTAGGGACATCGACTCGGCGGACGTCGACACGCAGCGCCCTCTAGAGAGAAAACATTTCCGAGGCCAGCAAAGCTGGAAAGAGATATCTAAGATAAGGAATACGTCAGAGGACACAATCCCTTCGAAGAAATATCCCAAACATATCAGTCTTTGTCCTGCCCTGGGGCAGTCTAGCACCGAAACGCAAGGCAATTCTCCTCTGAACAAGAGTACCAACAGCATCCCCAGACACGTGTTTCCGTCTGGTTGGACCTCATCAGTAGGGAGGAGCTGTGCCTCTCTAAGAATAGTGAGCAAGGGGTCCACGTCTGGATTCCTCTAGTAACTTAGGGTGAGACCCAAAGTTACTTGAATATGCAAATTGACAAGGGGGGTCCTGGAAGTCTCTCTGCCAGACATTAGTCCTGGTTACGAGAGACTTACCCTGAGTCTTTAGCTCACTATCTTTCACAGAGAAGAAATATCCCAAACATTTCAGTCTTTGTCCTGCCCTGGGGCAGTCCAGCACCGAAATGCTAGGCAATTCTCCTCTGAACAAGAGTACCAACAGCATCCCCAGACACGTGTTTCAGTCTGGTTGGACCTCATCAGTAGGGAGGAGCTGTGCCTCTCTAAGAATAGTGAGCAAAGGGTCCACGCCTGGATTCCCCTAGTAACTTAGGGTGAGACCCAAAGTTACTTGAGTATGCAAATTGACAAGGGGGGTCCTGGGAGTTTCTCTGCCAGACATTAGTCCTGGTTACGAGAGACTTACCCAGAGTCTTTAGCTCACTATCTTTCACAGAGAAGAAATATCCCAAACATATCAGTCTTTGTCCTGCCCTGGGGCAGTCCAGCACAGAAATGCTATGCAATTCTCCTCTGAACAAGAGTACCAACAGATTCCCCCAGACACGTGTTTCAGTCTGGTTGGACCTCATCAGTAGGGAGGAGCTGTGCCTCTCTAAGAATAGTGAGCAAGGGGTCCATGTCTGCATTCCCCTAGTAACTTAGGGTGAGACCCAAAGTTACTTGAGTATGCAAATTGACAAGGGGGGTCCTGGGAGTTTCTCTGCCAGACATTAGTCCTGGTTAATTTGCATATTTCAGTAACTTTGGGTCTCACCCTAAGTTACTAGGGGAATCCAGACGTGGACCCCTTGCTCACTATTCTTAGAGAGGCACAGATCCACCCTACTGATGAGGTCCAACCAGACTGAAACACATGTCTGGGGTTTCTGTTGGTCCTCTTGTTCAGAGGAGAATTGCCTAGCATTTCGGTGCTGGACTGCCCCAGGGCAGGACAAAGACTGGTATGTTTGGGATATTTATTCTCTGTGAAAGATAGTGAGTTTAAGTCTCTCGTAACCAGGACTAATGTCTGGCAGAGGGACTCCCAGGACCCCCCCTGGTAATTTGCATATTTAAGAAACTTTGGGTCTCACCCTAAGTTACTAGGGGAGTCCAGACGTGGACCCCTTGCTCACTATTCTTAGAGAGGCACAGATCCACCCTACTGATGATGTGCAACCAGACCGCAACACGTGTCTGGGGTTTCTGTTGGTACTCTTGTTTAGAGGAGAATTGCCTAGCATTTTGTTGCTGAACTGCCCCAGGGCAGGACAAAGGGCCTCATTACGACCCTTGCGGAAAGTGACTGACCGGACCGCAACAGCGTAAATAGCGTTTCCGCCATTGCACGAAGGAGCAAAGTGCGGCTAATTACGACCCATCGGGCACGAGCATTACGCCATGGCGGAATCCGAAAGGCTGCGATGGCGGAAATGACCCCAAAACGGCCCTTACCGCCGCCGTACGCTGCACCAGGTGCAATACCGCCACCCATCTTAGCGGTCACCGTAATGAGCGGTCACCGTAACGAGCGGGCACCGCAAATTACGGGCACCGTAAATATACGGAAACGGAAGTAAAAGCATGTGGCCGGAACGGGAAACAGCACGCCGCACAACTATAAAATCCGAATCCCAACACAACCATTAAAAATCCGACCCTGACACACATCCCAACCCGTTAGCAACCCCAGTTAAAAAAATAAATATGGGAAAGGTAGCCAAGAAAGCGTGTGATCGCAAGCGGCAGGTACACTTCTCCCGAGAGGAACTGACCGTGCTCACCGAGACCCTCCAGGAAAATGCCGCCGTCGTCTTCTCCAGTCAAATGACCAGGACGGCCCTTGCCAACAAGAAGGCCATATGGGCCCTGGTGGCACAGCGCGTAAGTGCGGTGGGGACAACACCCCGCACGCCACAGCAATGTCGCAAGCGGTGGGACGACCTGCGGATCCGCGTACGCAGCATACTTTCTGCGAACAGGAACATCGCCACAGCTACCGGGGGGGGTTCAGAGTCGCCCATCAAGTTGACCCCCTGGGAGGATATCTGCGCCTCCACCATAGGAATGGAGAGCATAGAGGGAGTCGGAGGGATGGAGAAAGGAGTGCCGACATCCGGAGAATCAGGTAGGTTGGCCAAGAGAAACAATGCGAAATCCACAAAACACGAACATGTGCAGTACCATGTGACCCCATAGTGCAATACATACTTTGCCCTGACAGCGCCCTCTAAAAGTCAGAATGAATAAACAAATCAATCAAGATGCCATAAACAACCCCTACATGTGCAGCATGCACCCCCTAACTGCAGGCAGCCAAATGAATGCATCCTCAATCCACACGAAAATGAGACCACCTCCAAGGCCCAGTCCCAAATCAGCCTCATGTACCACCCCAATGCATTTGATACGTTGCCATTCCAAATCCGACAGACCCATAACTAACGCTCGCCCCTCTTTACTCCACCACAGGGTCCGATACCAACGACGAGCTGCAGGACACCCCTACCAGCACGCCTGCAAAGAGGGCCAGGACCAACGTCCCAAGAGCCTCCACCTCAGGTGCAAGGATCAAGACACGGCAGCAGCAGGAATCAAGTGGCAGCACACTGGAGGGGACTGCAACAGGCACCCCAGCAGCCAGCAAGTCCACAACCCCAGCACCACAGGTCCCCCCAAAGAACGTATCTGATGGCACTGCCTCTGGTGGTAGCAGCACCATAGGTGACACAGCTGTCATGCCAGCATGCTCCGACACGGAAAACAGTGCTGGCGACGTAGGTACCATCCATGACCTTTCCCAATCCCCCTGCATGTTCCATCCCCTACACCATGACGAAACCACGCAGGGGCACCCTGAAGACGACGACTGGCCAACCCCCACAAGTCCTGTGCCAAGGCAACATGTGTTGAGCAGCCCCCCTGTCACACCACCGCAAATGTCCATGGCCCAGCAGAGGCAACAGTCCCTCGACCTGCTGATCGAGCAACAGCAGGAAGTGTCCACGCTACTCAAGGACCATGCAAATGAATGCGGGGGTTCCAGGGCAGCCATGGAAACATCCACCGAGACACTCAGGGCACAAATAGAGAAAAGTAGTGAGAGCCTCAGGGGAGAAATGGAGAGAAGCACCGAGAGCCTGAGAGCACAAATGGAGAAAAGCACCGAGAGCCTGAGAGCACAAATGGAGAAAAGCACCGAGAGCCTGAGAGCACAAATGGAGAAAAGCACCGAGAGCCTGAGGGGGGAACTGCATGCGACGTCCAAAGACGTTTGTGCTGAACTTGCTGCTGTGCGCCGTGTGCTCTCGGAGCTCTCACAAACCCTCAGAGACATGCATGGACGCGAGCAGGCAGAGACATCATCCGTGGCAAGTTCCGTCCAGGGCAGCCCCCAACGCAGATCTGGCAGGAACCTGCGCTCCACGGGCAGGGGTGCCCCTGATACCCGTAGAGGGGGCTTGCAATAGCGTCTAACCACGGACAGCATGCATATTTGGACACTGGTGTTGGGGGGGGAGGTAGTAGGGTGGAGGGGGTGTGTTGGGCTTCACTGGGTGGCGGGTCCATAGGGTGTATAAATCAAATCACATTAACAATACAGCACCTCATTATCATCCAATGACATGTGTGGACATTGATATTTGCGTACGAGGCCTTCATAGGCGTACAGTCCACAATGTGCCTGTACTACACACACACAGTGCCACAGGTCCCCTTTCCGTGTAATAGGCACCATGCGTGGTTGCTAGAAGCATGCATCTATGATGCTCTGTCGGATTGCACGTGCATCCTGTGCCTCATGGACTCCTTGAGGTGCCTCCACATCCCCACCCTCATCATCATCATCATCTTCAGGTGCATGCAGTACAGCGTCAGGGGGCATGGGCACATTCCTACGTATGCACATGTTGTGCAGCATGACACATGCCATGACCATCTTAGAAACCTTCTCATGGCTGTACATGAGTGCCCCGCCAGACCTGCTGAGGCTGCGGAAACGAGCCTTCAGTAGGCCGAATGCCTGTTCAATGACCACACGGGTACGTGAGTGGGCATGGTTGTAGTCCTCCTCATGCTCGTTCTGTGGGTTCCGGATTGGTGTAAGGAGCCATCTCTTCAGTGGATACCCGGCATCACCTGTATGAGACGAATAAAGGGTGTCAGTGGAATGATAGTGCTAAGTAGCCCCCCCCCCTCCTGCAAGGTCATTGACGCATCAAATGGGCCACGATGTCATGCATGGAATGAGACTCACCGAGTAGCCAGGATCTGTGCCCTGCGTGTCGCTCCATGTAGCGTGGTATTCTTGTGTTCCTCAGGACCATAGAATCATGGGTAGATCCTGGAAATCTGGCACAACAATGCGTAAAGATCTTGTTGGAGTCACACACCATTTGCACATTGATTGAATGAAATTGTTTCCGGTTGCGGTACTGGACCTCCATGGCATGTGGGACAACCAATTCAACATGGGTGCAGTCGATGGCACCAATGCAACCCGGGATGCCGCCAAGTGCATGGAATCCCACTTTTGCGTTGGTAATCTCCTGGTACGTGCGTGGTAGTGTGATGTGGTCGTCGGCGTGCTTCAGGAGGGCATCGTGCACTTGGAAGAGTGTCCGTGAGAACAGTGGCTGTGAAATGCCATGCAACTGTCCCACTGTGTGCTGGTAGGTGCCTGTGGCCAGGAAGTGGAGTGCAGACACCACCTTCAGTAGGGGTGGGATGGCGGTTGGGCTATCTATCATGCTCACGAGGTCAGCATGTGTCATGTCCACAATGGCGATTATGGTGTCCCGGTCCAAACGGTAGAGGGTGTGGATCTGCTCAGCAGTGAGGTTGAACGGATCGGCTCGGAGGCGTGGGATTGCGGGCCGCCTGCGTGGTGGTAGTGGCAGTGCTTGTGGGCCTTGCTGACCCTGCCTTGCCCTCCTCCTCCTCCTTCTCCTCCGTCTCCCCTGTGCGCCCGGTTGTTGTACCTGTTGTTGTTCGTCGTCTTCTTGTAGTTGTAGCACTTGCAGTGCTATCTGGTCCCCCAGGCCCAACATCGCTAGTCCTGCCGGTAGCATTTTGGAGTGGGAGTGGTTGTGGGAGGGGTTTGGGTCTGCTATATATGTGCTGTCGGCCTGTATGGCCTCCACCTGTGCTGATTGAATGAATCTGTGGCAGATGCAATCCCTTCTGGCCGAGCACGTCCCGCACGTAAGGCTGCATTTGGCCGCATGGCATCTTGGCATTGGAATCATGTATCAAATCCCGATGGCAGTGTGATGTACTTTGACTGATTTTCATGCTATGCTCCCATTGTTACACATGCTATGATTGCAGCCGCTTACATACCTGTGAAGAGTCAGTGGTATGTAGGGCTCGATCGATGGCCGACCCTCATGCAGCACAGTAACGTACTTCACCGACGGGCGTGGCGTCCCATTTGTGATAGCAGCCAGTTAGCATTATGACACACAGCCGCACTACATTGATGTAATTGTGAATGCAAGCGTTCACAGAAGCCTTTTCGACGTAATGTTGCAAGTGAGGAATTCGAAGGCCAGCATTTTTGGTTTTGAAGTAGCGGCGAGGATACGCCCACAGGTCTGGCTGGAAATGTAACGTTCTATTGTAGAATGTCCTTGGGACATGGCCCATAACGAGCAAGCAATGAATGATATGAATTGAATGGGATGCGCAATAGCGTAGTGGACGATAAGGCAGGACTTCCCAAATCCATCTTGCTTCACAACACTACAGATCCGGCCAGGAGCACAGTGGTTTTTGCAGACTGCATTACGCACAGACGCGATGGAAGTTTCACATATTATGTGAGTGAATATTCATGCGTTTTCATTGCGGGATGAGGGAATGATGAATGGATGCATGGACAGATGATTCCGTTTAGGGTCTGCCATGTACATGGGTTTTTTGAATCACTCCCCTTCCCCTGCGCTATGTGATGCAAGGCTGCCATAGTGGGACTTACGTCTATCTGCCCTTGTCGGATCCTCCCTGTCTCGACGCGCCTTCATACACTTGTGTCTAGGCACGTTACTAATCCCATGTCATGGGTTCTATCTTGACGGACGCATGCACAGTAACCGACGTTGCCAATGGTGTATTTACCTCGATTGATTTCGTTATGAATCGATACTGATTTAGGGGTCTGTATATTCCTTTGGAGTGGGCTAGCATGCATATGGGTGTGGATTTGGTGTGTTGAATGAAGATTGTAATGCATCATGAGTCCCGTAATGCAATCGGTTAATTTGTGTTTCATTTGGGTGACAGGTATCTCCTGCCCTATTGCAGATGCCATCTCTACGCCACTCCTCCAGATGGGTTTTACTCTCGACACCTGCAGCTTCGGGTGAATCAGTGGAGCACCATTTCGATCTTATGGGACGATCGCCAATGGGCCACATGCCCTTACGCTGTACTGGTGGCTAGGTGCAACATTTCGGCCTTTCAGCTCGACTAGTGCCTGCCTCATGGGACGGACCTGCGGTTCTTGCCGCTTCCATGTTGCCTTTTGGAACGTTGATGTAGGCCCTGTGTGCCATGATGGTACAGGGCGTCACACAAGTGGAAGCTGGTCAATTATTGCAGATGCAGCCCTCGGTGATGATGGATGTTTTGGTGTTATTTTGCAAATTGCTGTGGGGCCTTTGTCATTTGGATGTGCATTTAAATTGTATTCCGCTATTTGTCGTGTTGCGTTATTCTTTGCAGGTGATGTGGCGATTTTCGATTTGTGGCGGTATGTATTGCGAGATGATCTGCATTGTGTTCCGCCTTCTGAGTTGAGTTGTGTGGTACAGTACTGGCCGCGTTTGCCTACGTAGCACAGTATGGTCACGGATAGGGGCTGCCATTGTGACTGTTTACATGATGTGCTGTTCAGGGGCGGGGGATTGGCTTTTGGCCGACTGGTGCCTGTCAGCCAGGTCGATTGGTGGAATGATGGGATGTTCAGAATGTGGCTGGTCACAGGTGACTGTGTTTGCGTGCGTTTGTTGGAGGGGGACTGGGGTCATGTCCATTGGAATAGCTTCTGTATTCATGCCATCTGTGCCCTGCAGCTCCCATCGGCCCCTCTTGGGATGAGCCTGGCTGCTCAGTCACTCTGCCAACTTGTGTGGTACATGCTTCTGCTGATGGTTGGTTTGTTTACTGGCAAGGGTACAGGGCTGGTGCAATCCCCCTCAGGATGCTGTTTTGGATGTTGCCTTGCGCTGGTGGCAAGCGATGGGGGACTACTGTTGTTTTGTGTCATGTGTTCTTGATTTTCATTTTGATGTATTGTACCTTCACATGCCTGTGCTGCATCAGTACGGCTATGGTGACATGCCGTACATGGATGCCCACTCACGGGGCGCTTTGAGCCCCTGCATGCATTTCTACGTTGGCATGCATGGGTGAATTGTAGATTTCACTGGTTGCATAGTGTGAGTACATTGCGCCTGCCAGGAGTTGTGCAATGTGGCCAGGGAGTGGAGTACAGGCACTCAGTGGGCCATTTACGGTTGGTTCACGATGCCGTATTTCTCGCCATGGCGGAATGGTACTTTACGACGTGCTTGATGGCGTTCAGTACATGTCCGCTAGGGTCAGAATTCGCGTACCGTTGCGCCATGGCGGTGATTCCGGTTTTGCAAGGCGCGCGTGCGCGTACTTGGTGCAGTTAGCGTTGCCGTTCACTGCGGTGTCGCTAATGGCATCGTACTTTACGGTGACGGGTCATAATCGCAACGAGCGGTGTTCGATGGCGGTATTGCATTTCCGCCATCATTTTTCCATTTCCGCCAGGGTCGTAATGAGGCCCAAAGACTGATATGTTTGGGATATTTATTCTCTGTGAAAGATAGTGAGCTAAAGACTCTGGGTAAGTCTCTCGTAACCAGGACTAATGTCTGGCAGAGGGACTCCCAGGATCCCCCCTGTTAATTTCCAACTATGTACAATCCATTGTCAAGGGTCCATGAGCCCAACAAAACAAATGAAACCTACCTAAGAAACTACCTAAGAAAAAAACTATATACAAATGTGTGGGCCATAGTCCAATCACCCCAAATCAAATGAAAACGAACATGAAACCTAACACTAAAAACTATTTACAATGGCGGCGGGCTAGTCCGACGGCTCACTTTTCGATGTCCCGGGCCAGGGCATCATCGAACTCCCGCTCAATGTCCTGGAGGCGGTCCTCTTCCATGGCCCGAGGGTTCGCAGGGACGATGCCATGTTGGACTCCAACTCCCTGCGAATAGCTCGAGGCACTCGGCCCGCCTCAGTGCCCTCCGCATGGAGTTCTCCGCCCGCCGCCATTGTAAGCCGTGCCTCTTCCGCCCGCCGCCGCTCCGCACCAATGGCCTGGCTCAACCGCTGCCACACGGAAGACACTTCCAATCCTGGGTCCTCCTGCCCTCTGGCCGATGCCTGCCCCTCCAATGTTGAAGGCCCTGAGCCATCATTGCTCCCACCATGTTGCTGCTGCTGCTGCTGTGCCTGTGCCTGCGCCCTGGCTCTTGCTGCCTGCACGTCCTCCTCCGGCTGGGGTGCAGTTGTCGTGGTGGCCACCCCTGCTGGATGTCCGACTCCCGACTGTGGCAGGGATGTGTCCTCCACCAGCCTGGCCGCTGGGTCAGAGGCAGCTCCACAGGGTACCCAGGTGATACATGGGTGGGAAGATGGCATGGAGGACCACTGGCGCGTATGGGGTTCAGGTGAGGAGGGGGTCGCAAGAAGGTCCAGCACCCGGAGGAATCCAGCACTGGTGACCCGTCCCAGTATGTCAATGCGGTCAAAGAGGCATCCGAGATGACGTGCAGTGTCTTCACGAAAACACCGCAGGTCACCTTGCATGCCCCGTTGACGCAACGCTATCCCAGCCAGGACAGGCTCAACACGGTCCCGGATAGCCACGTCCGCAGGGAGAGGAAGGCCAGTTGTTGTGCGCTCATCCCCTCCCTGAAAACGGGTCTGGACATAGGCATCCCTGCTGGTGCCGGATGATGCAGTCACAGGGACAGGATTACACAAAGGCACCTCCGTGGCGGCCTGTGCTGCCCCCTGTCCCTGCCCCTGCACTGCACCACTAGCACCAGTGGAATCCCCACCTCCAGACCCCGTGTGTCCCTTCCACGGCCTCCTCCTCCACCAAACTCCCTACCAACCTGGATGACTCCATGCCATCTTCCTCCGTCGGACCCTGTGGGGTCTCAGCTGCCCCTTCTGCTGTCGAGGAGTCCATCTCCGACCCCCGCCTCTTGGACCTACCCTCGGCAGCTGCGGCCTGGGACACGGCACCAGAGTCCTCACTCCCCGACGAGATGACAATCTGGGAGGGGAGCCGGGCCTTGCATCTCCGGCTGGTGGTGCAATCCCTGCCGCTTTGCTCCACAGCACCCTCTCCGCCCTCTTCATCATTTGACGCTGCAGACAGGGAGAGATAGAACACAGGCATCAGGGCACTGTACAATGGACTGATACACACATGACAGTTGTACATGAGTGGCAGTGTCAAACTTCAGACATGGCATCACACTCCCCAACACACATGTCATTTCAACTCACACACATGAGCAATTCAACAGCAATATTCCACAAGGCAGCACCATCCATACACAAACAACAGCACAAGCAGCCGAAGTTGAGCCTGAAGTCACATGAAACACGGGGAGTGCACAACACATGCACACACGCCACCAGACCTACATGCATGTGTACATCTCCACAAACTGTCGCAGTGATGACATCCCCATCCATTTCACATCTGGCATTCTGCCTTCTACATGTCAGTGTCACATGCATCCATGTTGCATCACAGTTGCACACTGTCAAATACACACACATGCACCTGTACACAGTGCAGATACATGCAGCAGGAACCACCATCCATATCCATGTGTGACACCACAACCATGCCAACATACATACACAGAAATTCAAACATGTGTGCTCCCACACCTGCATTTGGCCAGCATGCTTACCAACACAAACACCATTGATGTGTCTCACAGATGGGAGGACCCGTATTTGTCACCCTCACACCCCTGTACATACACATCCATACATGGCCCTACAAAAACACATGTGCAACCTGCACACTACTGTCACACCATAACACGCACAGCGTCCAATCAGTATGCATGTACACTTACCGCTCGACTCCAGATGGGTCTGCCTCTCAAGGACCTGGACGTGGAGCGCTGGGCGTATGCGTTCCAGGACCCTCATTTGGTGGTCTGACAGCTGGCCCCGGCACCCCTTGGCATCCGCTGCCTTCAAGAGGCGCTGGGCCTTGTCGAGGGTCCTGGACCTGAAGTCCTCCCAGCGCTTCCGGACATGTTTGATGTTGCAGACTGCCACCCCCTCCTCGTTGATGGCAGTCACGATGTCCATCCAGATCCTGGTCCGTCCTTCATTGTCGGCGCGTGAACTTCCAAAGAGGGCATCATACTGCCCCAGGACTTGCTCCACCAGGACACCAACTTCCCTGGCACTGAAGCTGGTGGCCCTCTGCCTCTCTGGCTGGGGGTTGCCAGTGGTGCCAGATGGTGTTGTGCCCGACATGGCAACCCCAGAGGCAGGTGTGGGTGGGCAACTGGGTCCTGGGGCTGCGCTGTGGAGCGATGGTATCCCAGTCGGGAGTCTTCAGTTCCAGCAGGGGTGGTCACAGCAACTGCACCCCTGGCTGACGTGCAGGCAGCAAATAGCAGGGCATGTGGGCAGCAGGCAGGCAGGCAGCAGCAGATGGCAGGTGGGAGCATGCTCGGGGCTCTTGGGGGCAGAAAAATGGCCTTTTGGGCAGGAGTGTGTTCTTCCGTGTGTTTTTGCGTGGCCAGCTTGATACGGAGTGATTTGGCACGTGAAAAAATTGCACATCAGCATGTAATTCGAGGAAAGGCCCTTAGTGCGTAAGCGCGTCTGTGACGTGATGCGCAAGGGCATTTCCCTCAACACGGGTGCATGTTCATTGTACTCGTGCAAAAACTGCACGTCCGAGTGTCAGCTCGTGTAATTGGAGGAAAGGGCCTTAGCGCGTACACGCGTAAGTGACATTGTACGTGTAGGCCAGTTTAAAAGGTATGTGTAGGACGCCATTTTCTTTTACGTGCTTTTCGTGGAGAGCGAGTGGGTGAATTTTGTACTTCTTGTCGGTTCACACGCAATTACTTCACAACGGTTCAAGTACGTACTCCCTGTTACCTCTGACAGCGTTCAATTCTTATTTTGGCCTGTTTCCTCAAACAACGTTCAATTCTTCTTTTGTCCTGTTTCCTCAGACAGCGTACATTTCTTCTTTTGGCGGGGGTGTTGCCGACGCGGACACGTGCATCTTTATCACGTTCTTTTTCCAGGCATACAGTGGGTCGCGCACGTATTTACCAACTGTGCTTGCCCCGTGTGTCGTGTACCCCTTCAGAGGTCATTGTAGGCTGCGTGTATTACGCGTACGCTTATTTTTGTGTTTCTGGGTGCCACAGCGTAGTGCGGGTAAATCTTTCCACGCACGTGGTCTACGAGGGGTTGCGTGCACCTTCCTTTTTGTTTTCGGGGTGCCTGTACATTGCGTGACCCGTCATCTTCCCCCAGGGGTCACAGACAGCCTTGCTAGAGCACTAGGGTACGAATTCCATCTAGTACCCTACCCCTTTCCCCCCCAATTGCCCAGGACAATAGTTTACTGCAACTCCCATACGCACAAGAACATCAGTGCCATGGTTGGGAGGCGACCAAGCGGTAAGGGTGCAAAGGTGGCCGACCTCCAAAAGGTGGGCGTGGTGGGCGCGGTAGGGGACGTGGCCAGGATTTACAGGGTGCCCCTAGACCCCCGTGTGTGGAGGACCAATCAGGGACACCCATGCCCCCCCTATGGTTGTGGGAAACGTAGCTGACACCATCCCAGCTCAGCCCTTGTTGGACCGGCCCATTTTGGCACCTGAGCCGGCACACGATGACTCCCAGGCTGACTTCCAGGTCAGCAAGTCTAAGCCACGTGTGGCGGTGCAAGTTGCTGTCACCTGGCCACGTGGATCTGGGGCAGCAATGTCATCTGCTGCCCCAAGTAGGCAGGGTGGGGAGGCTGCAGGGGCAGCTGCAGCTCTATCCACCCCAGCTCCGAGTCTCCCAGCCGGGACAGTGTCGGTCCAGGTCCATCATACCGACGTTGGCCCTGCCAACATCACCCTGCAGCCAATGCCTGCACCAAGACCTATGGTCATTGTGCATTCGCACACTCCTAGTACCCAGTCCACCGGCGCTTCTGCCCCTACTGACCAGAGCGGCGTAAGCCACTCAGGATCTGCACCACCTTTGAAAAAGAAGAAGGGTGCTCTGGCACTACAGGCTGAGACCCCAGACACGGCTACACACTCCGGCACGTCAAGGAAGCCTAGCTTTAATGACGCCGAACTTGATGCACTTGTGGCCTATGTGTCGGCACATAGCCGCGAAATGGTGGTGACTGCAGGGTGCAAGACCACACCTGGTCAACGTAGGGCACACTGGCAGACCATCGCGGACATCATTAGTTCCCTTGGATTTGTGAGGTGCACAGCTGATGATTGCTACAAGCGGTGGAATGACCTGAAACGCAGAGCAAAGAACAAGCTGGCCTCAAATCATGCCTCTACTCTGGTGACTGGTGGTGGGTCTCCACCAGAGGACAACCAACTCACTGAACATGAGTCTGTTGCTGGAACCTTCGTCACAGAGGAACAGATCCAAGGCGTGGGAGACCTACCAGATTACGACGCATTGTCCGGTGAGTGCCCATGCATGTGTGTGTAATCCATGTGTATGTTGTTTGGGTGACGGGTTCTGATTGAGTTCCAGGTCAGGGTGTGTACTCCTGAGTGGTATGGGTCACCCATGTGCTTCCTCCAAAACATTCACCGGCCTTGGATTTGGGTATGACAGTATCCCTTCTGCCCACAGTAGCCAATTAGCGCCACATTACTGCAGTTGCCCTTGAACTGTCATCTTGCAACAACATTGTTCTGAATATTTCAGTGTTCATTCAGGCTGATTGTTTGAATTGTCCCATTTTTGCAACGCATTTTTCAGCCCTAATGCCACATATGTGACATGCTTCTGTCATTGATTTCACCCCATATTGGCCCACATTTCCTACCTTGTTATGTGAATGATTAGACCATTCAGGCTGATTGAGTATTGGCCTGCTCACATTAATTTGAATGTGGTACATGATAGTTGTTTCCTGTCATGTTGAAGTGACCAACCATTGATGTGTACATCTGCCTGCGATCACTGTATTATTGTACACTGGATGTGTTGCAGTGTGTGGCACATGCGTATTTTGTCACACTATTTAGCCTTTTCCATCTCATCATGTCCATCTCACATGGATGGGTGACAGTACTCATTCACTGACATATGGCTGTACTTGTCAAATGTACCATGGCTAGGCTACATGCCATCTGTGTGCTGGCATGTGTCATGTATGTGTATTGGACATGCCACTCACAGGCTAATGTGTGATGCCAGTGCTACCCAGCATGCAGCAAATGTGTTTCTTTTCCATCTTTGTGTCCTCAGCAATGTTCCCTCTAAGCTGTGCGCATGTGCGCTTGCCCAGCTTCTGTCTGGGTGCCGCTCAGAAGAATTTTAGCAGCGCACACAGGCAATTCTCACCTATGCAAAACAAATGTATGAGGCTCACGCCACAGCAATTACCTGACATTTGCTTTCTCTTAAAATAACTAACTAGGCGTGATATTCTGGTGTAGGCCCTTTACGTTACCCTACTATGCAAGCGTGATCTTAAAAACCTAAAAACAAAATGCAGCCACAAGAGGTAACACTAATATGAAAAAATGGTTCCATGAACAGAAAAATCTGACTACGGTATGCTTGCACACATTAAACAACTACTGTTCTCTCCCCGCCCATGACTCCTATGCTTTAGTCTACCACACGCTTACTCTACCCTCTTCCCCAAAACATATTTAGATATTACCAGACAACCTTGACTCTTCCTCTCTTGGCTCTGCGAAAGGTTACCGGACATGTGCCTACATCAACTTATTTTATGTTTTTTGGAATTTGAATAACATTCAAATACCAGAACTTCTTTTATTCATTGTGCCTTATAAAAGTTCCTTCCAGCGATTACCCTGGCACCCCTGAGATGTGCCCTGCATGCTGCAGCACGACTCATGAAAGGACTCTGGAAATTCAACCCTGACCCCCTCAAACTGCACTAGCTCCCGCTGCAAGCCTATATCATCTTAACATCCTGTTGCATCGTCTACAAGGCTGCTACCCTGAAGTCGCCAAGCTACCTCATTAAGAAACCCGGCATCTCCAGAGGACTGCAATCCACCAGAAGTGAGGAAATGTGAAAGCTTGAACTCTGACGGTGCAAGAAGTAAAGAACTAGAAGTACATCCTTCTCTGTCTATGCTCCAATACTCTGGAACCTCCTACCGTCAACATCAGACTTACTCCATTGCTACTACAATTCAGGAAAGAGCTCAAGACCTTCCTCTTCAAGGAATGAAACATATAGGTCCACAAACCGTCCACTCCCCACAGCACCTGAGACTCTGTGATCTGTCCCTCATTGTCTCCTCACCCGGTTGCTTGTAGATCCCATGCTGCAAATTGCCCACCATTGCCCTCTGCTGCTAGCTCCCACTCCCTTTTTCTCTGCTTCCCCCACTGTGTTATTCCCCCTACGATTGCAAAGCACTGTGTTGATTCGCGAAGCCAGGTCCGCGCTCAATAAAAGCACTAATAATATTAATAATAAAACCATCACCCACACTATATAACCTAATTATCATCTCAAATATCAGATACTGACTGTAGGTAAACAGGCTACTTGGATGTATAACCTCACCCCATGCGTCCTATTCTTAGTACATATGTCACAAAAGCGCTTTGAAGTGGTCCCTTGCATCTTAACACATTATAAAACTCAAATATTAATTTGCCCTCTAAGGAATTTGAGAAGACCAATGTCATACTCGGAGTCTCCTACATTAGCATTGCTAACATTACTCTATAAGTGGAGAGCAACATTGCAATATCATTTACTTGGCCTGCAAGGGATGAGGGGTATGGGCTATGCCAGGTATTACTTGTCTATAGTATTAGGGCAGTTGATATTCAGACAGTAGAATGCTTTTCACACAATCTGCATCTTTTTTAAGTGTTCAGAGTTGCATTGGGCATAGACCTTAACACATTATATTGTAACTCAATGCTATACAACAATTATTTCACTTATCAGTTGTATAATCCTACCCAACATTATAAGGGTGGAATAAGTTGCAAACGATCTTGTGTTCACTGCAAAATAATTGTTTACCTGCAGATTCATGCCATTTTCTTAAAATGCATATAATATCATGGAGAGGCACAAAATATTTTTTGCTTGCAAAGTATTATGAGTATGCAAATAGCCAATGAGTGTTTCACTGCTACAATCTCTCACGTTTTACAGTGCCCTGTCAACTAGTATTGGAGTAGAACACAGGAGCTGTGGAAGGGTACGGGCGAAAGGGCACAGCGAACACTCCTTGCGGGTGATGAACAAATCCGTAACTTTCAAAAACCAAGTCAGTTGTTTTGGCAGTACAGTACAGTGTAGAAAATTTGTGTGTTTGCTAAAGGAAAGGAAACTCTAGTAACAGTCTACAGAACTGCACTTTCTGTTTCTTTCTATGCTCTGCTGCTGAGGGCATTTCAATATAAACATGTGTTCTGTGTTTACTGGCTGTAGCATCCCCCTACATCTTGTTTAATTGATAACAATGAATTACAGAGGGAACCCTAGTTACAGAAGAAGTCACCCAAGCTGTGGTACCACTGAGCATTGATGCTGTTAACCTAAAAGGCACACATTACATTATTCACTTCAACAGGGCTCTATAAGAAACCCCAGTAAATCTTTGGTTGAATGTTGTCTAGGCTGTGGTGAGGAAATGTGGGCAAAACTATAGGCTATATTATGTGCCCTATCATTTTACTTCCTATGTCAGGGTTAGAAGCAAGGCTCTGGTAAGAATTTGCTTCCTACTTAGAGTGAAATGATTTTTCAGGGAGTAAAAAAGGTGATTAACTTTGCCAACAGAGATACTTCATACTTATTAAAAGATGTTCTTTGCTCTTAAAATTTGTCTTGAGATCGGTCAGAAATATTATTAGAGGGCCTTCCTATGCCGCTGATCTGCTGGTCACTCATTAGAAAAAATATCAATTGAGCTTTTAGGGCAGAAGCCAGGGATTGGTTCCCCTGTGTTCATTGTTTCCCATTTTTATTGGGCAAATGTTTCTGTTTATAGGGATTAAAAATGGATGGTGTATATGTCTCTTAGCTGTAAGGCTGGTTTTGAGTAACTCACAGGACAACATAATGTTGATAGTAAGCAGAAGCCAGGGAATGTTGATCGTCATATTCTGTGGTGCAGTTATTCTAATGCAATTATCATCCTTACACACATTATGAGGCATGCTCTCATGGCCCTTGAAATACTTCATTAAAGTTGCACATGAACTCCTATTGGCATGTTTTCTGACACATTCATTTTAGTTGCCTTTATTTTATCTGCAAATATTGTATCCAGTCTGATTTTTGATAGCCACACCAGTTATGAAAAGCAATATTTTTTTTTGTAATATACATGAGTGTTATTCCAGTGGCATAAAGCAAATTTTCTGCTCTACACAGGAGTACTTTTGCTAGCTACTGTGGCATATCTTGAGGTCTTGAACTGGTATAATCACATATAAAATATTTGTCTTTAACCTATGTGTTTGTAAAAAGTGTTGTAAGATGCAGCTTTTATGCCGATTAGTAAAGAATTGCAGTGGTTTGGAAGTGGCAATTCCTTTCCAAACTCTCTTTGGAGATGGTAGCTCACTAACTACGCATGCTCACAAAATGGCTTACCTTGTGAGTCAGTTGCGCACATGGAAAATAAAGTGTGCACGAAAGGCAACCAGTTCTGCACTTAGAGAAAAATAATTAGAGGGAACATTGGTCCTCAGTGTCTGCTTTTTGCCTCCCCTTCCAACTCATTGACAGTGCATGCATTCCAGGGTTATTGTCATGTGGGACATGTGAAAATCATGTACTGGGTCTCTGGCTTGTAAGGCCTATGTGTGTGCTATGGTGCTCATGCCTGTTTCCATTTGTTGTCTTTCATGTTTTTGCAGGTGATGACGCACTTGATGCTGTAGAGGTGGAGGAGATGGTGCAGACCCAGGAGGAATCTCAGGCACGACCGGGCACCAGTGGAGGACGTGGTGTGGTGGTGGGTGAAAACCCAATCTTATTGCAGACCATGCTGTCCAGGGGTGTCTCTGGTTGCACCTCCCCAGACCTCTATGATTCAGGTGCGGAATCGGATGATGAGACTAATGTGCTGTCTCAGGTGAGTGAATGTTTCTGGCAGGGATTCTGTTCGGTCCAACCCACCTGCACCAGGGCTAGAACCCTCTATGGGGATGTCAGTGTTGGTAACTACGCCTTTGGCGATTACGGATGCAGGGTCACATTCCACAACATCTGATCCTGTTCCTGGGCCAGCAGATCAGAGGGGGAATGCAGTCCTGCAGCCTCAGGCAGTGCCAGCACAGCAAGGTGCAGATCGCCTTGCCCCAAACAGGTGTGGTACCCACCGACGCGGTGGCCGTGCGCCACCAGGCAATACTGTATGGGAAAACTCCATTTACAGTATTGCAGCACAACAGGGAGCATCAGTTGTAATGATGGCTCAGGCAATGGAGAGGGTGGCCACTTCCTTTCTCCCCCCTGAAAGGCAGATGGAGCAACAACAGCAGGCAACAGACTCCATTTGCCAATCACACAAGGAAGACATGTTGGCGTCCAACAGGGACCGACGGGCGGCACTGGAGACTCTGCGGGAAGCCATTTCTGTGGAGTCACAAGGCCACAGGGAAGCCCTGAGGTTAGAACTCCAGTTCCTCAGGCAGACTCTAAGTGAACTTGAGGCTTCCTGAAATTTAAGGTCAGAACAGCAGCTGGAGCAGCTCACACGTTCGCTCTCAGCTGAGCTGCAGGCAACTCGGGAGGAGATCTGGGCATCATGCAAGGCCATGCGTGCAGAAATGCAGGCAACCCGTGAGGTGCTGCATGGGGATCTCCGCACTATCATCCTCCAGAATCAGACCTTCAACACCCGCATGCTTGCTGCCATGTAGGACCATACCAGGGCTTTGCATGGGATGCCTCCCATAGCATCACCACCTCCTGATGCAGAAGCAGAGGGTGAAGAGAGCGACTGCAGCAGTTCTCCCACAATAGCGCAGCCGTGCAGGCCATGAGCCCATGGAGGTATTTTTTTTTCCGCAACATCCACGCAGGTGGGTGTTGGCGTGCACCCTGTCCTCGAACCTCCTGGGTGGGCTCCCCCCTACCCCCACATGGCCATTTTTGATTTGTATGTTTTCTTTTATTTTTAACAGTGTGTTGCCTTGTGTGGCTCCCGTGGGCATCCACTGTGTATTCCAGCTGGGCACATGCAGGCTTGTCCTGTGTTTGGGTTAGATGCTTGGGTTCCTGACACACACAACCCTCCTGCTTCCCTTTCCATGGGCTTGCAAAGGGTGTGACCAAGTGACAGTGACTTACACAGTGACATTGGGCTCCCATAAGCTGTGTGGGCAGTCTGTAGTCAAAACTGTGTGGACATCCCTAGTAGGGATTGTTGTTGTATTGAACACTGCATGGTGTATTGATATGTGTTAGGCAGAAACCTGTGCAGTTCCCTCTGGGACCACTGCAAAAGATTTAAGACTACAGGTGTTTGGCAGGAAACCCACTTGGTAGCAGTCTGTACCACACAGATTCACTTGGTAGCTGTGGCTGAGCAGTCCGACTTCCCTCAAGAAGAGTTAGGCAGTATACAGAGTATCCACAATAGGTCAAAAGAACACAGTAGAACAAGTAAACACTGACCAGGGCTTGGTGTAAAAGAGATATAATTATTTATTTAAAACCACATCTAGAAAAACACACAGGTACTAATAGTAAGCAATTCAAAAACACGGTCACTAAAAGATATACACTCCCTTAGAAGAATATTAGACAAGTCTTAAGTAAAGCCCAACTTATTTTCAGACAGCGCTGAGCGCTTAACGCAGATGGCACTCTAATAATTCGTTTTAAAAGGGAGAGAAAAGCAGAGAATAAATTGTAACAGGTCCCAACACTTTTACAAGAACACAACAAGAGAGGAAGGCAAAGTTAAACCGTGAAGTTAGAGTTCAGTAGGCTGGATCCACTTTAAGAGGATCAAACAAAATGTGTCCAAGGTCACACGGTTGCAGTGCACAAAAGTCTTGAAAAGGTTCAAAAAAGTTGGACCAAAGAAAGGGACCAGTTAGAAGGTCAAGGCGGACAGCCCAGTCCAGAAGGTTAAGGGGTTATTATTACCTTATAGGAATCTTGAGAAAGGGAGGCCTGGCAGACACGGTACCTTAAAGTGGTGAGAATACTCCAGCGGGGGCAGTTGTTCCTGGCAGCGGATGCAAGTTGGTGCTTCGTCCGGGGGAAGAGAGGATCTCGTCAGGGAGGAAGACAGGAGTCTGTTGCACTGCCAGGGAAGAAACCAGCCGCAGAGTTTCTCAGGTAAAAGGAGCGGTCCTTTGATTCGCGGTCCAGTGGTAGGTGGCTATCCGGTTGCCGGGGTGCTTGGCACGGGCAATTCAACCACAAGCCGGTCTGGGGTGCGAAGAGAAGAAGGTAAACTGGTTGTGCCCACCAGTCAGGGGAAGAAGCCTCTCCAGCCGGGAGATCTTCTCTGCCGTCGGGAAGTGGTGAGTCGGTTCCACAGGGCTCGACCGGTGGTGTCGTCGTGGTAGGTCGGCTCAGCTTCTCCCTCGTCAGATTCTCAGGTCCTGTGGTGACTTCTGAAGTTCCAGTCCCCAAAGCCCTGCTTTTATGCAGCACACATTCACTAAGCCTAGCTGTCAATCAAACATGCTAAGTGGTGAGCCGGCCGGCTCACCACTTGGGCCAATCACACAAGAGTGCGACTTGAGTTACCAAGGTAACTCAGTCCAGGGTGCCTAAACCCCCTCCCACACCCCCTGTGGTACCCAGACAGAGTGGCACCACTTTTGGAGGCTTCTGTGGAGAAGCCCGCCAAAATGTGGAACAAAGGGCTCGACTTGGGTTGGAGTCACAGAAGAGAACACAAATGCCATTTTAGAATCGAGTCCTATCAAAAAATACCAACCGGCGAATTAATATTAAATAAATAAACCGGCGGTATGTTCGAGGCTATGAGAATTAAATAATTAAAGTTGGTAGCCGCGAACAATGGGAAAATCCCATAGGGATATATAATAACGGTCGAATATAAAAAGTAGTATCCACTGCCACCAGCCAAAACTCGATCAGGGGGGACGGAGACGTGCCCCCTCGACTAACAGACCCCGGGGCAATCGAATTGCCCCGACCAGTACGTCCACAATATGATGGTTTGTACTGGTTTCTGTTAATAATTTGGGACTAGTAAAGCAAATGGTGACTTTACATGCCCTGGGAAACAGTAGTCAGTCCCAGGGTATGGAGTCTATGGTGGGGTGTCACTATGACACCCCTGTATCACTGCATGGAGGGTGCTGTGTAACACACATAGTAAAAACACGAGACCCTATGGAGGAGTAAAGGACCCCATAGCCCATAAAACACATGAACAGTCAAAGGAACACCATAAATCATGTCCAAGAGTGGGAGAAAAAAAGAGTCTTACTCTTGGCAGGAGAAAAAAACAAACTCCAGAAATCCAGCAAAGCTGCTGGGGGACTCACTAGGTTAGGAAATTCAGCCTAAAGAGAGAATTCTCCCTAACACTCGCCCCCCCCCCACCCCAGACTAAGGGACAGGAGGATTTAATCCACTCCTGGATGAATCTCATACCTCTAGTCGATGACATACATCCTAGAGAGACCATCAGCATTTTGGTGGTGACACCCTGACATGTGCTCAATGGTGAAATCAAACCCTTGCAGGCAAATTGACCATCTCAATAGTTTTGGGTTTTCCCCTTTCATTTGCATTAACCATCTCAAGGGTTGGTGGTCAGTCTGAATGACAAAAGTAGAACCATCCAAGTATGGCCTAAACTTCGTCAGAGCCCACACAATAGCAAAACACTCTTGTTCAATTGTTGCCCACCTTGTTTCAGGATCTTTCAGTTTTCTACTGATGAAGCAAATGGGGTGCTCCCTACCTTTCCCATCCAGTTGACTGAGGACTGCACCGATTCCTACATTTGAAGCATCTGTTTGCATAATGAAAGTTTGGTGATAGTCAGGAGCTCTGAGTACTGGGGCTTGGCAAAGAGCCTTTTTCAGGGTTTCAAAGGCCTGATTGCATTCCTCATTCCACCTAACCTTTTTTGGGAATTTAGGAGAGGAGGTGACATTCAGTGGAAAAGCTATGGACCCATAGTTCTCACTGAAATTCCTGTAATAACCAGTGAGACCTAAGAAGGCTCTCACCTGGGTCTGAATAGTAGGTGTTGTCCAATTTTGCACAGCTTCAAGCTTACTGGGCAAAGGCCTTATTTCGCCACCTCCTACCTCATGTCCAAGGTAGACCACTTTACTCTGTCCAATCTGGCATTTACTTGCCTTTATGGTCAGATTGGCCTTTCCAAGAGCCTGCAAAACATATCTCAGGTGGTCCACATATTCTTCCCAGGAATTGCTGAACACTGCTATGTCATCCAAGTATGCCATGTAGAAGTCCTCCATCCCATTCAGAACCTGGTTTACCATCCTTTGAAAAGTAGCAGGTGCATTTTTCAATCCAAAAGGCATAACCTTAAACTGGTATAAGCCAACTGGGGTAGAAAATGCAGTTTTCTCCTTGGCATGGTCTGTCAGGGCTATTTGCCAATAGCCTGACGTCAAGTCAAATGTGCTGAGGAACTTGGCTGCACCAAGTCTATCCACCAACTCATCTGTCCTTGGCAAAGGGTGGGCATCAGTCTTAGTGACTGCATTAAGAGCTCTGTAATCCACACAGAATCTAAGTTCTTTAGATCCTGCCTTTGGTACTAACACAACTGGGCTAGACCATGGACTAGTAGAGGGCTCTATTACCCCGAGATCAAGCATCTTGTTGACCTCACCTTTGATGTGTGTTCTTACATTTTCTGACATTCAATATCCTCTGCTTTTGACTGGCAGACAGTCACCAGTGAGTATGTCATGCTGTCCCCAAGGGGTCAAGCCTGGTGAAAGTGAGAACAGAGAGGCAAACTGATTTAACATAGATTTGCACTCTTTCTGTTGCTCAGGTGTCAGATTTGAAGAGAGATTTACTCCTTCAATCTTTTCGTCTAAAGGTAAGCCTCTGAGGAGATCAGGAAGAGCTTCACTCTCTTCTTCTTCCTCTGATGATGCTAGAAGCAAAGCTCCTACATCAGGTCTGGAGACATACGCTTTTAGTCTGTTGGTGTGGAAGACTGTTGGAGCCTCCTTCCGGTTGCCCAAGTCCACCAGATAGTTGACCTCTCCAAGTTTACCCACAACTTTGAAGGGTCCCATCCATTTGTCTTGCAAGGCCCTCTGCCTTGTTGGAATCATAACGAGAACTAGCTTGTCCTGAGTAAACTCGACCATGTTAGCCTTTTGGCCATGCCAGTGCTTGACCAATGCTTGTTCAGCTTTCAAGTTATCATTTGCTTCTGCCATCATTTGTGACATTCTCCTTCAGAGACCTATCACATAGTCAGTCACTCTGACTGGCTTGGGGGAAGGAGCACTCTCCAGCCCCTCCTTGATCAGGGCCAATGGACCTCTGACCGGATGACCATAAAGAAGTTCAAAGGGAGAATAACCTACTCCCTCCTGAGGGACTTCTCCATAAGCAAAGAGAAGGCATGGCAGTAGAAGGTCCCACTTTCTTTTAAGGGGGTGCTCTAAAGCACCTATCATGCTCTTCATGGTTCTGTTGAACCTTTCAACCAGCTAATTTGTCTGAGGGTGGTATGCGGTTGAGAACTTGTAAGTAATTCTGCAGGTTTTCCACATGGCTTTCATGTAGTGGGACATAAAATTCGACCCCCTGTCAGAGATTACTTCCTTAGGAAACCCCACCCTGGTAAAAATACCAAGGAGGGCCTTAGCCACAGCCGGAGCTGTAAAAGTCCTCATAGGAATTGCCTCAGGGTATCTAGTAGCATGGTCTACTACAAGAAGTATAAACCGGTTGCCTGAGGAAGTTGGAGGATCAAGGGGACCAACAATGTCAATCCCTACTCTCTCAAATGGGACTCCCACTACAGGGAGAGGCACTAAAGGTGTCATATTCTTGGAGCCAACCTTACCAGAAGTCTGGCAGGTGTGACAGCTCCAGCAGTATTTGTCTACTTCAGCCCCCATCTTTGGCCAATAAAAGTAGAGTGAGAGCCTTTCCTTAATCTTCTTGAAACTCAAGTGACCAGCGAAAGGAATCTCATGAGCTAATTGCAAGAACTGTGGTCTGTTCTCTTGGGGTACTACAAGTCGTTTGTTGTCCTCAGGTGCAGACTCTGTTGGTTCACGGTAGAAGAGGCCATCTTCCCAGTGTAACCTATATTTCCCAGGCTCTTGCCCTTCAGCCTGAGCATCTGCCTGGTGGCGAAGACCTTCCAGAGTTGGACATTCTCTCTGTCCCTTACTGAAGTCTGCCCTGTTGGGTCCACCTTCTGCCAGTAAAGACTGCAGCTCAGGATGGTCAACAGGATCCAGATCTCCAATGAGTTCCTGGCCTTCCACTAGCTCTTCTTCAGAGTCTAGTTCAACCACACAGGGTTGTACCTCCCTCTCAGCCTTAGCTGGAGGGGAAGTTACTGGTGTAACTTTGGACAACCTAGGGGAAGTCCTTGTTGGCTGCACTGGAGTGCTGGCTGTGCGGTTCTTTTTAGAAGTTTTAGGTTTCACTTTTTCTTCTAGTTTCTTAGAGACAGCAGCAGACATATCCAGTGGAGCAGGAGTGATCTCTTTCTTCATCATCTCCTTGGGAGTACCTCTCATGGTTCTCTCCCTTGCAGGTCTGGTGAGCTCCTGTAACCTTTTACCAGGAGGTCTGGGGGTATGTGACACTACTCCAAGAGTTTTCAAGTCATTACCCAGCAGAACCCTTCCTGGCACATCACTTTGTATGCTGACAGGTATCTTCAGTCATGTCATTACACTGGATGAGAACTGGTAATTGGGGAAGCATCTGCACAGGCCCTCCAGCTAACTTGGTGAGGCATTTGGGTGCCTTAGCAACATCCTCAGCCTGAAAAAATGATTTGTCCACCGCAGTTATGCTGGCCCCAGTGTCCCTAATGGCAGGAGTCTCCTGACCATTCACCTGGACACTATCCTTATAATACTCTTTAGTATTATCTGGGATAGAATTATAGACATCTAAGTTCTGTTGTTCCCACAGACCCAGAGACACTAAAGAAACACTGCCTGGGACTCCAATGGGTTCATCAGCCAGTAATAGAAAGTTTCCACTTGCCATTTGTACTTCCTCCTCTGGAGCGAAGGCTAAGGAGACAAGCTGGACTCCTGAAGGTTTACCCTTACATTTGGGATCTCCTTTCACATGGTCAGTAGAGCCACAAACAAAGCATTTACCAAATGCTTTTTGGAATGGTGGCTTGTTCTGACCTCCTTCTGGTTTGGCACCAGGAGGTACACTAGCCTGATTTGGTTTCCCTTGTGGCTTACCCTTTTGGTTTTGTTTGGGGCCCTCTTTGGAATTGGAATTATTAGAATTCTCTTTGGAGTCCTTTTTTGGCTGTTTTCCCTCATCCTTTTTCTGAGTAGCTCCAGAATCCTTGTGAGTGGCCCTGTTGGCAACCCACAAGCCAGCAGCCTTAGCTAACTTCCTGGAATCTAATTCCTTTGAATCAGCCAAGTGCTGTCTGAGCTCAGGGGAGCAGGCATCATAAATTGACTCCAACATTACAAGATTCTTCTTGCCTTCATAAGTGTTAACTCTGTAACCCTTAATCCATCCCTCTAAGTTTTTCAAACATTCACTCACCCAGGTAGCCCAAGGGGTACCATCATGCTTTTTGAGGGTCCTAAACCTCTTAAGGTACTGTGAAGGGGTCTTCCCAAATCTAGCTATCAAAGCTAGTTTCACACATTCATAATCCTTCTTATCCACCTCCCCCAACTCCATTACCACATCAGTTGCAACAGGGGGAAGCCTAGAGAACAACCAGGGAAGTAACACATTCCCCGTGATGTCCTGGAGCCCATGATTATACTCAAACATTTTTAACCAATCCAACACATCCAACCTAGGTTCATACATACCCACTAATTCCTTAGGCATCCGGGGTCTTTTGGGACTGGAACTCCTAGAGGAACCAGAGGAGAGAGAAGCATTTTCCACAGACAACTTTTTCATTTCTAGTTCATGATTAAGCTCTATTTCTCTGAGCCTTAACTCAGCTTGCTTCTGCTCAGCCTGGGCATTCATTCTTCTGAATTCTAGCTCTTGGTTTCTTTCAGATTGAGCAATAAAACGTTTGTACTCTAATTCAAGCTTCATTTTTTCAAGTTCAAAATAAGCAGGGTTACATGTAGGACCTGGTATAGGCACAGTAGGTAAGGCAGACAGAGGCTCAGAGTGTCTAACTTCATTAGGTTCACTTTCCTCTTCTGACTCATTATCAAGACTTTGATTCAGATCAATACCATCACTGTTTTCTACATTTGCTGGGGGTGGTAGATTCCTCTGTACCACCCAGACTTTGTTTTTCTAACAATCTTTCTATAAATTCCATTTTCTTGCCCTTCTCAGAGAGATTCTTATGTCTACACAATACTTTTAAGCAATCAGCGGTTTTGGCAGACAATGATTCTAGGGTATAACTCTCCATAGCAGACGTAGTTAGAAAATCAGCTTTTTAGTGCTAAGCTCTGTGGTTAGTTGTCCTAAAGTGTTCAAAAAGCACTCTAAAGTGTATAATCAATACAAATCCCACTGCTGTACACCAGTGTTAGGCAGAAACCTGTGCAGTTCCTTCTGGGACCACTGCAAAAGATTTAAGACTAAAGGTGTTTGGCAGTAAACCCACTTGGTATCAGTCTGTACCACACAGATTCACTTGGTAGCTGTGGCTGAGCAGTCAGACTTCCCTCAAGAAGAGTTAGGCAGTATACAGAGTATTCACAATAGGTCAAAAGAACACAGTAGAACAAGTAAACACTGACCAGGGCTTGGTGTAAAAGAGATATAATTATTTATTTAAAACCACATCTAGAAAAACACACAGGCACTAATAGTAAGCAATTCAAAAACACGGTCACTAAAAGATATACACTCCCTTAGAAGAATATTAGACAAGTCTTAAGTAAAGCCGCACTTATTTTCAGACAGCGGTGAGCGCTTAACGCAGATGGCACTCTAATAATTCATTTTAAAAGGGAGAGAAAAGCAGAGAATAAATTGTAACAGGTCCCAACACTTTTACAAGAACACAACAAGAGAGGAAGGCAAAGTAAAACCGTGAAGTTAGAGTTCAGTAGGCTGGATCCACTTTAAGAGGATCAAACGAAATGTGTCCAAGGTCACACGATTGCAGTGCACAAAAGTCTTGAAAAGGTTCAAAAAGAGTTGGACCAAAGAAAGGGACCAGTTAGAAGGTCAAGGCGGCCAGCCCAGTCCAGAAGGTTAAGGGGTTATTATTACCTTGTAGCAATCTTTAGAACGGGAGGCCTTGCGGACACGGTACCTTAAAGTGGTGAGAATACTCCAGCGGGGGCAGTTGTTCCTGGCAGCAGATGCAAGTCGGTGCTTCGTCTGGGGGAAGAGAGGATCTCGTCGGGGAGGAAGACAGGAGTCTGTTGCACTGCCAGGGAAGAAACCAGCCACGGAGTTTCTCAGGTAAAAGGAGCGGTCCTTTGATTCGCGGTCCAGTACTAAGTGGCTATCCGGTTGCCGGGTTGCTTGGCACGGGCAATTCGACCACAAGCCGGTCTGGGGTGCGAAGAGAAGAAGGTAAACTGGTTGTGCCCACCAGTCAGGGGAAGAAGCCTCTCCAGCCGGGAGATCTTCTCTGTCGTCGGGAAGTGGTGAGTCGGTTCCGCAGGGCTCCACCGGTGGTGTTGTCGTGGTAGGTCGGCTCAGCTTCTCCCTCGTCGGATTCTCAGGTCCTGTGGCGACTTCTGAAGTTCCAGTCCCCAAAGCCCTGCTTTTATGCAGCACACCCCCATTAACTCAGCCTAGCTGTCAATCAAACATGCTAACTGGTGAGCCGGCCGGCTCACCACTTGGGCCAATCACACAAGAGTGCGACTTGAGTTACCAAGGTAACTCAGTCCAGGGTGCCTAAACCCCCTCCCACGCTCCCTGTGGTACCCAGACAGAGTGGCACCACTTTTGGAGGCTTCTGTGGAGAAGCCCGCCAAAAAGTGGAACAAAGGGCTCGACTTGGGTTGGAGTCACAGAAGAGAACACAAATGCCATTTTAGAATCGAGTCCTGGCAAAAAATACCAACCGGCGAATTAATATTAAATAAATAAACCTGCAGTATGTTCGAGGCTATGAGAATTAAATAATTAAATTTGGTAGCCTCGAACAATGGGAAAATCCCATAGGGATAAAATTCGCTATCGAATATAAAAAGTAGTATCCACTGACACCAGCGAAAACTCGATCAGGGGGGACGGAGACATGCCCCCTCGACTAACAGACCCTGGGGCAATCGAATTGCCCCGACCAGTACATCCACAATATGATGAAGGGTGACTTTACATGCCCTGGGAGACAGTAGTCAGTCCCAGGGTATGGAGTCTATGGTGGGGTGTCACTATGACAACCCGTGTGTCACTCCACGGAGGGTGCTGTGTAACACACATAGTAAAAACACATGAGACCCTATGGAGTAAAGGACCCCATAGCACATAAAACACATTAACAGTCAAAGGAACACCATAAATCATGTCCAAATCAGGTTAGGAAATTCAGCCTAAAGAGAGAATTCTCCCTAACAATATGTGCTTTTGCATCCATGTCTTCATCCTTATTCACAGGTACCTTCTTCATGTCTTCACAAGGCCGTCTACTTTGCTGATGCAGTTCATGTTGTATGCAGTACACTGACACATTTGCCTGAAGTCAACACTCTGTAGTTGGAAGGGGTGGATGTGCTGGTTTATTCAAGTTGTAAAACTTGCTCTACTTTTATTTGGTACTGTCATATTTTGGCAATGTTTCATCCTGTGTTGCTGTATTGTGTTGCTGGTAAGTATTTGGTCATGTGTGCTCTTTGTTATTGATTACTGGGAGCATATTGTCTGTGGCCTGTTTCCATTTGGGACAGTGCACTTTGTGACACTTGTGTCATGTGTTGTGCATTCCTTTGTTTAATTTCACATTGCATGACATGCCATGGTGTGTTGGGTAGCGGAGATGGGGAGGGGTTGGGTGACATGGCGCTGTTTTCATGTTGTATTTTGCAAGGGGGTAGTCATTCATGCAGCATGAATGTGTGTCTTTTTGTGACACAGCATTGGCTGTCTTTCGGTAGGTAGGGATGCACAGAATGTAACACTTCCAGGTGACCAATCTCAGGCTGGTATAGTTGTGACAGTTGACTGTCCCTTATGTCATCATCATTGATTGCCAGCTGGTATGTGCCAGGGCTGTGTGCACTCCACAGGGGTGTGATTTTAGGTGAAGTAATTAGCCACCACATGCGTACGGGCTGCCTCACCACGTGCCCTTTCCCCTCCCATGCGCAGCGGCCGTGCATGTGGTTGGGGATGTGGGTGCCCCACCATGTCCACCGGCAGGCCCCGGCGGGTTGCAACGTTGTGCAGGACACATGCTGCTACTATGATCCTGCACACTACTGGGGGCGCGTATAGCAGCTGCCCACCAGAGCGGTCAAGGGAGCGAAAGCGTGACTTTTGCACTCCGAATGTGCGCTCCACTATGCCCCGGTTTGCAATATGGGCTGTTTTGTATCTTACCTCGGGTGGTGTGGTGGGGTTCCGAATTGGCGTCATCAGGTGGATGCTCAGAGGGTAGGCACTGTCCCCTGGGGAGGTGATGATGGGTATCATTCGCGGGGTTGTGACATTACTCAGTATCTGACATGCATGCATGTGCAGAGGCATTTATACTCACCAAGCAGCCATGTATCGCCATGCTGCCCAGCTTCTAGGTCCCGGTTGAGGGTTGACATTCTGTAAATGAAACTGTCATGGGTGGACCCTGGTGTCATGATCTCTGCTTCCAAAAGATCAGGACTTGCCCGACTCCCTTGGAAGCAGACCCATAACCCCGGTTCCGAGTGCCAGCCAGTCCCAATTGGGACCTTTTGGACCCTGTCCTGGCGCCAGTGGCACCAGGCTCATAAAGATGCCCAGTCCCAGCGCTGGAAGCGCCGGGCTCATAATGCTTGGGTGGACTTATCTGCAGCAGACCATGCTGCTTACTTTCCTGCCAGTTGAACCCCTGATCTTCTTCTGTTTGGGACTACTTTTCCTGTTGGGTGGGGCAGGAGCCACTCCCTAGGTTCAGAACACTGGAACTCTTCTGGAAAGCAGGAACTCTTTTCTTACCTAGGCGTGGCTGTGGAAGGAGACATCTAAGCACTACAGGAGGCTATTTAAACCACACCCGATGGATGAATCTTGCTTTGCGTTATTCTGCATTCTCTGCAGCAGAACGCTCATCGTGTCTTCTGCTTCTGATCCTGGGCCTAAGGGAACAAAGGCTTACCATCCTGGAATCCAGTCTTCAGCAGCACCTGTAAAGACAAAGAAAGAACAGGTTAGCACTACGGTCTTCAGTGGCAGCGCATCTCTTACCTGGTCCATCGGCTGTCACCAACGCCTCGTGCTGCATTCCGGCATCTGAAAGACAAAGGCTTACCTACTCTTCGCATGCTCCGGAGGTCTTCGCACTGCATTCCGGCATCTGAAAGACAAAAGCTTACCAGCTCTTCGCACGCTCCGGAGGCCTTCGGCGCTGCATCCCGCATCTGAAAGACAAAAGAAGGTGCGTTTAAAGACATTGGGCAACTTTATTACTCACGTGCCATTACTCCTTCCCACGCCGAATCCAGTGGGTATTCCAGCACCCTTCAGCTTCTCTAAAGCTCCGAACTTGTACCTGCAAGATAAAAGGGACAGTTAGTGCGCATCGTGAAGCAGGCTACAAGCGCTTACTTACGTGCTTACAGGCGCTTCTATTCCTCACGCGGGTTCGATCCTCAACTCTCATCAGCCCGCCATCCGCCATCGCCGGAACCCTGCAAAACAAGAGATATCATTACAAAAGACTTTTAAGACATTTGAAGTGCCCAGAACTTACAGTTCGTGCAGTTAACGACGGACAGCAGTCCTCTGAGGTCAAGAAGCCTGCACCCTTATCCAGTGAAGAAACTGGTTACGGCACCCTGCCCCGAGGCAGATGGAGAGCTCGGCGTTCACTTACCTAAGGTGAGGGCGTTAACCTTTGGGGTTCTACAGGAGAAGAGAAAGGGAAGAGGAGAGAGGCACCCAATAACCCCAGTTCATTAATCCCATATTTTCTATCTGCAGACATCTTACTCTTCGAGTCAGACATACAGTGCACAGAGGTCCAGCCCAAAGAGCCAACCGTGTGTTACACATCACCTTTGAAGATACGGCATTCACCCAGTCAAGACCGGCGCCTCTGCGGGAATCAGGTGAGCGTTACACCTGGATAGTTGGCATATACTGAGGTGATGATTCCCTTGGCATCACATACTACCTGCACTTTGATGGAATGCCAGTGCTTGCGGTTTCTATAGAAGTGCTCAGTTGCCCTGGGAGGACGTAGAGCCACATGGGTGCAATCAATGGCACCTAGCACTTTGGGGAAGTGTGCCACCCCGTAAAAATCCTGGACGGCAGCCTGTTTTTCTGCAGGTGTTCTGGGCAGGTATATGTGCCTGCGGACTGATGGGCGTGCAGTCATGATGGCCAACACCTGGTGTAGGCAGCGAGACTGCGTGGCCCACTATAGCACTTGTTTGCTGAAATGAACCAGTGGCCAAGAAGTGCAGTACATTGAGCAGCTTTTCCAAGGGGCTCAGTGCTTGGGAGCACAGGGTGGGTGATGTGAGGTCATCCTCCCACTCACTCACCAGGTCGAGTATTATGTGAGGTGGAAACCTGTACCTCCCATACACCTGGTCATCAGGCATCCCAAAAAGGCTGGTCCTGGGTGTAAAAGTTCTGGCCCTGACTATCCTCCTCCTCCTGCGGCGTCCCACGACCACTGCTGCGAGGAATGGTATATTCATCGTAGCGTCTGAGCTTGTTTGTTGTTTGCGTGCACTTTTATGCTGCGCGGGTCCACATACGTCTGCTTCCTGCTGGCGTACGTGTTTCCGGATTAGCGCGTCTTTTTTGGCGCACGCATTTCCCCTGTTCGATTCCATGAATATGTGTTGTAGGCGCGTGTGTGGGCGTTCCGCGCATTTGCCTCCTGTACTTCCCCCGTAACGCCCACATTTTCATGCATTGTTCCCCATTCCGCGTGTTGCGCCCCATGTTCCGCCTACTTTTGTTGTGTGTGCCGCGCTATGTGCGCTTTCGCTGTGCGCGTAGCGCATGCCGTTTGATGACATGTGCGCCCCGCGTGCGCCACGCAGGATTATAGCGCACATCCCAGTATTTACATGCACACGGACTTCCATGAATCGATGTGCGTGGCTTTCGCACGCATGCACTGCGATTTTTCACGCTTGCGCAGAGATTTTCGGCGCACATTAATTCCATGAATCGGCCTGTAAATCTCCAGTCGCATTATTTAATGCATTATCCTTCTCGCCATTATCGAGAGCAATTCCTTAGGTTTCGATTGAACATCTTGAAATCTAAGGAAATTCTTTGGCAACGAAAAGACAAACTGGCAAAAGACAATCTATGTCGCTTCTGTTCATTGGCAGCTGAATCGCTGAAACACCTAATCATTGAGTGTGAGAAAACTAGTGCCTTGCGGTCTATACACCTGGGTCAATTTGCTCCCTTAGATGATGGTATGTTCACTTGGTGGCTCAAGATTTCATCTGGCGCAAATGCAAAACATATTGGTGCAATTGTAAACTATCTAGATGCACTTCTGAAATGCCTGTTTTGAGCTGTGACCTCAAGATTCAATTCTGTGTTTTGGTGAAAATGAACAGAGAATGAATTGACTCCTTGCAGGTCGTGTACAAACTGGCTGATGTGTTCTTATCTTTGTTTCTGATCATCTCCCTTCTTTCTTTGATGTGAAGAGCTATTGGTAATGTCAGTAGAATTGAAAAAAAAGTTTTTATATATGTTAAAACTGTAGATTTTTCAAATAAAAAAAAAACAGGAGTTTGGGGGTTTCACCCCTGAATTTCTTTTAAAAATACATTCAAATGACGCATTTTACAGCACTTTCTGCAAAAATTTGGTTCAAAAGGCATACAGCAATAATCGGCTTTGCATGGTAGCACATGAAAAAACCCATTCGATGCAAATCAGCAACAGTGCACAGGAGCATTTTCCAAAACATCCATGACACATTTGCCAACAACATATCCCAGTATTAACCTGTGAATCAAGGGTAAAGCAAAATTGCTAGTGTTATTAAGTGACTAGACAGGCTAACCACGTAATAATACTTGTCAGGTTTGTTTTACCATTGAAACTCAGTTACTGTGCACCATATGTTTTATTACGTGCCTGCACTTGCCTACATTCAGTGTTATCACGTAATAACACTTCTGTTTGCTTTACCCTCGATGAAAAGCTCTGGGCATCGAGGGTGAATCAAAAAAGAATATGTCATAAGCAGCCCTCATCCCTAAATTGAGCGTGACTGCTAAATATAGGGGTGAGGGCATGCACACACACACACTCACTCACATGTAACACTTTCATTCATGCATTCATAACTCATTTAAACAACTCCTCCTTGCATGCACGCATTCATAAAAACAAACACACTGACTTACACTTACACATGCATAAATGCAATCATATACACACACACATACGTACACTTTGCTTACCTGCAGCCTTGCAACCTCCACACGTGCCCGCGCAACCATGCAAGAGGACCGGATGGCCCTCCTATCTGCAATGTGAACACGCTGATTGACAGGAGAGAAGATGATTGTCAGCACAATTATGAGAGGCGGCAGGCTTGATTAAGAGCCCTAGAGTGCCTCTCGCTAGGTTTGTTGTGGAACCCCAAAGGCTCTGCAACAAACAAACAAAAAATGCTTTGTGGTGGGGACCCACCAATGCTGAGAGACAGGCAGCAAAGCCCCACTGTAAATAATGAACAAGGGAGCACTGTGCTGCCTGACACTCAGGGGCCAGCGTTGGGAGGCTCCCACAAGCGCGAGGCCTGCGGCAGTTTACCCTTTTCACCCCCCTCCATCCCTTGTGAAGTCTCTGTGCTCAAATGGCCAAACTCTGAGAGGCAGGAGCCACAGTGCCAGGTTGTGACTTTGGTTTGAGATGGTAAATCTGACCCCGACCCCGGAGAGGAGAGACACTGTTGGAATGAGGTGAATTGGTTTTCTTTGCCACAGTTGGATGAGGTCCGAAAACCACAGTTGTCTGGCCCAGGCCATGGCAATGAGGAAATGACAGGATGACTATTCTCTCATGTTGGCCATCCTCCTTCTAATTAGCAGTATCACAGGAAAAGTGTATGCGAACATCCTTGTCCAGGGAATAAAGAGCGCTTCCCCATTCAAGCCTTCCTGAGGGAACCTGTCTGCAAAGCAGATACACACACACATATATATATATATATATATATATATATATATATATATATATATATATATATATATATGATACATTACTCACCGTAATCATGTTTCTGATGCTTGTATCTGCTTAGTTTCACATGCTATGCCTAGGCCGACATCTAGTGGAAGCTGCAGAGTATTACGGTTGTTTTTTTTCAAAACTCGAAAAGGGACGTTGAAAGGGAGTGCCAGTAAAACTATACTTAGTGTGAGTGAGGTCCACGGTACCCATGGTCCTTCATGCGTCGAGGTCCCTCAGATTGTTTTGTTTCTGACATGAGGTTGCATGAAGTGTAGCGTAAGTACAGGTGTATTAAAGCAGATATATATTGGATAAAGCCCATATAAACACCTATGCACCTTCTACTGTGAGGGGAGGAAGGGTGGGCACATGTGAATCTAAGCAGATACAAGCATCAGAAATATGATTACGGTGAGTAATGTATCCCTTCTGAGGCTTGTGGAATCTGCTTTGATCAAATGCCATGCATAGATTAGCGGGCAGTGTTAGTAGAAGGTGGCGGGTTGTGAGAAGGTCCAGCAGCGGATAGATGTTTTAGAACCGCTTGTCCCACCTCAGTAACTGCTTTAGAGTGTGTGTCAATGCAGTAGTGCTGAGTGAAAGTGTGTACTGAGCTCCATGTAGCTGCTTTGCAAATGGCGTCCAGCGTTTGCTATAAAGGCTAGAGTAGCTCCTGTAACCCTTGTGAGAAGTCGGATGAACGGTGCGCGAGAAATGATGGGAAAGCTGGTTCCTGCTCCAAGCGGTGTGCGAGGTAAGTTTTACAGTTCTGCCTTATGGCACTGTGCAGAGATTTGCATGCGCCTGAAACTCACTGTCAACTAACTGCTTTCTCTCTCTTCTTCTCGTTTCAGGACTAGATCCGATGATGCGAGCACTAACTCCGGCCGCGGGGAAGAAGCCGGATCGGCAAACTGAAGGCTAAAGACCAAGCGGCGGTAAGCATGTGCTCTTAAGCTTACAGGAAGAACACGAAGCATGGGCTGATCTCCGGGCGTGGCTTTGTAAAGGCAACCACGCCCAAACACTAGACTGCAGTGTGGTTTGCAGGATGCCAGGATGTTTCACAATGTCCATATTGGAGTGGCAGGAAGTGATGTAAAACCAGGAACAAAGTGTGCAACTTCCTATGTGATGGGAGTGTTGGTTCTGAGTAACTGATGTGAGTGTTTTGAATGCCAGGCCTTTACCCACTTGGCCCCTACCTGACTTCCCCACCTGCCTTCACTTGCCAGAGCTAAAGGGGGAAAGGGTTTATATGGGAGCCCGAGATTGCTAATCATGACAAAAGCTATTCTCTCCATTTGAACACTGCTTTGCAGTCAAGGGCAGGGCCTACTCGAATAGTGGGAACCAATTGTTCATCGTCTCAAGCCCCTTCCTGACTTGCTACAACCCTTTCTAGAAGACCCGCTTTTTGTTTCACCTGCACAATTGTGCGTTTTTACACACAACTGTACTGTTCAGCACAAGGCTCCCCTCTTCTTTGGTCTGAACTCGAAAGTTAGGGAACGAACTCTTAAGTATTGCATAGTGCCATTTATGTGTTAACTCAACCCCTTTCTTTGCAGGTTGTGGCTGTGTTTTCCCGCTGTGTAGCATTAGGAAAAGTAATGAATATATATTTTATCATTTAAGGATTTGTGTGATAACTGTTTTCTCATTGCTATAGTTCTTGTGTCTATTTGGTCCGGCCGACAATAAATGAATAGATATTTTCCATGTACACTTGTCTAAGAGTAATTTTGTTGCTGTGTGTGCTCATTGTGGGCTTCCGATCATTCTCACCCCTCCTGAGACTTAGACTTGACTGCCTGCCAAGCTACCTAGATTGGTCTGGCTTGTCTAGAAGATTCCCATGTTTCACTAGAGGGTGGCATCCTTAACGTCTGCCAACCAGGTCAGAGTTTAGAAATCCATCTTAACAAATTGGTTTACAGAGGTGGGATAAGATCAGAGGTACCCACTGTTGCGCACTGGTAAGGTACCCAGGTTACACTTACACAAGAGATACAGTGTTCTTAGGTTAAACCACCTGCCTTTACTTATAGTATGGAAGCAATTATGGACACTGCTTTGAGTGCCTCTAGATCTGAGAAATTAACAAAGTTTGTACCGAAAGAGGCCTTTCAGCCACGGATACTAAATCCAAAACAAGTTACTTACCAAACTGGTAACGTTCTTTCGAATGGATGTTCCTCCAACATATTCCTTATCCATGACATGTCATGTCCACAGCTGTGCTGCTTTGGATTTTTTTTTTCGGCAGACGGCGCCCTTGCATCGATGGTATCGGGACGATGTCCCTCGAAGCCCTCCGTCGAGGGTGACGTCATTGGATGATATAAGTAGCACGCACAGCGCCCGCAGCCTCAGTTCATGTTTTTTCCTCCTCACAACGTGCGGCCCACATGCCCAGAACACAGCATCGACTGCACTTAGCCTTGAGGGACTGAAGCTGCAATGGCATGGGAAATTCTTGAGAGGGGTGGCTGTGAGGGCGATGAGGAATACGTTGGAGGAACATCCAGTTCAAAGAACGTTACCAGTTTGGTAAGTAACTTGTTATTCGAATGGATTGTGTCCTCCAATGTATTCCTCATCTAGGACAGACTCCCAAAGCAGTAATCATGATTGGAGGAGGGAAAACAATTTAAATATACCCAATTAAATGGCAGAGTAAAGCACTGCCTTACCAAAGGCAACATCCTGAGCATGGGAATTATCTAGGGAGTAATGCTTAACAAACGGGTGTATAGAAGACCACGTCCAGCATCACAGATATTTTTCACCGGCACACTCCTCTGCAGGGCTCTCGAAGTAGCAATGCCCCTGGTGTAATGAGCCTGCAAACCCTCAGGAGGGTCCTTACCAGCCAACCGGTAGCATTCCGAAATAGTGCGGATAATCCACCTAGATAAGGTCTGCTTAGAAACAGCCTGTCCTAATTGGTGTCCAGTATACCCCACAAAGAGCTGGTCATCCACTCTGGTTTTGGCCATTCCAGAGAGATAAAAGCCCAAGACTCTTCTAGGATCCAATCTATGGATCAGTTTCTCTTCCTTACTAGGATGAGGAGGAGGATAGAAAGCGCGGAGTACCACCTTCTGACTCAAATGAAATTCTAACACTACCTTAGGCAGAAAGGACAAACGTACTCTCAATACAACCCGGTTATTGTGGAACAAAGTAAAGGGTGGCTTAGAAGAAAGTGCCTGCAACTCGCTCACTCTGTAACTGCAACTAAGAAAACTGTTTTAAATGTCAACAATCTTAACAGGCAAGAGGGCAAAGGTTCAAACGCAGCACCCATCAGAAATTTCAGAACCAAATTAAGATCCCAGACCGGCACCTAAAACGGCTACGTCGGGAACACATTTGTGAACCCTTTCAAAAACTGAGTGATCAGTTGAAAGCAACACCTCCATCACGTCATCTGGGAGGTCCCAATCCGTATATCTCAACCTCTCAGAAACCATGCGTGAAGGTTGAGAGTCTTGACGTCTGGATGGAGAACACGACCTTCCTCTTGCAAGAGTAGATCCTCTCTTAGAGGGAGGCGCATTGGAGGACAGATGGACATGTCTAGACGGTCCGGATACCACACGATCCTGGCCCAATCCAAAGCAATGAGGATCATGCGGGTCCTGAACTGTCGCAACCTCCTGAGAACTTGAGGGATGACGGGATCGGAGGAAACGCATACACTAGCGGAAAGAGCCACTCCACGATGAACGCGTCTCCTAGAGCTCCTCTCAGAGGAAATTTCCTCGAGCAGTACCTTTCGCACTTCCGGTTGGCATCGGTCGCAAACAGGTCCAACTGCAGGGTTCCCCAAAGGCCGAAGATCTCTTGACGGACTTCCTGAGCTAGTTCCCACTCGTGGGAGACCGCGCTCTGCCTGCTCAGAGTGTCCGCTGCAATGTTCTCCTTTCCAGCTAGATGATCCGCCGATAGGGAGATTCCCTCGTGAATTGCCCAGAACCAGAGCTGCATTGCCTCCCAGCACAGAGATAGTGACCCTACACCTCCTCTCTTGTTGAGGTAATGCATCGCCACCGTGTTGTCCGTCATTATCAGGACATTCTTCCCCCGTACAAACAGCACGAAAGCCTTCAGCACCAGTCTGATGGCTCTCAGCTCCAAAAGATTGATGTGAAGTCTGGACTCCGATGGAGACCAACTACCGCTGATGGACAGATCGTTGGCATGAGCTCCCCACCCTGTCAGGGAAGCGTCTGTCACTACTGTGACGTCCGGCCATGGCTGCCAAAAAGGCTCTCCTTTCATGAGATTTTTCTCATTGTCCCACCACAGAAGCTCCTGCGAGACCGAGATTGGAACATGAAGGAGATCCGACATCCTGCCTGAGAACTGGGACCATTGAGTCCATAGAGCCCACTGAAGGGATCTCATTCTCAATTGGGCCTCTGGTACCAGAAAAATGCAGGATGCCATGAGGCTGAGCAACCTTAAGAATTCGAAAAGCCGGAAGGCTCTGGGCTTGTTGAAATTTTGTGACCATCTGAAGAATGTGATGAGCCCTCACCTTGGGTGGCGAGCACATCCCCAAGGACATGTCCAAAACTGCCCCTATGTACTGGAGCTGTAAGGTTTCATATGCGACTTCTTGAAGTCAAGGGAGAAGCCCAGCTTGTGAAGGAAGTGGCAGGTGACGCTGAGCTGATCCAAGGCTTGTTCGGGAGAATGCGCCCTGATCAGCCAATCGTCTAGGTAGGGGTAGACGTGAATCCCTCCTCTCCTGAGATGCGCTGGCACCACAACCATGAGCATGGTGAAGACCCTCGGGGCGGAGGTGAGCCCGAAGGGCAGGACCCAAAACTGACAGTGCGAGCCACCAACTGCGAACCGCAGGTATTTCCTGTGCTTGAGATGGATCGGCACATGAAAATAAGCATCCTGCAGGTCCAATGACACCAACCAATCCTGAAGTTGGAGGGCCTGAAGGATCTGAGAAAGAGTGACCATTTTGAACTTGTCCTTCCTGAGGAACTTGTTCAAGTAACGTAAGTCCAAGATGGGTCTCAGTCCCCCGTCCTTCTTGGGAATCAAAAAATAGAGGGAATACCAACCCTTGTTCCTCTCCGCCACAGCCACTGGTTCTATAGCACCTTTCTCCAGCAGGGTTAAAATCTCCTGCTCAAGGAGTGGATCCCGGAACCTTCAAAGAGTGTTTCCCCAGAGGATTGTCGTGAAGCCGGCGGGGAAAAGGGAGGAAGTAACTGTGGGCTATTGCATCCAGAGCCCACGCATCTGAAGTAATGGCTCGCCAGTCTTCGAGATTCTGTGACAGTCTGCCCCCCAACGATCAAGATTGCATGGTTGCTCGGTCGACTACCCCATTCTGGCTGTAGTGCTATTATGGATATGTCAAAGGCTGACAGAAACGATTGTGCAAAATTGATGCAAACTCTGGTTTTAATGTTTGGGAAGACACCTGCCCAATACTTGAAACATTTAAGAGAATACAAGAAGAAAAAAGGTAATACTTGGGTTTCTTATGTTGCCGATTCTTTTAAAAGCTTGACTGGTTGGGTGGACAGACACAAGGTTACCACCTTTGAGGATATGATGTATTTAGACATGCTTGAAAATATGTTTGCTTCTTGTTTCCTTGAGCTTAAGCAGCACTTTGCTTACTCTAAGGAGATAGATCCTAAGAAGGTAGCCATTGCAGCAGATTTATTGGTGTTACACATAGTGTGCCATAAGGACAAGCCTGCTTCTAGTAAGAAGGTGGGGAAAAAGCACAAGGATAAGGAGGGTGGGGGATGTGAAAAATCTTCCTCTCAGAAGGGCCACAAAAAGTTTAAAAAGGGTAAGTCACCTGAAAACAGTCAGAGTAGTGGGAGTAACCCTCCCAAGCATAGCTCGGGATACAGTAAGCCTCCCTATGTACACAGACCCGATGGATCTTGTGTGGCCTGTGGAGCAAGTGTCCATGTGAAGGGGGAGCCCAGATGTAAGGTCAAAATGATGGGGGTCCACTCTTTGAATCTGGCCTTGCCCTCCTATGAAGAGGAAGAAATTATCACAGGGGCATCCTTCTCCTCAGATTCCTTACCCAATAGGATAGAATCTGAGGTAGTCTTAGTTTCCCTGGGTTCCTGTGAGCCAAGGTTTTCAGAAGCTTATGCTAGAATACCTGACAACACAAAGCACTACTTTAAAGACAGTGTGCTGTTCAATGGAGTAGACACTCCTGCCCTTAGGGATAGTGGAGCCAGCAGAACTGTGGTGGATGCCACACTGGTCAACCAGGAGGAGCTTGCCAAAGCTCCCCTGATGCCCACCAAGTTAGCTGATGTACCCCCTCTCAAGGTCCCAGTAATGCCTGTAAATCTGACTATAAATGGTACAGTAGTAAGGATTCATGTGAGTGTATAGAGCAGTGCTCCAGATAAGATTTTGAGGTGGGAGTATTGTACTCCCTGATATTACAATTAGAGAGCAAATGCAATTTCAAGAGAGTAAACATTTATTTTCTCCTTCACAAGAGTGTAAAATGTATCTGAAATGTTCAGACATTAGAGAAATAAACCGTAAGTCCCTGCATTCAGTCAGTGATAGAAATTAGATCTTAAGACATAAATGCAGACCTTGACTAACCAATCAACCAGCACTGAGGTGGTAACTGGACCATGGAGTATGGGGTCAGTTGTGGTAAGCTGCACAGTGGAATGGTTCCTGTGTCCCCCCCCTATTCTGTGCGGTCTTGGGAAAATGTATGATGCAATGCCTAAATGTGATGTTATGATTTCTGTTTATCTCTATGAAATGTATGCTGTACCTGTCTTAACTTTCTGCCAGTAAACAAAAGTTTAAAAAAAAAGGAATGGTTCCTGTGCCAACAGTGTTCCTGAAGTCATGGAAATGCACTGAGTGTGCAGCTTGGGCACACTGTACCTACTAGCTGTGCACACAGAATTAAGAAACAGTTTGTGGTCAATTTTCAGTGTGGTGCAAAGCTCCAATGAGGAAGGAAAACAAACGAATCAGAGGGGGTTCTCATTTTCAATTATTGTGTACATGTTACCAGGGCGAGGGTTCCCAATACAGAGAGCAAGCTAGCGGTTTTAATGATGGGAAATAAAAAGCAGATTCATCCTTGCCAAGTTTCAAACTCATGAACCTCCAATAATAGTATCATCTCTGCAGCTGGTGCATTATCCCAATCGGGTAAACACATACCTGCTTCAGTATTCAGGGTGCATTTGTATTTATTTTATTTGTATTGCGCACCTGGCCCAAAGGCATCTGGGCGCATTTGTTAGGGAAGGGTAGCATGGCAGGTACATAAAGGCAATGAATATACAAAATGACAATATGCAACAATATACAGCAAAGGGCAGCAAATGTACACTTATTTACAGAGAGAGACAGCAAATTTACAATATTTACAGAAGGCCGTGTGTCATGGCTTGGGAGAGATAACCGCGACAAAAGGCACATTGCATGCAATGGCATTCTAGGCATACACATCAACATGCACTTGCCAGTGTGCGTAGTTGTCTGGTCCCCAAGTCGTAGCAACTGCCTGAAAGCGGACTTTATAACAAAGCCCTGCTGTCCGCTGGCTTCACTTAATATAGGTATCCCATTGCACTTCGGTACTTAGTGTCTCACCTGATGTTTTAACAACACGCAATATAGGAATAATCCGAGATTAGAAAGATGAAAGTATGAGCCAGTATGAAGGGCCTAGACCCTGTGACCTGCAGGATACATGCAGCTCTGTGCAGTTGGTGCTAAACCCAATTAGCTGTCTTATTGCCAGGGGCGTTGCTAGGGGGGGGCTAAAAGGGCTATAGCCCCTGATCTTTTGGTTGTAGCCCCGGATAGAATCTCAGGAGCTACAGCCAAAAGACTAGCTAGCCCCCAGTCCCAACAGTTCTGACATCAGCTTAGCCCCGGGACTTTTCCAGACCTAGCAACTCCCCTGCTTATTGCATTACAAACATTTGCAGGATTCTCAAAACACCTTTGCTTTCAAGAGCAATGCTTTACAATAGGGCACATCTTCAGCTTGCACCTTGAAAAGATGCAGTGCCTCGTGTCCAGCAACAACTGGAAAAAGCACTACAGAACATAAGCTCACTCACAATTTCGGGAAGCAAAATCCAGTAACACCTCCCCCGCTTATAGTTTTCTCATCAGGTTGTGTGGATGATCAGCGGATACATAGTGAAGCCCGCGGGGACAAGGGCGCGGGTGTTGGCGTCCCGCGGAGGGTGTTTTGGCCCAGGAGGGCCTCCATACTTGCGTGCAAGCCACGCCCCCTCCACTACTTTTCCCAGGACTCCAGGCCCGCCAGGGTGAAGCCCGCGGGGACAAGGGCGCGGGTGTTGGCGTCCCGCGGAGGGTGTTTTGGCCCAGGAGGGCCTCCATACTTGCGTGCAAGCCACGCCCCCTCCACTACTTTTCCCAGGACTCCAGGCCCGCCAGGGTGAAGCCCGCGGGGACAAGGGCGCGGGTGTTGGCGTCCCGCGGAGGGTGTTTTGGCCCAGGAGGGCCTCCATACTTGCGTGCAAGCCACGCCCCCTCCACTACTTTTCCCAGGACTCCAGGCCCGCCAGGGTGAAGCCCGCGGGGACAAGGACGCGGGTGTTGGCGTCCCGCGGAGGGTGTTTTGGCCCAGGAGGGCCTCCATACTTGCGTGCAAGCCACGCCCCCTCCACTACTTTTCCCAGGACTCCAGGCCCGCCAGGGTGAAGCCCGCCAGGGTGAAGCCCGCGGGGACAAGGGCGCGGGTGTTGGCGTCCCGCGGAGGGTGTTTTGGCCCAGGAGGGCCTCCATACTTGCGTGCAAGCCACGCCCCCTCCACTACTTTTCCCAGGACTCCAGGCCCGCCAGGGTGAAGCCCGCGGGGACAAGGGCGCGGGTGTTGGCGTCCCGCGGAGGGTGTTTTGGCCCAGGAGGGCCTCCATACTTGCGTGCAAGCCACGCCCCCTCCACTACTTTTCCCAGGACTCCAGGCCCGCCAGGGTGAAGCCCGCGGGGACAAGGGCGCGGGTGTTGGCGTCCCGCGGAGGGTGTTTGCGGACCCGTGGTGGTGCATCTTCTGGACTTTGTCCCTTTGACCCTGAGGCGGTACACGGACACAGTGTTTTGGCGGTGAAGAGGGAGACTCGGCTTGGATACACCTGGGAGAAGAGGGTGAAGTAAGTGCAGGCGAAGGACTGTATGAGGAGCTGTTTGCCTGTGTGTCTCGGACAAGAGGGTAGAAACATTGGGGTGGATCTACTAAATTCGCAATGTCTCTCCTCAAGTCCCTAAGAACTTTGAAAGCCCAGGGACCACCAAGGAAACCCCTCCCTCCATTGCCAGCTCTCTCACCCTTCCCCCTCCCCTCATTTTGTTCAGAGGTTCTTCTCACCCGCCAAACGAGTGGTCCCAAACCCAAGCGAAAGGTCCTTGCTGTGAAGAGGTCTTGCTCCAAGGGGCAAAAGGGAGCGCCAGCCAAAGCTCCAATCCCGGATGTGCAAAACTCTGTCCTAATTCATGGGGGTGAGTCCTTCCCATGTTCCCCCGAACCCCCACTAGTGATGATAGATGGGGGCTGTCGGCTGCCACAGGGGGACAGTATAGCCGCCGGACAAAGGACCAGGGAAGGTCCAACACCTACTAACCAGGGCAGTATGTCTGACCCTTGCGCAGGAGGGGACCACACCTCTAAGCCTCAGGAGGACCAGGCCATCATAGGCCCCAACGGAGGAAGACATCCAGGCCTGATGTCCCGTCCAGCTACTGCAGACGTGCTCTCTCCCCTTGCCTCCATCTTGAGCCTCAGTCCCCCCAAGGTGTTATCCGTCTCCGGTAATCTTGGCCATGGATCAGAGATGCCGGAGTCCAATGAGGGAGATACTGCAGGAATCAGAGTACTAGCCAGCAGCTATCCCTCAGTAAGCTCCACTCCTGCTTGCAACATCGTGGCTTCTACCCCGTCACCATGTTCTGTCATTCGTGCCAGCCCGGGAAAGTCACTTTCTAGCTCCGCTCTGGCTAGCCCAATTGCGGGGGGCAGTACATTTATTGATGACGACCCTGTGTGCAATCTTTCCCTGGACAATAGAAGTCTCGGGAGTGTATCTATGCCCACAGAGTGCCCGTTGGTCAGCACTTCTCTCTACCTATCTCCACTCAGGGTGTCCATGCAACCAAAATGTGAAACCTCCCCGGCTGTAGGGCCGGTTATTAACCCCCCAACCGAGGTGGTTCTGTCACTCGGGGGGTGTAAGTGCAACCAAGTTTTGGCTGAGTTGGCGGCCATTAGAAATTTGCTCACAACTCTAATAGCCATTAAGGGGAGGGAGCAAAGGGAGGGGGAGCACTTTCCTATTCCGATTGTCTGTAAGGGTCCCTCTGACTTCCCTCTGGTACACCCCAAGGATCAAACGCCCCTGTATCCCGAGACTATAGCTCTAACATCTTCTTGCCCCAGCCTGTTGTCTGAGTTTGTACACTCAGACATTGGAAAAGATCCCAGGGCAGGCGGCACCAAGCACAGTGAGCTTGGTGGGGTGGTGGAATTAGCCCCAAGTCTAGTAGTCTTAAAAAGCCCTAATCATGAGGGTAAGATTGTCCTTGGTTCACGGCACAGAGTCGGCCCATCTCAGCTTCCTGTTCATGACCAGAATGGTCGAGCCACAGTGTATCTTCACAGTGTACCAAAAATAGAAAAGAACATGTTGGAGTCCAGGGAATCTCTTGTAAACAAAAGTGTACACTGGTTACGTTCCGTGAGGGGATGTTCCTTTGTGTCCAGGGAATCCTTGGTAGACTGTCGGAGATTGGCCAGTGTGGGCAAGAGCCCGAAGGACATTGTGGAATTGGCCTTTTTGGACTGGAGACTGGCGAGCAGGGTCCTGGGTCAATGGGGGGGAACGGGAGGGACACCAGGGAGCGGAATTCTAATTAGCCCACACTCTTACTTAGGCTTTATATCGCCCATGAGGCCAGTCAGGAGGTCTTATCCCCTGTCTGGGGCAAACCTCACTCCCCTGGGCCGTGACCGGACAGGCTTTTTGGGGATCAAGCCCAGGCAAGGGGAGTCATCCAGAGGGTGATGGGGGCCTTTGTTTCACCCTTTCCTTTCCCTAAGAGACTTTTTGCTGTACCACTCGAGTATATGGTTTATTGATTGTAATTGCTTTTTGTGTGATGTTTTGTTTTGTGTTTGATGGATTTTTTTTTAATCCGAATAAACTTGTTGACTGACTGATATAAAAGCAATAAAACACAATGGAAATACAGGGACAAACAAATGATAAAGAGAGTACCAGTTGTAGAAAATACTAAATGACCGCTTGTACAGTGCCTGGGGAATGCACGCTTCCAGTGGGGGAGTCTTCCTAAGGGGATACAGGGTGACCAGGCATCTCCTGTTACCTGCATGTCCCCAGGTGTCTGGCTGTCCACTGAACTCTGGAGCACATTTTGGCCAGCGTTCGAACTTGGTATAAATTATGCATCGTAAGAACATCAAGGATGCCATTGCCAAGCAAGGCCAGCATTTCCCAATGCAGGAATACCAGTGATGCCTGAGCCCATTTACGCATTACTGACATTATAAAGGACACCCTAGTGAAAGGACATTGCTTGTTCCATCAACCTCGCCCATCCTACTTGTGCTGTATGTGCCACGTATGGCCTGCATGTTCTACTTACTGTAAGAAAATATGTGCTGTGTGAGCCCAGTAATGCCTTTATTTGTATCAGTAAGAACATGCATGCTGTGCCCTTTCACATTCTCTCTTCAGGCCCAAGTCAGAACATTGCTGCCATGGTAACGCCACCTCCCATTATCTGCTGCCCTAGGTCCAGGGTACTGTCCGTTATGACAACAATTTGGTTCAATCTTCAGGTCCACCCTTGCAGCTCAACACCCTCTCTTGAACCTGCTCTCTTCCACCTTGCACTTACACCATTGCTCATTATCACACTTATTCTAGGTCTCACGTAGCCTCACATCTGCAAGTTCACAAGCCTGCTTTTTTTTATCAGCTATGCTTTTCTTACACATCCTTGCATCCAAACACCCTTTTTCAGACCTCTGCCGGTAAGTACAAATTGAGGTTTTGAAATCGCTCGGACAAACAGGCTTAGAAAAAGTCAATAAACGACAGGGGATCAGCACACAGATGACTGTCGGGCCTTTAGAGTGGCATGTACTGGAGGAAAGCCGCAGATCTGAGTGCTATGGCTCAGAGACCCTTTCAGAGTCTGCTGGCATACAAATAAATCCAAGAAATGTGCTATTTCAATTGGGAGTGAAAGGGCCAGGGCCCAGTAGATTATCTTGCCACTGCTGGTTAACACAAAAAAGTTCCAGTGAGTTGATTATAAATAATGAAGGTTGCTAATGCTTCAAGCTCAGATCACCATATATTCCTTGACAGGCAACTGCTGCAGAGATGCTACATTTCAATGAGTTGAGGCTGTGAGATCAACGTGCAGCCACACACGTGCAATGCTGACAAGTAAAAAATAAAAGTGGGTTGGGTACCGAGACCCAGAGTCTCCGGGTAAAACCCAGAGGTTAGGCAGGTATGGGTTTCACCCATTTATTTTTAAATGTTTTTATTGGCATTTATATTATACGTCACCAGTTCGGTGTACACTTATTAGCATCTATCAACATTTACATGGTAAACAGTTAACTAATAATGTTTAACATAAAGAAAAAGAGGTAAAGAACAATACACAAACTAAACAACCAGCCTTCGTTGTCACATGGGCGTGTTGGGGCTAATGGCCCAGTTTATTTGACCTTTCCGGGCCTCAGATGCTCCTGGGTGATGAGTTGGCTGAAAATTTCAAGCCTAGCTGTACCCTTGTGGGTCTCAGATTTTATCTTTGGTCTTTAGGTGTTCCATTGGGTAGGGATAGCTCAGGGGGGTTTATCGTCTGATGGGTGGAATAAGTCCCATACTAGGGCCTTCCAGTCTTCGTATGCTGGGCTTGCGTCTCCTCCCGCTCTGTCCACTCCTTCTCCCCATACTGTCATTTTGGCCCCGGTCCAGCCTAGCTGTACCCTTGCTGGGTCTCAGATTTTATCTTTGGTCTATAGGTGTTCCATTGGGTAGGGATAGCTCAGGGGGGTTTATCGTCTGATGGGTGGAATGAGTCCCATACTAGGGCCTTCCAGTCTTCGTATGCTGGGCTTGCGTCTCCTCCCGCTCTGTCCACTTCTTCTCCCCATACTGTCGTTTTGGCCCCGGTCCAGCCTAGCTGTACCCTTGCTGGGTCTCAGATTTTATCTTTGGTCTATAGGTGTTCCATTGGGTAGGGATAGCTCAGGGGGGTTTATCGTCTGATGGGTGGAATGAGTCCAATACTAGGGCCTTCCAGTCTTCGTATGGTGGGCTTGCCTCTCCTCCCGCTTTGTCCACTCCTTCTCCCCATACTGTCGTTTTGGCCCCGGTCCAGCGTTCCAGTTCTCTGTGCCATCTGTCATATTGCGGGCCGTTGGCAGATTTCCATGCTACAGCTATGGATCTTTTAGCTAGCACACACACCATGTCCATCAGTTTCACTACGTGCTGCATCTTACTTATTCTCGGGTAGGCTCCCAAGAGGCATTCTTTCGGGGACCATGTGTATCGTATCATCCCTGCCCTTCTACAGTTCTGCTCTATTTTGGACCAGAGGTTTCGGATCTTCGGGCATCCCCAGAACATGTGTGTCATCCCCGCTCTTTCCGAGTTACATCGGGGACACAGGGAATTGGTGTTCTTACCGAATTTGGCTATCTTTTCTGGTGTCATGTATGTTCTGTATAGGACCTGTAATTGGATTAGTCTGAACCAGGCAATTCTTGACACCTCACGGGGGTATGCTAGGATTCTCTCCCATTCCCTTTCAGTGATATCTTCACGCAGGTCTGCCTCCCATTTCAATTTCAGATCCTCACTTTTGGGGTTGGGTCTGTCCGCCAGTTGGGCATAGAGCCTGGACACTGGTTTCCATTCATCTCCCAGATTATACAGAAGGGTCAGGAACGGGTCCTGCTCTGGTTCGCCGTGCCATTCTTTCCATTGTGATTTGGCCCCCTCTCTGACCCTCACGTACCACAGGAATTGCCCATTTGGTAGGCCTTCCTTCGTTACCATGGACTCTCTGAAGATGTCTTTTTCGTATGCGTCGCCCCAAGTGTAGATGCCATGTCCCTCCCATTTTTTCATTAAAGGCATGGTCTAGTAAAATTTGTTATTGTCCCCATGGGTCGGCCATGTTTTTTTAAGCCTAAATTGCTCGATTTTAGAAAACTTTCCTATGGACCTTACCCGAGTTTTCGTCCATTAAACGCACGCGAAAACAAGCACCAGGGAGCCGCCATTTTCTGATAATCCTATCTTTTCCCCGATCGCCCTGGCTGACCTGCTTTTGCGGCACTAAATCAATTCCCCTGCCCCTGAGCCTGTCATCAGCAGACTCGTACCGCCCATTTCCCAACGCACGTCTCGTGTCAACATTCGCTGCGCTTCAGCTAATGACGTGTCGCCATGGAAATGGCAGGACGCCTCTCTCCTCAATAAGTATAAACAGACCGTTTCACAACACACAGCAGCCGATTTTCGATTCCATTCCTCTCTCTGTGTTACTTTGAGTATTCTGTGACTCGTTTCAGTGCTCTGGTCAGCTACCTTCGCCGCTTGTAGCCCGTGCGAACAGATACCAGTACCACTGCTATAAATTATTTTAGTTTGTTTAACACACAATGGCTACAATAATGCCCTACATGTACGAGCCCGAGTATACCGAGGAGGAACTACTGGAAAGGGAAGCACGCGAAAACGATGGGGATTTGGACGGCAGTTGGCAGGACGAATCAACAGATGAAGAGCCTTGGCCTAGTCGCATGGACGGCGTCTCCACCTGGTGCACATGCAATCGGTGCAAGCTAATGCCAACTGAGGACGAGAACTGCTGCTGCCGAGAAAACTCGGGATGCCTGGCCTACATTTCGGAAGGCGGGCCACGACCGCAATGCATCACCGAGCTGCCAGACTTCAGGGCAGCCTGCCTCACACGGGCCGTGTTGAGAATAATGATGGTTCTTATGCACGAACTTCGAGCAACTGTTCGTCCTCGTAATCCGAGTAACGAGTAAGTATACTCTGCTTGTCATGCCACTCCTATTTCATGGTCTTCTACTATATCCAAAATTACATCTACATATCATTGTAACGCATGTAAGTCGTTGAATAGTGTGCATTGTCTAGATAGCATTTGTCCGTGTGAAATGCCATTATTTACAAGAATTGTCATTGACAACAAACGTTTATTAAACTTATCTTGGTCATTTAAAAACAGTTTGTTTCATTCCTTTTCACAGGTGGTACAGGCTGGTGGCCTATCGTTCCTTTACATGGTGGCTTCACGGGAGGCTTGGACACCGCGTTCGAAGAGTGATACCCGCCTGTGCCGTTCGTGCCATTAGAGAAACGTTCCCGAGTGACAGCGGTCAGTACAGGGGATTTTCTCTCGCTGTGCTGCAACCTGACCTGTATAATCTTTAAAGTCTTGTATTTTTGTGTCATGAAAATAAGATACAAAATAAAACACCTCATATATTTTAACAACGGTTGTCTCGATTTTTTAAATGAATCAAGTGTGTCTCCATTCAAGGATGGACGTCAGACATCTGTGCTCCGAATCGGTGAAGGTCTGGTTGCTGTGAAGCAGGGTGGTCACTATCTATCTAAGCTAACATAACATATTCTCGATAATGCATGCACTAAAACACACTTGTTCAAAGTCTTTCAGTAGGTTATGTCTCTATAAAAGTCACACATATATCTATACTAACATTTACCATTGGATTATACAGTCTTGACCACTATAATACACCGGTTGAAGTGTGGGTCTGTGCTCACAAGAATCTCCGGTATGTGGCATTTGTTATTGATAAGCAACGATATACTATCATTGATATAAAGGTGATATACTGTATATTGATATAAAGGCGGTTCGTGCCGGTGGATGCGCGCTGGCATGGGGGGCTGTCAGGGGCGCGAAAGGCCAAGGTGCCAAACTGCATGTACACTTCAAAAGGTAGACCACGCCAAGGGGCCATTGTTCACATGGTCTCCTCAGACCCTGTGTCTCCAGGCAGGCCTCCGCTGAGGCAGGCCGCCCCCCTGCAATACACATAAGTGTGTCTCCATTCAGCATTCTTCCTGTGCCTTATCTGCACGCCCCAGGCCCATCCATCCCACCCCCCTCTATCAAAGGCGGTTCACACCCGGGGATGAGCGCTGGCATGGGGGGCTGTCAGGGGCGCGAAAGGCCAAGGTGCCAAACTGCATGTACACTTCAAAAGGTAGACCACGCCAAGGGGACATTGTTCACATGGTCTCCTCAGACCCCGTGTCTCCAGGCAGGCCTCCGCTGAGGCAGGCCGCCCCCCTGCAATACATATAAGTGTGTCTCCATTCAGCAGTCTTCCTGTGCCTTATCTGCACACCCCAGGCCCATCCATCCCACCCCCCTCTATCAAAGGCGGTTCGTGCCGGTGTATGCCCGCTGGCATGGGGGGCTGTGACGGGCGAAACGGCCAAGGTGCCAAACTACATGTACACTTCAAAAGGTGTCCCACGCCAAGGGGCCATCGGTCACATGGCCTCCTCAGACCCCGTGTCTCCAGGCAGGCCTCCCCTTCAAGCAGGCCGCCCCCCTAATACCACGACATACATACGTCATTCATTCACAAACACACCCCAGTTTCTAATACTTTAAAAACCACTCGATATGTCTCATGAGAACGTCTTTGTGCTTTGCAAGTCAACTCCTGAACAAGCTACCTGGGAACCACTGAGATCTATGCTAATCTGCTCGTCGTTGTGCTATCTGTGAACTTCTGTGACCGCTTCGAGCATACCCATCAGTGCGCTACCTGTGGCCATCCACCTATTCTCCCGCAACATACTGCTCTGCTTGCTGAATCCAACTGTTTGTTGGTCAAGGTAAGGCCATGTATCCTGGTCATATTTCATGGATTTTTAAATTTCTATCTATTTGCGAGTAGAGTACACAATAGTGCTATGTTCATTGGTCTCATTGCTATTGACTTGAGTTTCCATTGCTATGTTATCAATAGATTTATTTATTTTCATCTGTGTCTATTGTCATTGAATTGCATCCTTCGGGGGTCCAGTCTATAATGTAAGCATGTTTCCTTATCGTGCAAGACAGAACATCCAAGGGACGAGTCACATGTTCAGATTTCAGTCACATCAATTATACATTTCTGCAACTTATGCAAATACTTAGCCGCACATAATGAACTGGTATAGTTCCTGCGACCAAAACAAACCTTGCAATGATCATTGTATGATTCATTTACTTTTGTATCAAATCTTTACTCTTGAAGATTGTATAATAATGTCGATATTTACTTTTCAGATTTATCAACAATGCCTGCCTGTTCGATTAGCGGTTGCCCTACGAAGACCCATGCGAAATCTGAAGGAACTACAATGCATGTATTCCCGAAAACTGTTGATCGAATAAGAGAATGGGTCAGACATTGCGGATATCCACTGGATGAGCTGGAAAGTAGAGTCCAACAAGTCTTAGAGGAAAAGAGGGGTGATCGATACCGCATCTGCAGCCGGCACTTTTCCTTGGACATGTACACAACTTCTTGGGTAACAAAGAAGAATAAACGGCGAACGACACAGAAATTGCGCGAAAACGCTATTCCCACTCTATTCGTCCACATTCCGCCACCGGTGAGTCAAGTGTCCGGATTTAGCTTTCGGCCTTGCGCTAGTGTGTAGCCGAATGGATTAATTGATATTGTAGGTGTTCTATCCCTTGTAATAATTTCGATATTGATATGAGTGTATAGTTTTTTGAATAATGACATTTATCAATATATTCTTTTTCGATTTCATAACCCACAAACGCAATGTATATATATATGGGGACAGGGAACTGTGCTGTATTGAGCATTTTTCAAGTATTCTGTCGGCTTACATGGCTATTTTTAATATTGGCATTTCATTATCAATCATTAATTGACCTTTACAACTTCTTGACTATCCCTTGAATCTGAAGCAAGAACATTCTACATCCTTGACGTGGTCGCACTTATCAACCACTTCTAGCGCGTATCAGGTAATCTTACTAGGCTAATCCGCTACATACTTGTTTTATGCATGTCAAGTAATAGTTTTATTCTATCGTGTAATTATTTTACCGAATGTTTGGTTACTGCTTTCCAATTGATATACACCTTAGTTATCGTCCACTTGTGTTTGTTTTCAGTTATAATTAGTGTTATCCATACTAATGCAAGTACTGTCTTTCAGGGAGATGCTGAAGCGTCCGCCACATCTACAACATTTCTAGATGTTTTTCAACATCAGGAGGTATGGATACTGACAGCTCCATCGAGCATCATCATCAGAGCTGGAATTCTTGTCGTTTGATTGTTCTACACAATGTTTCATTCGTGGTTAGCCGTTGATATGTACCTGTGCTGTCGACCCCAGGGGTGTGTTATGTTTTCACAATTGTAATCCTCACTAATGCAAGTACTATGTTTCAGGCAGTTGATGGAGCATCAACCCCTGCACTTGATGCAGAGCCTGACATTCAAGTATACGAATCGGCGCAACAGCTTTCGGAAGTGCGCACTACATTTGCAACATCCATAGATATTCTTCAACTGCACGAGGTATGGATAATGACAGCTCCATCATGCGTGATCATATAACGTGATTCCATTTGCTATACTTTCTTCCCTATTAACGCAAGTGCTGTGTTTCAGGTAGACGACGAAGCTTCCACCACAATCAGAACATCTCATTTAGATGATGCAGATGTAAAGGAATCGTTGAAATAAGTCGATGAAATGTGATCATATTTGGATTTTCCTTGATTCTTTTGGACAATGCTTCTTTCGCGGTTATATTTTTAAATGTACCTGTGCGTTCAACCCCAAGTGTGTGTTATGTTTCCAATATTGAAAACCATACTAATCCAAGTGCTGTGTTTCAGGGAGACGACGGAGCTTCCACCACAATCACAACATCTCATTTAGATGATGCAGATGTAAAGGAATCATTGAAATAAGTCGATGAAATGTGCTCATATTTGGATTTTCCTTGATTCTTTTGGACAATGCATCATTTGCGGTTATCTCTTTATATGTACCTGTGCCGTCGACCCCAAGTGTGTGTTGTGTTTCCAATATTGAAAAGCATACTAATGCAAGTACTGTGTTTCAGGGAGATGCGGATGCCTCCTCTCCAATACAACCATTCATGGCAGTCCATGCAGAGCCAGAGGTATGGATACTGACAGTTCCATCGAAATAGATCATCACTGGTCGAATACTTGTCATTTGATTGTTGCACACAATGTTTAAATCGTATTTGGCTATTGAGATGTACCTGTGTGTTCGTCCTCACGTGTGTTTTATGCTAACAATATTTTGATACATAGTAATGAAAGTACTATGTTTCAGGGAGACGATGGAGCCTCATTCGCTGCTGTCTATGCGGATACAGAAAATATAGTCGTTGCAGCGCGCGCAAGAGGAAGGGAGGACATGCGGAAACGAATCGGAGCTACAGCGTGCAGATGTTGAAGGTCGAGTCAAAAAAGTTGCAAAGAAAAAAAAACAAAAAAAGGTTAGTTACAAACAGTTCATAACTTTAAAAAAATGTTTGTGCTGGGGACTATTTTATGTTTTTTTCCAGTCAATTCTACTACACTCCATCTTGTGTTTAAACTGAACAGCCCTTTTCCAATCTCTCCTCCAGTTACCCATGGGTGTCAAAACTATACACACACAGACAGTGAAGCGAATGAGAGATGTGGCTTGCCAGACCGTGTACACTATGGAGGAACTATTAATTGAGGCGAGGCGTGTTCAGGCTCGAGATGCTCATGTCCAATGGCCAGAACATGAATTAACTGTGTTTGGAGACTACAGCAAAGTTGCATTGGACCATAGCTACAGTGCGACCGCACCACCACAAGAAGATGTTATTGAATGTATTGAAGATAGCTCTGAAGCAGTTGCAGATCAATTTACACAATCTACACCCGCCAAAAATTTGCCACCAAAAAACCTGTCGACATTGTTGTGTTCTCCCATCAATGTTGAAGTAATAGATGTTGAAATGACAGAGAATGAACCAGCCGCAACATCCATAGACGCATCAGAACTTGAGATCAGCGATATTACTTTCCAATGTGTTGAAATCCCCACAACGTCAAAGCCCGAAACAACGTTGACGCAGGATGACAGTCTAATGAAAGAGAGCAAATACATTGTATTTTACGGTTGTTTGATGGAAATTATAAGTATGCTGAAATGTGTGCATTCCATTAGAGGGAAAGTATGTGGGAAGCCATTGATTAATGTGATTCGTCAAATAAAAGGCAGTAACGTCAAAATAAATGCCGCCTGTAGATTAAATCATAGGTTCTCATGGTCTGCACAACCGATGCTGGGGAAACTGCCAGCAGGCAATCTACTGTGTGCAGCTGCATCACTTTTTAGTGGCTCCAGTTTTAGAAAGTTAGAGGCTTTCTTTCAGTTTGTGGGACTCCATTTCATTTCTAAAGCACTGTACTACACATACCAACGTGATTATCTGTTTCTGGCCATTAGTGATGCTTGGAAAATTGAACAATTGTCTATAGCAAGTACATTCAAAGGCAAACAATTCAGGCTAGCCGGCGATGGACAGTGCGACAGCCCTGGATTTTCTGCCAAGTACTGCACCTACCAGTTTCAGGACATGGATAGTAAGAAAATTGTGAGTTCAGTGGTCGTGCAGGTAACACAATGTACATCCTCAGTGTCCATGGAGAAACTAGGTTTTATAAAATCAGTGGAATATCTACAATCGAGGGGAATGCACATCGACCTCATAGCCACGGATAGACACGTTTCAATTGCCAAGACAATGAGAGAGCAGTTCCCACATATTAAACATCAATTTGACGTATGGCATCTTGCTAAATCAATCAATAAGAAAATCTCGGCTGCAGGGAAAAAAAAAGGTTTTGAAAGTATTTTGCAGTGGTCACATTCTATCACCAACCATCTTTGTTGGAGCTCAAAAACTTGTGAGGGGTCAGTGGAAATACTACTTGAAAAATGGCGGTCACTGATGCACCACTGTACCAACGTTCACCGCTGGACAGCAAATGAACATTTCCACCAATGTGAACATGGTCCTTTGTCCCCAGAGGAGGCACGGAAGAAGAAGTGGTTGATTCCATCTTCACCGACACACAAAGCCATTGAGAAGATTGTTTTCGACAAAACTCTATCAAGAGATTTGAGAGGACTGACAGAATTCTGTCACACATGAGATTTGGAGGTTTTCCACAATATGTGCCTAAAGTACAGGCCAAAGCGCTTGCATTTTAGCTTTCGGGGCATGAAACATCACACTCTACTAGCGGTCTTGGCCCATAACAGCAATGTCGGACGTGAACAATCTAGGACTAGGGGTAAAGTAAGGATGCCTCGCTACACTAAGGTGTTTTCAAAACGAAGTAAGCAATGGGTGATCAAACCAGTCTATGATGAAATGCAGTTCGACTTTGTGAAAGGCCTTATTGTTGCTGTGTTAGAGAAGCACAGATATGGAATTTTGGACGTTTCTGTGCAGAGCAGTGATCCATTGCCACCGAACATTGCGACTGTGCCATGCCCACCCGAAGCACAGCTGATTGTGAAGTACAAATCCCAGTTTAAATAATTGCAATACGATTGTCTTTTTGTAAATAAATGTTATTGTACAGTGTACCTGTAAACCTAACCCCTACCTTCACCATAATGGGTGGCGAACAAGCTGGGTGTCATCTTTGAATTCTCTCTATTCACCTCACATATGTGTATGCATATATTTTTCTCATGTCTCATCTCATGTAAATGTAAATGCTGCGCACTGTTAACGGAGGGGAGGCTTGCGTATTGCAAATAATAAAACAAACAAACAAACAATAAATCTCACTTTTAATTCAACTCCTGTGGTACTTTATACTTTCCCTGACCTTCCGCCAAAAATTAAATGTCTCAATTTGGGCTGCAAAGCTCGCAGACAACGGGGACAAAATTGGGGCACTTAGAACGCGCCAGCCAAGCGGCCCGTGGCATTTGGGAGAGAAGCCAGTTCGCATTTGCACATTGAGGCGCACTACATAGACGGATTCTAAACTTCAAGTTCTCACAGATGCCTATACTACGTGATGTTGCAAATAAAGAATGTGAAGGACAGCGCCCAGATGAGGCCCACAAGTCGCACTGGAAGTATAAGGGTCTATTGTTTTTTGACCTTGAGACAGGGACCATGCTGAAAGAACTACATTTGAAGGGAGTGCGCAATAACGTAAGAGACGATAAGGCAGAAAATTTAGAAACTAGACCGAGTTTCATTTTAGTTCAGTATACGAAAAATCGTTGTCAAGAGCACGGTCCGTTTTACAGACTGCATTACGAAGAGACACAATGGAAATTTCAAATATAATGTAAGTAAATCTTTACACGCTTTTATACCGGAATGAAGATTTAATGAATGGATGCATGAATAAATGAATGAATGAAGAGCTAGGAAAAGCAAGTAAAACTGTTCGTAGTGGGCACATGGGCATGCAGTTCCACTGGTCTCACCGATCTCGGTCCTTGGCCCAGCCACTTTTCCCTGCATTGCCTACCTGCACTACGGGACTGTCTCTGTATCCTTCAGCCCCTTCTCCCGGCATTTACCTTGCACTTGCCACCAGCTGGCCCTATTATTTAATTTGTATTCAACTAACCATGTACAGCCCTTCCCCATGCGCGATCAGAAAGACACCTGGCCTAGTAGGATCGTTGTCTGTCTGCCCTTGTTCCCCACCTGCCTCGTCACGCCTAGAAACACTTGAGTATAGGCGCGTTACAAATGCCATATCATATATCATATCATTCCTCACGCATGTAGACTGTCGTTTATCATTGTGTGTTGAACTCGATTTATCTTGTTACTTTTCGCATTGATTGCAAGCAAATAGTTTCTGATCGGCCGTAATAAATAAAATGAGTAATATTAATGAAGTTCGGCTAGCGAGACTAATTATAATTTTTTTGTTTTCATAACAGGTATTTGATCCCTTTCTGCCACTGCCATCTGTTTGAGACACCGGCGGATGGATTCTTCAGCAGACACCTGCAGCTTCGTGTCAACAACTGGAGCACGATCACCATATTATGGGACGATCGCCAAGGGCCCACATGCCCTTACGCTGTACTAGTGGCTAGAAGCAACATTTCAACCTTTAGGCTGGACTAGTGCCTAGTTGATGGAACAGCCTTTCAGTTCACCGTGCTTCCAAAGTGATTCTTTTTCCGAAAATGAACACCCTGTGTACCATAGAGGAACAGCGCGTGACTCAAGATGAAACGGAACAGTTATTGTGGATACAGATAAAAGAAAATAAATGGCTTCCGGAGTTCTTATGTCAATTGCTGAATATTCTCTAAACATTTAATGTCAAATAAATGTACTTTACCAAATGTACCGTGTTGCTGTTTCATTTTAAAGTACAGTTTCATATTCCAAATTGTGGCGCGCTGTGTTGTGAGTTGATCTGTGTTGGTTTCCGGGTTCTGTGTGGAGTCGCGCAGAAGACGACTGGGTGCGTTTGCCTACGCAGCACAGTAACGTCACGGGGAGAGGCGGGGAATATGAATGTTTTGATAATGTCAGGCTCAGGGGCGGGGGAATTGATTTAGTGCCGCAAAAGCAGGTCAGCCAGGGCGATCGGGGAAAAGATAGGATTATCAGAAAATGGCGGCTCCCTGGTGCTTGTTTTCGCGTGCGTTTAATGGACGAAAACTCGGGTAAGGTCCATAGGAAAGTTTTCTAAAATCGAGCCACTTAGGCTTAAAAAAACATGGCCTACCCGTAGGGACAATAAATGTTTTTACTAGACCATGCCTTTAAGGCTAGATCTGCTTTCCCCCTGCACACCCCAGCTGCGATCGGAATAGGGGTGTGTCCCCCCTGTGAGTTTGAGGGTTTTGTTCCAGACTTTCCTGCCCAACTCGACTAGCATCAGTGTGTTCCCTAGACATCCCACCGGGAACAATAGTATTTCTGTCAGGTACGCTGGTGCTACCGCCTGCCTGAGTAGTCTAGTTTCTGAGATGTGTTCATCAGCTAGCCATTTGGCCACATGGCTCAGTTGGGCGGCCAGGAATACCTTTCAAGGTCTGGGAGTTGGATTCCACCTATTTTGTACGGTAGTGTTAGTGTGTTGAGGGATATGTTGTGTCTGGCGTTGCCCCATAGTAGTTTTCTCAATAGTTTCTCTAGTAGCCGATAGAAGGAGGCCGGGACAAAGTAATGTAAGTTGTGGAAAAAGTATAGGAACCTCGGGAGCACTATCATTTTAACCACTGCAGCCCTGCCCATCACCAACAGCGGCAGTTTGGACCAGAACTTTATTGATTTTCTTAGCCCATGTACAGCAACCTGAGTGTTACCCCCATTCGCCTGTTCAGGTGTGTGCCAGATGTTGACCCCTAGGTATCTGAAAGTGTGCAGTCTCCATTACATTCCCACCGTTGGAAGGTCAGCTTCTTCCCGCCCCACTAGGCCAGCTAGTGGGAATGTGCAAGACTTCTCCCTGTTTAAGGCGTTCCCTGACACCCGGGCAACATTTTCCAGGACCTCTAGGATTGTTGGTAGATTAAGGTGGGGGTCTCTCAAATATAGCAGCACATCGTCTGCGTTTAGTGAGACAATGTGGTATTCCCCCCTATCCTGATGGCAGCATCAAAGAACTGTTTCCTCATGTATATAGCTAGTGGTTCTAGGCCCAGGATGTAGAGCATTGGGGATAGCGGGCAGCCCTGTCTAGTGCCTCTTTGGATGTCCCATGGTCCTGACACTGCCCTCCCAGTCTTGACTCTGGCCACAGGTGATTGGTATAGTATTTTTATCCATCGGATGAAAGAGTCCCCCAACCCAAATTGTCTTAAGACCTCTAGCAACCACTCCTAGTATATGGAGTCGAAGGCTTTTGTGGCATCTAGGGATACCACTGCATATGATTCATGTGAGCCTTTTGTTTGTGCCAGTATGTGCTGTAATCTCTGTAGGTTTGCTGTTGTGCTCCGCCCAGGTTTGAATCCATTTTGGTCTTCATGCACTAATGTACCTATTACCCTTGTCAGTCTTTTAGCCAATATGGTTGTTAATATTTTTATGTCATAATTGAGCATGGCTAGTGGCCTGTAAGAGCCACATTCGTCTCTGGGTTTCCCAGGTTTGGGTATCGGCACTATCAGTGTCTCTCTCATGCTTTTCGGTAGTGTCCCTTTCTCATACGCTTCTTTAAATGCCTCCAAGAGGCTAAGGTTGCGTCGTACACTTTATAAAACTCGGGGGGTAATCCATCGCTGCCCGGGGTCTTACTCGTGGACAGCGACTTAATTGCTTCGGTTATGTCCTCTGCGGACAGGTACCCGTTTAGAGTGGCTCTTTGGGCTTCGTTCAGTGTTGGCAGGCCTATCTCCTCTAGTGTGTCTAAGATGTCCCTCTGTGGTACCGTTGTTGCATGGCTGTACAGTTGGGAGTAGAACTGTGCAAATGCCTTGTTGATTTCTAGTTGCGATGTCTGGGCTCCGCCAGTGGGGTCTTTATTTTCAGTGATTGGGAGCTTCGGGTGTTTTTTTTTGCACAGCCACAATAAGAGCCTACTTGGTTTATCGCCCTCCGCATGTGCTCTAGTTGTCTTGGTTATGTAATCGAACTTTGCTAATCTGGCCCACGTGTTTTGGCAATCATTCCTAGCTGCTGAGAGTTCTTCCTCTGCTTCCCTTGTTTTAAGGGCAATGGTTTCAATCTGTGTGATCAGCCTCTCTCCTGCCTCTAATTAATTCCTCAGGTTTTTCCTGATACCCCCGGCACTGGCAATGGCTTCCCCCCTGACCATCACTTTTAGCGCTTCCCATATTGTGTCCCATCCCTTTACACTCCCCACATTTATATCTAAATATTCCTATATTTTGTCCCGGAGGCCTTCCCTGAAGGCACAATCTTTGAGGGCTTCTGTTGGCATTCGCCACATCGGTATAGGCGGTTTGGGTCCTCGTGTTTTCCATTCCATAAGGAGTGGGGAGTAATCCAATATTGTTCTTCCCAGGTAAGATACCGTCTCCACTTGGGGTAGGAGTTGTTTGTCTATTAGTAAGTAGTCAATTCTGGTGCAGAGTGTGTGGGGGGGATGAGAAGTATGAATATTCTCTATCGTAAGGGTGTAGTTCCCGACAGACTTCTGCAAGGTCCAAGGTCTCTATAACCCTATTCAGTGAGGACTGGCCAGGGGCTGGCGGTATCGTTGGAGGGTTAGATCTGTCCAACGTGTGTTCTTGTATGCTGTTGAAATCCCCCCCATATGAAAAAACAATCTCGGTAAGGTGTTAGTTTGGCACTTAGCTTAATCAGGTACGATGAGGCGCCGTTGTTGGGGAGGTAAGAGTTGACGATGCATATTTCTGTTTGCTCGAAGCTGCCTCTCAGTATCACGTATCTCCCCTCCACTTCCTTTGACAGAAGCTTGAATGGTGTTGCGCTGTCTATCCAAGTGTATACTCCACGCGCATATTTGGAGTAAGCCCCACCATAGCCCTGTCCCCCCCACCATTTGGTCACTTTGGCAGTGCCTTCAACTGTTAGATGCGTTTCTTGTAGGAGTGCAATGGAGATATGCTTTCTCCTGAGGTAGGATCTGACCCTGTCCCTGCGCATGTAGGAACCCATCCCCCCGACGTTCCATGTCATCACCTTAATGTCAGCCGCCATCCGTGCCATGTGGTGTCCAGATGAGTAGGTCCGGTGTCCGTTGTTTCCGTGTGTGTGTCGTGACAAAGACTGAAAAACATTTCAAACAACAACTTGGTGAACTCAACCAACTGCATCTAGCAGTTGCGCCTCGTGGGCGACGCTCAGGTGTCCCTGCCACTTCGTAGCCTCTCCGGGCCGTCTTTGGCAGGTTGTGATGCAACGGCAACAGGCCTGCATCAGTCTTTTCGTGGGGTGGTGCCATCTTGCTCGGGTCAGGCGGTGTGATGGTTCTCCTGTCTTTTTGAAGAAGCAGCGGCGAAGTTTGTTAAATGTTGCAGACAGTTTGTTCTCTGCTGGGTTCCGCTGGGTCAGCGTTTGGTCAAGCTGTAGTTTCCCCATCATTTGCCATGTTATTGTGCTCGAGCCACATGTTTGACGCGGCTGGTGTCTCTAGAAAGATGAATCGTCCTTTGTATATGACCTTGAGCCTGGATGGGTAGAGCAGCATGTACTTAAGGTTCAACTGGTGTAGCCTCGCATTAATTGGAACAAAGGAGTTTCTCGCTCGTTGGACCATCGGGGTGTAGTCTGGATATATTGTGATCTTGGCGTTGTCCCTGCTGATTGCTCCCCCCTCGTGTGAATAGCGTAGTATGATTTCTCTATCTTGGAAGTTGAGGATCCTGGCTATGATTGGGCAAGGGTACGAGCCGGGAGGTGGTTTTTTCTGAAGGGCCCTATGCGCGCTTTCGACAGAAAGCCCTTGCGAAAGTCGGCCAGCTCCTATTTCCTGTTGTAGTAAGGTTTCTATGAAGTTCGTAGGGTTGGGGCCCTCGACACTCTCTGGTACACCAAGTAGATGGATGTTGTTGCATCTGGATCGTCCTTCCGCGTCCTCTGCCCTTTCTTCCAGTGTCTTATTGCGTCTTTCTAGCTCTTCTACTCTGGCTTGCACATACTTCAGCGCTGTGGACATTTCGCGTTGCTCTGATTCTGTGGTTGTTACTCGTTCCGCAAGGTTGCGAATGTCTTGGCGCATCACTTGCATGTCTGATTTCACTTCCTCTATCTTGGTGTCGATGACAGAGCAGAGCCCTGATATTGCTTCTAGTATTTGCTCCTCTTTGGTGTGTTCAGCGGGAGTTTGTTGAGTTGGTTCAGGTCCTTTGGTTTCCTGCCTTTGTTCCTTTGGTCTGACTGTTGCGAAGGATTCCATAATGTTGATCTTACGTTTCCCTTTTGGAGGGGACATGTCCGTACACTACAGGTTAGGGCTGTGATGGGCCACCGTTCAAGGCTGGGGTGCCTGTGTTTGGATCAACGTGTATGTGTGCTTCTGTGAGTTCCGCTTGTAATGAGCTTGTTTCAGGCCTTTTGTGTTGTTGATTACCCTTTGGAAAGGTACCTTCTCAACGGGGGTTGGTAAGGGCGAGCAGGTGCTTTGGATCACTTTGCTGTTCAATGGTTGCTCTGGGGCCAGTGGCGCAAACACCTCGTGTAGTTATGCCCTCAAGGTGTATTTCTGTTCAGTGCTCAGTTCGGCCACACCTGTGGTGCAGTAATAATTGATTCAGGATGTGTCTCTGCTTTTATTAAAAGGTCTGTTTGGGTACGGCCCGGTTCAGCGTTTGTTCAGCTTTCGTGGCTCTGTTTTGTATGTCGCTCCTTCTAGCCCGAGTGATGCCTCTGTCCTCTGGGCAGTTGTTCTGGGTTGGTTAGGGGCGTCCTGCCCTCCCGCTTCTGTGCAAGGCAGCGATCGCAGTGTAGCTTCCCGATATGGCCGCCGTCTGGAGTTTAACTCCTTCTGGCGTTTGTCCTTCCGTTCGGCCCGCGCCTGATGCGCTTTTTGGTGTGCCCCAGGCGGAGGGGTTGGTAAGGGCGAGCAGGAGCTTCAGTTCGCTTTGTTGTGCAGTGGTTGCTCCGGTGGCAAGGGCGCCGACACCTCGCGTAGCTGTGCCTTTGGGGCGTGCTTCCGTTCAGTGCTAAGAGGTTTTGTCAGGTGCAGCTCAGTTCAGTGTTTATTCAGGCCTCATGGCTTCGTTCTGTATCTCACTCCGTCCCGCCCGGGTGTTGCCTCTGTCCCCTGGGTGGTTTTTCTGGGTTGGATAGGGGCACCTTGTCCTCCCACTTTTATACAGGGCAGCGATCGTAGTGTAGCTTCCCGCTAAGACAGCCGTCTGGAGTTTAACTCCTTCTGGTGCTTGCCCTTCTGTGCTGGCCCGCGCCTGATGTGCTGTTTATTGTGTCATAGGTGGAGGCAGCGGGCCAGATTGTGCAGTTGTAGGTGGTCAATAAGCAGTGTGGCCCCTGGCCATCCTGCCCGGGGGTCCCTATCGTATTAACAGGGCTATGTGGAGCGAGGGGTGCTGCTTCCCCTTCCCTCAAACCCCACCTCACCTCCCTTGGGCCTCGCCACTCTGCGCCTGCTGGGCTTCTCAATGTTTTGCGGGTTGCTCGCACCTCCGTCCGGGTCCCGATGCCTCGTCTCCCTGTCACTACGTCTTTGCTCATGGTGCAGGCCTGCAGGTCTTCTGCTGTCTCTGGTGCAGACTTCTGCCCGAGCTCCGGCTCCCAGGGCCTCTCTGCTGCAGCCTCCGCGGCTGTTTTGTCAGTTTCCAATTATTCCGTTCCATCCTCTGTTGTCGGCAGTCTGGTATTCAATCCCTGCTTCGCTGGATCTCAGGTTGCCTCTGCGGATCGCGCTTACTCGGGCTTGGTTTCTCAAAGGCTCTCACTGTTCTCAAGCCGTCAGTGGTTCACCCGATTCGCCCCTCCCGTTGCTGATGGTCTCAGGCCTCCGCTCCGTCCGCCATCTTGACTGTCACCGGGGCTCGATTGCAGTCGTCCAGTAGATGGGTTTATACGCTCCGATTCGCCTCGCTCTTTCCACACAGCATGTGGTATCGGTTCCGCCGTAGGCACGTTTGCTGGTTAGCCTTTTTATTATCTTTATGCTGTAGTTTTTCGAGGATCTTCTGAGGATCGAGACGGGAGCTCAGTCTCCACTCATCCTCACATTGCGCGCTTAGGCCACGCCCCATGGGTTTCACCCATAATGAGACAAAGACACACATGAATCCTTTTTTGGGGGAAGGAAGCCTTTGAAGGGCCATTGGCCAATATAAACGAAACGCAATAACCACTGAACTACACGTTTAGACCAGACATACAAAGGTAGCCATCAAAGTATACCAGATTCTTTGAAGGACCGTGCAGAAGTGGTCTTCACTTTTGAACACAAATGAAATGCATTTAAAGACAGCATTATACTTTAAGCCAATGCACTGCCAGTGGTAACGATCGTTATAGAGCAGGTAATTACCATATCTAAGCGAAGAAGTCGTTGTTGTTCATTCAAAACTCACCAACTCATTATTGGGCAAGTCTGTGCCCTGTTACTGCACAGCGATGTATAATTCTACAGACTTTTAAATATGGTCAAAGCCATACATCTTCATCCCAAAACACACGTATAAGCAAGCATACCCATGCACTCACTGGACTTGACAAGAGTAACCCTCCCCCACGCGATGGCTGGATAGAACGGCTGCTCCACAGCCATTGCCCTGAAAAATAAATAAATAAAAACACTCCTCTTTGCCGATCAAGCAGACTTCCATGGCTGTGTTCATTTTTGCAGGCTGGACACTGTCCTGTAGAGCTTGATATCCAGAAATCCAGTAGCACTGCAGAGTAAGCTCAAGAAGCTCCTGTGTGCAAAGATAATGGTTCATAACGCAGTGCCATCTACTGGAGGAAAGAGGACTTGTTAAATAAAGAATTAAAGTGGCAATCCTGTGTAAACGGTACGCATTTAAAAAGTGATATGTGGCGTATTGGTAAGAATTAAATGCGTAAAAAGGCCCCATACGTGCCTTATCTGGAGGGCTGGTACAGAGGCAAGTCCCTGTAAAAGTCATGCTGGGAAATAGCCTCAGAGACTTAGGTCTTGTGAGGGATACATCAGAGAGACCATGCAAAAGGTCACACACCAAAGCTGCCCTGGCCAAGACCAAGGCTAAGCCAAAGCCAAAGGGGAAACCCAAGGCCAAGGGAGTCAGAAAATCAAAAAGAGGGAAAGAGAATATTCCCCCAAACTCACCTACCACTGAGGTGGAGGTAGTTGGCCGAGCACCTGAACCTGACTGGGAAGAGGTGCTGCCTGAAATACTTAACCCCCATGATGATCCTGAACTCCAAAGGTTATTGATAGGATATTTATAACGCGCCTATACACAAGTGTTTCAAGGTTGAAGGTGGTCCTGATAGGGAAGAGCTCAGTAAGGGCCAACATGAGTGCCCATCTTTGGAAGGCCTAAGGAGACAGGCCTGCTCCCAGCCCAGCTTGAGTGTGAACCTTCTGGGAAGCATAGGATTTATTGGGAAGCTAGGTTCTTGTACAGTGAGCCTAGAGCGTCTACTGAAGGAGACCATAGGGGGTTGGTGGTCCCCCTTCAAGTAAGACCCTTCCTCTAGCAATTGGCACATGAGGTCCCTCTTGCTGGTCACCTTGGGATCAAGAGAACTAAGCAAAGGTTATTCATGCACTATTACTGGCCCAAGATGGGGGTGCAAGTTGAAGGTCATTGCAGGAGGTGTGCCACTTGGCAGATCTCTGGGAAGAGTGGCTCAACAATCCAGGCTCCATTGGTGCCACTCCCTGTTGTGGGAGTGTCCTTTGTTGGTCCCACTGAGCTTCAGACATCCTCAGGCAATAGGTTTATCTTGGTGCTGGTCAACCATGCCACCGGATATCCTGAAGCCATCCCATTGAAGAAAGTGACTGCCAAGTCAGTTGCTAAAGCTGTACTTGCCATATTTACTAGAGTTGGCTTCCCTAAAGAAGTTGTGTCTGACAGAGGCAGCAACCTTATGTCCAAGTCATGTGGAAGGAGTGTCGGGTCACTTATATGTTTTCATCAGCTTATCATCCACAAACCAATGGCTTAGTTGAGAGGTTTAATAGAACTCTCAAAAGCGTGATTGGGTCTCTGGAAGAACCTCAAAGGAGAAAATGGGATCTCCTGTTACCATGCTTACTCTTTGCATACAGAAAGGTGCCTCAAGATGGTGTTGGCTTTAGCCCCTTCGACCTTCCCCTTCGAGCTTCTTTTTGGACACCCTGTAAGGGGACCACTGGCCATAGTCAAGGAAGGATGGGAGTTCCCCACTACTCCTGTAGCTACTGATGTAGTGAACTATGTGCTGGGGCTAAGGAAGAGGATGGTCCACCTGATGGCTCAGGCCAGTGACAAGTTGAAGGCTGGTCAGGCATTGGTCAAACATTGGTATGACCAGAAGGCTTCACTTGTACACTTTACCCCAGGTTATGAAGTCCTGATCATGAACCCTATAAGGACTCAAGCCCTACAGGATAACTGGTTAGGCCCTTACAAAGTTGTGGGGCAGCTGGGTGAGGTTAACTATTTAGTGAACCTTAGAAGTCCTGGACAGGCCCCAAAAGTTGTTTCACATGAATAGGCCGAAGGCTTTCATCCCTAGGGTTGAAATAGCTGCACTGCAACTGACATCAGATATGGAAGAGGAGGAATCAGAGCCTCTCACTGACCTATTCCAGAATGGTCCTTCAGATGGCTCCATTGTGGGTGTCCATGTGGCCCCTCAACTGACTTCTGACCAACAAGGGGAAGTAAGAACTTTGCTGGGGCAGTTCTCCTACTTGTTCTCACCAACTCCAGGTTTGACACCTTGGTGCAAACATGAGTTGCCACTGGAGATAGTGTACCTACCAAGAGTAGGGGATACAGAATGTTGGACAAGTTAAGATCCTACATCAAGGGTGCGGCCAACAAGATGTTGGCTCTGGGAGGGATTGGACCTTCCAGTAGTCCCTGGTCCAGCCCTGTGGTTTTAGTGCCAATACCTGGTACCTCTGAACTAAGGTTCTGTGTGGATTATAGGGCTCTGAATGCTGCATGTCACCAGGACAGATTATCACCCCCTACCAAGAACTGATGAGCGGGTGGAAACCTTGGGTGACTCCAAGTATGTCAGCACATTTGATCTAACTGATGGCTATTGGCAAATAGCCTTAGCAGAGCATGCCAAGGAGAAGACAACATTTTCAACTCCAGAGGGGCTTTACCAGTTCAGGGTATTCCCATTTAGACTGAAAAATGCACCTGCCACATTTCAGAGACTTGTGAACCATGTTTTAAATGGGATGGACAAATTCTGCTTAGCATATCTGGATGATATGGCAATCTTCAGTGCTACCTTGGAGGAACATGTAGAGCACCTTAGAATTGTGTTGCAGGCTTTGCTTTTCAGAAGGCCCACTTGACCATAAAGGCCAGCTGCCAGATTGGTCAAGCATCTGTGGTATACATTGGGCATGAAGTAGGTGAAGAGAGGATTCAGCCTCTACCCAGTAAAGTACAAGCAGTACAAGACTGGCCTACCCCCACTACACAAACCCAAGTGAGAGCCTTCTTAGGACTCACTGGGTACTACCGAAAGTTCATGACAGACTATGGCACCATAGCTGCCCGTATGACTGCTCTCACTACTCTAAAGAAGCCTAAGAATGTCTCTTGGATTAAAAAGTGTGAGAAGGTCTTCAATGTCTTAAAAGACTCCCTGTGCCAAGCCCCTCTTCTCAGGGCCCCTGACTACAAATGTGCTTTTATTGTGCAGACAGATGCCTTTGACACTCTCATAGGTGTTGTACTATCACAGACAGATGAGAAAGGCAAGGAACACCCGATTGGATTAATTAGTCGCCAGCTTAAGGACAGAGAGCTCAGGTGGTCCACTGTAGAGAAAGAATGTTTCTCTGTCGTGTGGTCCCTAAGGAAGCAGAGGCCCCACCTCTATGGGACCCACTTCACTGTGCAAACTGACCATAAGCCCTAAAAGTGGCTCATGAACATGTAGGGACAGAAACCAAAGTTGCTCAAGTGGTCCATAAGCCAGCAAGGGTTTGACTTCACCACTGAGCACAGGCCAGGTGTCCAACATAGCAATGCTGATGGGTTGTCCAGAATGTTTAACCAACCTGAACCTGAGGCCTATCCAGGGGAGGATTAGTTACCTCTGTCCTTAGTCTGGGAGGGGCGAGTGTTAGGAAAGATTTCCTTTATGTGCTATTTTCCCTCCATTTATGGACCCCCACACATTTTGCTTTTGTTTGGCTTTCCAATCCTGACTTTTTCCAGTGTGGCCCAGCCTTCAGCTGAACTTCCCTGTGCTTTCGCTCACTTGTTATGGGGAAACTGACACGTCCTTCAGATTGTCAGTTCTGGAAAACTATGTTTCCCTTAGTCTTTGACTATGTTGCCATTTCATGGTAACTTTTTAACAGTGCACAATGTACCTTCCAGTACCATGCGCTGGGGTCCCTTTTTGTTTTATGGCCCCAGACCCCTCCCCCCCTCAAAGTATTTTTAGGTTATTGTACGAATGTGCCTTGGACGAACTGGTGGCAGCAGTTACTTTTCATAAGTTAGGAAACAAACTCTGAAGAATTGCCTAGTGGCATTTGTGTTAACTCAACCCCTTTGCAGGTTGTGGCTGTGTTTTCCCGCTGTGTAGCATTAGGAAAAGAAATGCATATATGTTGTATAATTTAAGTATTTGTGTGATAACTGTTTTCTCATTGCTAAAGTACTTGTGTCTATTTGGTCCAGCTGACAATAAATGTATTGATATTTTTCATATATACTTGTCTAAGAGAAATGTGTGGTTTGTTGCTGTGTGTGCTCATTGTGGGCTTCCGATCACTCTCAGCCCTCCTAAGACTTAGTCTTGACCGCCTGCCAAGCTACCTAGATTGTTCTGCCTTGTCCAAAAGATTCCCGTTTCATTAAACCGAGGGTGGCCTCCTAAACTTCTGCACAGCAGGTTAGAATTTAGAAATCCATCTTAACTCACCATTAATGGGCGAGGAGGAGAAAGGGGAGAGAACAGAGACCATATGGGGGGTCCATAGGTGTGGAGAGGAAACGACAAAGAGGATGTCGGTAAGGGTCTGTCTAGAGGAGGCCCTGGTATAGGTATCAGCGATAGGGAGGCCTGGGTTGGAGACCAGGATGTCCGTTTTGAACTTCTTCCTACCAGACCTAGTGAGAGGGATAGGATAGGAGATAGAGTAGCAGTTAGAGAAGATAAGGGAGACTGAGAGCACCATAGAGGGGTGCATGGAGGAGCAGGAAGAGGAGGAAGCCCAAGCAAGAGGGTGGGGTGGGTGGGTCACACCCTAGGGGCACACAAAGGGAGAGTGCACAAGCAGGGGAGGTCGGGTATAGTCAACGCAGAATACAGTAGCAACAGTAAACACAGTTAGGGGGAGGACCTAGAGAAAGGGAGACGGTGCAGTAATACAATAGAAACCACTGGTGGAGGCCGGGGGGAACAAGAGAAGTGAGAGGAGAAATGTAAACAGTGCAATACAAAATTGCAATACAACAGTGGCCCCTGGGGGACCTAGAGGAGTAGGAAGAGAAATGCAAACAATACAATACCCAATAGTAACAACTGGTGGGATGTGGAGAGGTGGACGGAGAAGGGATACGTAGAGCCTGAGGTGTGAGGGGAACAGCGCACGTGGAGTTGGGCGGAAGAGGAAAGACGCGCAAGTCTAGGAAAAGTGGAGCCAAGTTCTGAGGGGAACGCA